>NW_004567108.1:51871144-51873353 GCF_000260355.1 Condylura cristata | reverse complement strand
AAAAATTCTTAAATCTCTTCAACATTTTGATCTACAAACTCTAAGTTCCTTGTCACAGAATTTGTTTGCTTTCTAGTTCACAGAGCAAATAGATTCTACCATATTTCTTTCAGTTTATTTTCCCCAAAAGTTCAGTTTGTCAGCAATTGTACTGAATCCATTCCTCTCCCTTTCCAATTAGAGTCATAAAAGGAGTATTTTGTGTAGCCAAAAGCTACCCCTTCTCTGTACTCTCAGTCCAACCACTTCTTATCTCTTGAACAGTCTCCCTTAACTTCCTCCTTCCCCTTCCTTCAGTTCTTCTCTGATGACCTAATTGTGTCAGTTTTAAAAGTGCTCATCTCTCCAACTTTAGAACAATAAAAAAGAGGAACAATACAGACTCAAAGTTTCTCTTTTCTGTATAGTTAATATTGAAAGTATTTATTAGTCCTTGAACTCCTAACCCACAGCTGTTCAGCATCCAGCCTTTATTTTTATGCCTCAGTAGTACTTAAAGAACTTCCATTTCTTGCTTGGCTTGCTCTCTTTTCCCATTTCTTTATCACAGTTCAGGTCTGCCTTTCTTCCTATTTCTCACCCCCCGCCCCCCCTTAACATTTTCCTGACTCTTCATTAACTCTTAATCTTTGACTTTCTCCAGGGCTCCCTCTTGGCCACCTTCTTCTCTTAATTTGTGCTCTTTCTCTTTTTCTTTTTTCCCCCAAAGACTTATTTATTATACATACGAAAACTGGGGAACAGGCCATAGGTGGGGGGGGGTTGAGAAAATTCGCCAGAGACAGAGTGGGGAACAGAACAGGCAGATTGACAAAATACTCTGCTGAGGGGAGTAGCGGGTGGGTCAGGAGAGGTCTGCTGTGCCATGTGGGTCAGCTCCCTAGTAGGGATGGAACTCATGTTGAAGTGGCTATGGCTAGCTTCATAGTGCTGTGCTTAAGCTGTTGCACTACTAGGGAGGGCCCAGACTACACTCTTTCTAATTGATCTTTTCTGCCATAGGCTGGAGAATAATTTGTAAGTGGATAGGTTCAGATCTTAACTTCTAGCCTCAAACTTTCTTTCCCAAATTTCAGAATTGAAGAATGGGGTTTATTTCCTCATTTCCTTCTAGTGTAAAGTATTTATTAGAATATATTATAAAATAAAAATTAGGTAATATAGAAAATCTGAAAAAACTCTAGCCATAGGACCTATCTTCTCCAAATTTATCCACTTATAAAAATATATAACATATTTTCTCACTTTTCTTCTAAACAGATAATTCAATATGAGTAACACATTAATGTCGATACTTAATGTCAGTTTGGTTAGGTCGACTTGTTAAAAGAGAAAATAACCAGAACATGTTACATAAGCCAAATATTCCCTACCTCCCACCCAAAGCTTTTTTGTTTGAAAAATTCATGACTTAGTATTAAGAACTGAGTTCAAATGTCACTCCAACTCTTTCAAGTTGCTATTTATTGCCTCTGAGCCTCACTTTGTCCAGCAGTAAATGGGGTAAGTACTAATATTAAAAGGTTGTTGTGAGGATTATAATAATGTTTACATAACATACAGTTCTGTAATTCAAAAATGCCAGGTTTAAAGAGTCCCTGGGAGAATTAGGATTGAGAAAAAAATATTGAGTTTGGCATAAATCACTGCAGTTCTTCTAAAGCACGGTTCCATAAAGGTGTTGAGGTCAAAGTCAGACTGTGAGGATTTAAAAAGTAACTGTGGCCTATAAAAATTGAACACTCAGGGGTACTTTGACAAAGGAAAAAAGTGAGAAATATGTGTTATCAGACAAGGTAGCACAGTCAAGTAAAAGTTTTGCAAGTTATGTGAAAACAGAGAAGTCAGTGATAAGGAAGAGTTGTCAGACAGGAAAGAAACCCTTTCGCAAAAAGCAAATGCCAGGCAGGTGAGAATGTCCATATGCAGGTACAGACTTTGGACTTCACACTGGACTTGTCATTAGCAGCTTAACTTGCCTTCAGATTTAAGGACATTCAGGCTAAAATGAATACAACTGATATTTTTAAGGCCTAGTTTTCTCTTTAGGGAAAGAAATAAATCTGTAAAAGTGTACCTTGACCTAAAATCGATTATTGAAATGAAAATGAAGAACTAGGCCCTCCCTAGTGGCGCAGCGGGTTAAAGCACTGCACTGAGAAGCTAAAGCCACTTCCGCATGAGTTCGATTCCCGCCTGCCCCGGAGGT
>NW_004567108.1:51863077-51870084 GCF_000260355.1 Condylura cristata | reverse complement strand
GCATCACCTTTTTTAATCCTCTCAAATAGGTTTACTATAGCCATTGACAAAGAAAAAAGAAACACATTTCCATTTTATTTAACATGCTTTCATAATCAAGAGCTATTATCAACATCCTAAGAAAGAAAGAAGTTTTCCCAGTTTCTAGGTGAGAACTTGATCAATGAGAATTGTGAGGGATGTGAAAACCTCTGACCCAGGGGCTACAAATAAAAGCATGATAGCCAGAGGAACAACTCTAAAACTGTTGTCTTAGAAATCATAAAAACATAAAGAACATGAGTGTTTGCTGTTGGCTTGGTTTTTTGATCAAACTGATGGCTTTTACATTGTTGTAGTGAAATGCAATAGTCATTTTAAGTCTATGCATAGGACTGACTAAACTACCAGTAACTTGTCAAGGCTGCCAGTGGGGAAGAGAGGCTGGAGAGCAAAAGGAGAGAGAGCCCCAAAGGATTATGGGGGAGGATTATGGGTGTCTTGGTGGTGGGTGTGGTGTAGTAACATACTTCTGAAGGAGTGGCCTATTACAAACCAGTGCTCTCTCAATAAAAGAAATAATATTGTAAAAGCAACTATGAACAACAGTTAAAATATATACATATATACATAAAAATGGGTAATTTGCTATTGTATTTCTTGTTTCCCTTCTTTTTTATTGATGCAACATTGCATTATAACATTATATAGGTAAAAAAGAAACAACAATGTACATAAACTACATTATGTTCACCACTAAAGTCCAATTCCATTTCATGCTAACAATTCCATTATTGCCATAGTGATGTCGACATCACTTCTTTACCTACTAAATCTCACTAGAAGTGATTACTCCAGTGCCAGAATTTCTCTGCCCTCTAAAATATATTGTTGCAGTTTTTAGACTGAGAGGACAGTCATCACAGTTTGCAAATTCTAAAATAAGTATAAATGTGGGATATATCTGGCAATAAAAATAAAACTATTGTTTCTATTCCCCAAAGTAAACATAAGAAAGACATATATTTGGAAATCTGCCTTCAGATTCAACTAAACACACACACACACACACCACAGGGTCAAACATTTTAACCTGCATGATTTAGGATAAAAATCACTGTTTATTTAATACACTAACTGGAGATAATATTTAAATACTTAGATCACATTTATTGTACTATGAAACAAAAGGCCAATCTTTACAATCATTTGAATGTTCTCTAATAATTGATGTTGACAATCTATGCAAATAGTTTAATTCATTCAGAATATAAATCCATTGCTTTGCAAAAGATTTGTGAATGAAGACTCAACACTATGAGTAGAAATTTAAATTTAATGGAGTATAAAATTCCCATTAGGACAAGATTTTAAAAAATTAATTAAACAGGTTGGCATAGTAATGATTTTCATGCCACGATGTATCAGTAGTGTTTTGACTTATTCTCTCTATCACTCAAGTTTCAGAAAGAGCAAGTGCTGGAGCTGAAACTTGAACATGGATTCATTTGACCTTGAAACGTATGTACACTCCCACTACATGGAAGACTGAGGAAGGGGTGAAGTGACCCCTCAAGAAAGAAGGCAGCAATAGCAGTCTTGGAAACTCAAAACAGTGTATCTTGTGCAAGAGACCCCAAATTCTAGAGGTATACTCCTCCCCCAGGCAGACAAAGTCAGAAACCACACATGCGGTGCTAACTGGGAAAAGGGGAATTTGTGATTAGAATCAATGAAGATTTCAAGCCACTAAGACACATGGTAATATTTGTCTTTTAAAAACCTGCAATCAAAATAGAAGGTTGACTTTGAGGGGCAATTCCTGGTTTTCACTTAAAATCCTGTTGGAGATAGTGATTGATAAAATGATTCAGAAAGAAAAATTTGTGAAATATTTAAAAGGGGGAGATGAAGAGCTGGTAATGGATTGGTTGAGAACAGCTGGTTATTGAGAAAAGCTGGAGAGGAGAAGGAGACAAAAAGCACTCTTTGCCTTTAGAGAGTAAAAGAAACTGGAAATCACAGCAGTGATGAGAAAGGAATTAAGGGAAGAAACAGTCATGGAATAGCCAATGTGTAGATAATGAATTCAGCTGTAGAAATTGCTAATTGTGTAGTTAGATCCATGAAGTGGGAAATGTGCCTGGCATTTAAAAAAAAAAGTAGGTTGGAATTTTATAGATAAAGGCATAAATAGAAATAAAATTGATCATGGAGAAGCTATGGAGTAAGCAGAAAAGTGGTCAAAGTAGCAAGTTTGTATAAGATCAAGGAAGGAACACTTCTAGGAAGGAATAAATTAGGCTAGGAACAGTAAACAAAATAAGAGAGAGAATGCTGTGTCATGGAAACAATCTGGGCAAAGCATTTGGTATCAGAACTGATAAAAACAACCAGTAAGACCTATGTGGGATAGCTATAAGATTATACACATAATTAATAATGACATGTATACAGGTGTATATATACCTACATCTTTGGGTATATAAAATGTGTGCTATGAGCCTATATAAAATCATATAATTTCATATTATATGACTATATGAAACATATTATTAATATACACATACATTTATATATAAATAGAAATAACTTATATGAAGTTTTTTCTTTATGATACAGTATTACTTGTATGTAATACACAAATGTAATATATGTATTGCCTTTAGTTATAATTCATGCATCTATGCACATATGAAATGCATATATTTATAGAAAGAGATAGAGAAAAAAAGAGAGAGGGAGGGAAAAAAGAGAGGGAGAGCAAAAGGAGGACAGAGGTACACTCCACTCCAAATCTATACGTGTTATCTGCTCCACTAACACACACACACATACACACCATGAAAACAAAGACGTAGTTGAATAGTTTAATTTAAATGTCAAAGAGAGAATAAGCAAGAATTGATTTTTAAAAAGATTTATTTATTTATGCATGCAAGAACTAGGGTATAAGCCAGAGGTTCAGGGAGTAAGAGGATTCACCAGAGACAGAGTAGGGAGCAGAACAGGTAGATCAACAAAGTACACTGCTGAGGGGAGCAGCGGGCAGGACAGGAGAGGTCTGCCGCGCCATGTGGATCACCTAGCTGGCCAGGGATCAAACACTTGCTGCAGTGGCTGCGGCTACCTTCACAGTGCTGTGCTTTAACCCATTGTGCTACCAGGGAGGGCCAAACAAGTATAAATTTAAGGATGGGTATTTTATTTTTAATTTTTTTAGTTGAGGTAGCATTGCTTTACGACATTGTATATGCTTTAGAGATATCAAATAGCACCATTCAGGGTATGATCGCACACCCCACCCACCAATAGGGTACCCCACTAGTCGACTGTACTCACCTACTCCACTTTCCTCCTTTAACCTCCCATTCTGGTAACCTCAACTTGCAGCTAGATTTCTAGGGTTTGTTACTTGTTTGGTCTTATGAGAACTTTTGTTTTTATTTCTTTATATTTATGATAAGCAAAGGAAGTAAAAGTAGAAAGCCTGGGAATTCTTTCGGCAGGTTGTTTGAGTTCTTAACTTTTACTTCAAGCATTTCCAAAGTTGTAATTTGCTTTGAAAAACTGACATGCTGTGGGTTATAAGATTAATAAATTACATTACACTCTGTTTTCCAAAGTTCTGTATTTCTCATTTCTATTTAAGTATCAGCTCAATCTAACAGATTTATTTGCACACATACTATTAGCTATGTATTGCAATTGTAGGGAGATAATCAATAACAGTAATAAAACATGGATCATCCATTAAAAGAGCTTATTGTCCAGTTTGAATGGCAGATATGTAAATACTAATAAAAGTTGGTAAAAGCAATAATGAAAATACATGCAAGATTTAGTAGGAACTGAGAGTGGAAAATGAATTTATGTTCATTGATTCCTCACTTGTTCAAGAATATATTTGAAGTGGTTAACAGCAATATGAAATAAAAGGAAAAATGAATAATGAAGTAAATGCAGAGAGAAAAATATTTGAGTAAATATTTTGAAATCAACAGTAAATGCATATTCAGAATATATAGCAAAGATCTAGAAAATACTAGAATAGCAAAGACCATTTGGCCTCT
Source organism: Condylura cristata (assembly GCF_000260355.1). Taxonomy (NCBI): domain Eukaryota; kingdom Metazoa; phylum Chordata; class Mammalia; order Eulipotyphla; family Talpidae; genus Condylura; species Condylura cristata. The sequence continues at coordinate 51,866,032 of NW_004567108.1, read as the reverse complement.
TGGTTTTCAGAAAGGCAAGCAAAAATTAGAGCTTAATCAGCTGTACTATTCATATTATGTACAAAGAAAGAGAAAAATAAATCTGTTCCTGGCATTGAAACTAAAGAGTTTTTCCTCAAAGAGAGTCAGAAAAGAGACTAGTATATCTTTTAATACTGTACAAGTTCAGGGGCTCAGTGCTGATGGGATATACTCATATTTTGTAATATGATTGCCATTCCAGCATTCGCTAGCTAACGTCTCTATCAGGTCACATAACTATCACTTCTTTTTTGGGGTGATGTTACACCCCTTAGAATCCCCAAGACTGCCCATTCTAAATAGGTTCTGCCTTCTGCTGCATCAGCCCCCCTATTACAGTAAGAGTATTTATGAACTAGTCTTTTAGCGACTTTGAAGTATCTAATATAAGGTTGTTAGCTATATTATGCTGGGTATTAAAACGTCATAATTTATTTATTCTCTGGTTGCAATTCTGTAACCTTTAATGACAACTCCCTAGTTTGTCACCTCCTTCCTTACCAAGTCCCAGAGTAACTACCATTCTATGTCATTTCTCAGAGTTTGGTATTTTAGATTCTACATGTATGTGATATCATATAGTATTTGTCTTCCTCTGTCTCATGTTACTAAGTGTTATAAGTGTTGTGTTTACAAGGTACATCTATATTGTTTTCTCATGGCTGAATAATATTTCATTTTCTATGTTTTATCTTTAACTATTGGTTTACAGGCACTTAGGCTCTTTCTATATCTTGGACATTTACATAAATATTTGTTATTGTTATCCAATTATTTCTAAGAATAAAGAACCCAAAGTAGAAGGAAATATATTTCTCTAAAGTACAGTAAATTTTAGCATGAGGGTATAGGCAAAGGATTTGACAACAAGCAGAGTTAGGCATATATTCTCTTTTGCATCCAGTGAGAGAACTAACATTTTTGATGAACAATGCCTAAAAAATAGAGCCTGAATTGATCATGACTGCCAAATTTTGGATATTTTCCTGACTCTGTTTCTACTCTTAATATTCTGTCCTTCTAGGATGCTCTCTCTCCTCACCCTAGTTCTAAGTTTGGGAATCACAGTCATTCTTCAAGAACCATACAAAGAAGAAATTTACTAAATTGCTCCAATAAAATTTGCTGGGTATAATTTCTATATTCTCTAACCCCCAGTTTGACTTTGGCAATAATGTCATATTTGTACTTGTATTCTCTATTAACACATATTATATAGTAAATAATGAATCAATAGTGGCTGATCATTTATTTAGTAAGTGTTTGTTGTATGACTATTAAACAGCAAACATTTTGTTAGGCATTAGAATTACATCAGTTAAAAAAAATAGTCTGATTTCATGACCTCATGATTTGCAGAAATGTTTTAGAGGAAGGAGTAGGCACACTGGAAAAAGATTCATAGAAGAAACATTCAAAAAGGAGTTCTAAAAAGTCTGAAAATGGGTGAAATTTAAAAAAAGATCTGAAGGTCTTTAATTTAACCTTGATTAATGGTATCTCTTCACATGGCTATACAGAATTGATCTTAAAGTAGCAAGAAAACAAAGAAGACATATTTCAAGTCAAAATAAGGAATACTTTCTTGCTTCTCCCTCCTGAAATTGGTTGCTTTGTTAGTATAAGAAGCTTTGTACTGTTGAAAGTGTACAAATTATTTAGATGAGCTCCTGTTATATGTAATGTTTGCAATGAAACTATAAGTGCACATAAAGCATAATGGAATTGTTTGGATTGCTACGGATAAAAAGTTTGAGCTGAGAATCTTAAAGACCCTTACTAATTCCAAAATTTTAATATCAGAAAATGTCTTGTTAAAAAACTGAAACTAATAGAAATTTCTATTTCCTAAAATTTATAAGACTATTAAATGCCCTGTCTGTCTGTCTATCTATCTACCTATCTATATCCATCTATCTATAACCATATCTATGTTTGTATCAGGCCTAAGTATCTATATGGAAAGAAAGAGAAGAGAGAGAGAACAATACTGGTGATACTCCTAGGACAATGACATGATTCAATAATTGAAATCAACCATGGTCTGTACCAACTTGCCGTTTTAAAATGCCTCCTTCTTGGCTCTTCTCTTCACCTAACTTGGCATCATTCAAGTCCTAAGAGCCAAATTGCTAGGACCACAGGGCTGCCACCCTGTGCTTTGCTTCTCCCATCATATCACCACACATATGGGTTCTCTCTTAATCAGTTTATTAACAATAACTTTGCAGATAAGGAATCCAAAGTTTATAAGGTTTAAATGGACGCCCCTTTATTACCTCAGCGTCTTGAGCACCAGGCTGGGAGGAACAAGTTACCAGTCTCTGAGTCTTTTTCCCGAGCTCCCCGTCCTCACCTCACTTCTTCCCTGGCGTCCTGTGTGTGTGCTTTAGATAATAATGCAATTATTTTGTCTCCAAAAAAACAGTAAAGATTGGACAGAATATTAAGATTATCTTTAGAGAAAGATATTCACCTCAAAATTTTATGTATAAAAATGGATAAAACCTGCTCCTCTTCATTGAAGTTCAGTAAGTGTTGAACTCCTTGAAGTTCAACCAGTGTTGTCGGATAATGACTCCAATACAGCTTAAAGAAATTGCCAGTTTTTACAATCATTTCTTCCTATTTTATTATTGGTTTTCATATTTAACTTTCTTAAATATGTATCTTTTATTTTGTTTTTAGACAACAATGTCATAGCTTAACCACATGTTCATGAAATACATTAATATAAAAGATACTCATTAAAAGTAGTTGTTTAGCAGCTAGCAACAACAAATGTTGGCGAGGATGTGAGGAAAAAGGAACTCTCCTGCACTGCTGGTGGGAATGCAAACTAGTTCAACCACTATGGAAAACTGTTTGGAGGTTCCTCAACTGCTAAACATGGAGCTTCCCTACGACCCAGCAATCCCACTTCTAGGTATCTAC
>NW_004567108.1:51803778-51862397 GCF_000260355.1 Condylura cristata | reverse complement strand
TTAAAAAAAAAAAAAGTAGTTTTTTATAGTTTGTTTAAACCATGTAAATTTGATAACTTTAACTTGTGGAGAAAGAGAAAAAGGTATCAGTGTAGTCATTTCCACTCTTCATTTTAATTATTACTTGATTTTTATGTAAAAGTTTCCAAGATCTAACATACATGATTTAAAAGAATGAATTTATTAACTACAAAAACATTGATGCAATTGTAGTAAGACATGGAAAGGATGAATATTTTGTTTTTTAAAAGTAGCAAGACCTGCCTGATAGATATTCTGCTGTGTAAATTTTAGAATAAGAATGATGAGCTTTATAGCAAATACAACTAAAACAAATAAATATAATTGAATCATAAAACTGTGACTGTTTAACCTTTGTCTTTAGGTTATTGATGCTTTTAAAATATATGTCAACATTAAAAGTGAATTTCCTAATAGAAAGTTAAAGTAAGCATGGTTTTGTAAAACTCCATCTTGTGTACATCAAGACAGTTAACTTTTAAAAATATTTATATTTTGTTTTCAATAATGTCATTGTTAAAGTACAATACAAACATGCTCAAACTTGCATCTTAAACAGTGAGGTATATTTATTTCATAGTGAATAATATTTGATGAAATTTTGACTTCCATAAATATTTGCTCACTATATCAAAATGTGTTTAGACTTGGATAGACTATAATTCACTTTATCTGTTGATAATTTCAACAATAAAATGATCAAAACATGGTCTTGAAAATCTTTGTTTGCTATTATTTTAAAACTACCTAATAGCAAGAAATAAAAACCTGCCTTTGACTTTGACTACTTCCATTATTTAAAAATGCTGAATTCAGTTCAGCACACATTGTGAATTGTTTTGTTTCTTCCTTTTAGGATAGTTGTTAAAAGTAAAATAACCAGGCAGCCTTACCGTAGGTGAGACTGTTTCGACTTAGAAGCAAACAAAGCTCTCTCTCGATGAGCTAGGTTCATTTCATATTTGTGTAATACCCTGGAAGAAATTAGGTTTCAATAAAGTCCATTTTTGTCACTGCATGTAGCAATGAATATCACACCCAGCAGGGCTCAGTGGCACCTGGCTGTCCAGACCCCAGTGGAGCACAAACCATCTGGGGGTAATTACAGCAAGGTATTCTTTAAGGACCAGATGGGACCACGGAACAGAAGCCCCTAACCCTCCCAGTCATTTACAACATAATTCCTTTCAATGATATACTTAATCCTCCCACCAGCTATGCTTTTCAGCTTGCTGTTGTCACTGTTCCTTTATGTTAATTCAGTGGCAAGACTAAGAAAAAGAGGGGGAGAGAGAGAGAGAGAGAGACAGAGACAGAGTGCAAGAAAAAAATGAGGTGGGGAGGAAGGAGGGGGCGAACGAGCCACCCATGCCTCTGGGGACCAAAAGAAATTATTCATCCTTAAATTGTTTCCACCACAGCAAGTACAGTAACAAATTTTTTTAAAAGAGGGCTGAAATTATCCTAAAGAAGGTCAATGCGACAGCCCTGTGTGGCACCAGCTGAGGTTTACTCAGCCACCTGTTAGCTAGAAAGCTCTCTGCACACGCCTATGATGCATTTAACCAGTTTAAAGGGTCTTTATTGACAGGCCAGCCACCTCCATTCAGCGGGCCCAGCCATAGCCTGCTTTGTGGTCCTATGTGGCGCACAAGCCTTAATTCAATTATGCTGTAAGCCTATCCAATCTGCATCCCTGCCCTTTCACTTTTGTGCCATTTGTCTTGTATGTTGTAAAGAATTTTATTTTGCAGCGGCAACGGCACCCTCCACCCCAGTTGTCTTTATTTTTCATTTAAGGTTTGAGGCGCAGGTGCCTGGCCACCTTTCAACTCCCCAAATGTATTCATCTTAAAGTGATATTTTAGAGGGCAGTGTTATTTATTGTTGGGTGACAATGCTTTTCTGGTGTAGTGAGTTTTATTTTTTTTTAATTAGGTGTATGTTTAAACTCCGGCCAGCCAACAAAGCGTCTCTGAACTTGAGAAGCAAAATTTCAAGGGAAGAAAAAACAAAAGCAAAAGCATAAATGAGAGATGAAAGTGCCAATTAGCTTGTTCCACCATTTTTTTTAATTTAAAGAAAAAGGAAAATGCATTTTGTAAAGTAAGAAAACAATAAATTGTAGATTTTTGGCTTTCAGTGTCTGACACACAAATATATCAGTTTATATGAATGAGGCCCAATGAAGCTATATCTTGCTTGAAAAATATCAGTGGCAGATGAAATTTTCCAATCTGTTTGTGTTTGCATTTGTGCTTCTACATATCATTGGCCTTGGAGTTTTGTCAGATGTTTGGAGTTTCATAGTAATTTATGGACACTGAAAACATAAAGCTAGATTTCTCAAAACCAGGAACTCTGATGTTTACCTTCACAATCACACTTATGTTAATTACAAATTTTGTGTCTTTTAAGCAAGATCTACCTTGTATTCATTCTTAAGACCAACCAAATTCTGCATCCTGATTCTCCATTCAGATGAAGGGCAGGGATAAAGACAATCAACATGACCCAAAACCATTAAATGACTGTAGAGGAGCTGAAGGGACTTCAAGGGAGGAGGAGATAGATCTTTGCTATTTCACATTTATCTTCCATCCATGTTAAGGAAAGGATGACAATAGTGTATTACTTACCAGTGTTATTTAATAAATGAGCCTAAATTTTTATTGCAGCATCTTCCTGATGCCTTTTGTATGGAAGATACTGATTTTTTTAATCACTAAGTTAAAACTACAAACATGCTTCATGCAAGAGATCATGATGTTTTAACTAGTAAGAAGTAAATAAAGTGATTTGTGTGTAATCTCAAAAAATATGTGATTTTTAAAATTACTTGTACACACTTGCATGTTTAATGTATTTGTTTCTCTCAAAGAATTCTATGCTAATTTTCCTTTGTGTTTTCCTATAGGCTTCCATTTTATAATTGAGAAAATGAAGGGTTAACAGACTAACTTACCTAAGAGGTCAAAATTTTAATTTTTAATTAAGGCTTCTTTCTATTACATCATAAAGTCTTTCTAACAGTTTTGTAAAATTTATCATTTTAACATATGACATTCATTATTATGTATGATACATAATACTCCTTGTCAATATTCTGTGAAGGAGTAACAACTGACCCGAATATATAAAATCCTTGAATCTCATTAAACAATGATAAAAAATGACCTGACCTCACAACATTAAAAAAAAAAAAATTTAGGATCAAGAATATATGTCTTCAGTCATGTCTAAATCCTTTGATATATTTTTTATTTAAAAAAATGCAGTGAATATTATGTAACTTCACAATATTCTATATATGTGTGTAATTTCATAATATGCTATGTATATTACACAATTTGCATTTTATATTTCTATATTTTATTATAAAAATATTTGAGATTTCATTTTAAAAACTTCAGCAATTTGAAATTCAGGTTAAAATGTCTAATGACAGACTTGTTATAAAATGTAAGAACTGGGGCCCTCCCTGGTGGCACAGCAGGTTAAAGCACAACACTGAGAAGCTAAAACCACTTCAACATAAGTTAGATCCGAGGTGATCCACGTGGTGAGGCAGACAGACCTCTCATGACCTACCTACTGCTCCCCTCAGCAGTGTACTTCTTGTTGGCCTGAAGTTGGCCTGTTCTGCTCCCCACTCTGTCTCTGGTGAATCCTCTCACTGCCCCTGCATCTCTGGACTGTACCCCAGATTTGTATGCATAAATAAATCTTTACATAAAAAAAATAAGAATTCATCTATACATGCTACCTAATACTTTCGAAGAAATGTTTAAATTGGTTTCAGTATAGAAACTCATCTTTATATCAGTATTTTACTATTGAAATTATTTTTCCAAATGTCAAACATGACAGTTTTTTAAAAAACAGAATCCATAATAACCCATGTAATTAACATATTACATATCAAAATAATATCTATTAAAATTTAACTGTTCACTATGTTTTCATTGGTATGTTATTTTACACAATGTGATGTAATTACTTGGTGTTTATTTTGGATTTTTAATTTCCAGTAAAAATCATGCACATGACTCTGAAATGTAGAAGAAAATATATTTTTGAAAAATCAAAAGTGACAAATACCATTATAAACTATAATTTTTTATATCTATGGGCATTGTAATATTTATATACATCAAGTATCAAATTTATGGTATATGATTTATATTATAAAACTATATGTATACATAATATTTGAAAATTAACTTAGTATATCTCCTTAGACCAAAAGACTAAAAACATAAATTTAGCTATCTTTTATTCAGAACGTAATGTTTGCAAAAATGTTTTTCAAACATTAAATTTTAAAATAAATTACAAATAATACCAAATATGTAAAACTTTTGAAATTCTATTCATTGTTTACAAACTCTTATATAAGGGTAGTTACAAGGGAAAACTCTCACATAACGGAACATTGATGATCTTCACATTAAAGTGGAACATAATTTTAGCTTTGCATACAAATTCTGTCCAGCACAGTGTTGCCTCCTGAGGGTCAAATGTGCTTTGGAGAAAACTATCACTTTATATCCAGGCCTGCTCATACAGAGATCCCTTTCCCTCCAGTGGGATTTGCAAGCACATTTAATGGCCATAGAATAGGGCATATGTGAATTTTTCTAAGCCAATTATGTACTTTGAGTTCAAATAAACTACTTTACCAGATTTTCTGGTTCTTAAACATGCACAAAGCTATCTATCCATTGTGAATTTCCAAAATTGAAATGAATGAATTTTGGAACTCGTTGAAAAATTCATGAGAAGATTTGTGTGTGTGTGTGTGATTTTGTTGATTTTAGTATCAAGAAATATCAACATAATGTCATTGTGTCCAGAGCAGAAGTGAAAAATGGAGCCAACTGAACGATGGTTTGTTCAATGTTCAGTGTTTTGGGTGATTCTATCTTTTTACTCAACATTTACATATTATTTGGTAAAGTATTTTATTAATATTTTGTTGCTGTGACCAATACCTTTCAGATTCAATATCCAAAAACAGGAAATAATATATAGCTTGCTACACTAAGGAAATGAAGGCAAGCAAATTCACGTTAAGTCAAAAAAAGATGAAAATGCTAGAGCGAAAGCTGGAAGACTGATGAAATAATCTCATAATTACCTTCAATTCTTATTTCTCCATCACCCTCAACACCTAGGTGATATTGGCTTCTGGAACGGGAAAAACAATGGGTCAGTGATAAATTCATCTTCAGGAAAATAGAACACCTGGGTATCCTCCCATTCACTCCTAAAAAGGAATGGACATATCTGTTATTTTATCCTTTTGTTTTGTAACAATTTCTTGGAGTAACATTTGGGGTTGAGATTACAGCAGAAGGAAGCCAGTATTAATGTGTCAGTGTTTCTTTGTGGCGAAATGGGTTAAAGCACAGCATTGTGTACCTAGCTGCAGCTTCAGCATGAGTTCCATCCCCCACTCCAGAGGTGATCCAACATGGTGTGGCAGACCTCTCCTGTCTCTCCTCAGCAGTGTACTTTGACACTCTGCCTGTTCTGCTCCCCACTCTGTCTCTGGTGAATCCCCTCATCGCCCACACCTTTGGCCTCTACCATAGTTCTGTTTGCATAAATACATCTTAAAAAAAAAAAAAAGAAAGAAGGAAAGGATAGAACATAGCTGCTTTATTGCATTAGTGTTAGCTGTTATAAATACACATGGGAATGAAAGTTGGCGTGTGTGAGAGTGTGCCTTTGTTGGGTTTGGCAATCTGGAGAGTACAGCTGTTGAGTTTATGCATGTATGTCAGAAATGCACAACCATTCTCATCATACAGGAGAAATTAGCACCGGTGTATTAATTCTAGCTGTGAATATCATATCTACTTATCATACTGAGAAACATTGCATTTTGGGAACTATTTTAAGAAAATCATTTCGTGTTTAACAACACTGTAGCTTCATTGTACAAATAAGGGAGAAGTTCAAGGGTACTAGAGAACTAAGTGATTTACCCCAATTCGAGGGTAGCTTTTTCACATGTCTCTCTACTCCGTGTGTCTCGTACAGGTCTCCTTCTTGTTCTTCCTCCTCTTCTTTCCTTCCTGCTACTTTCCTCCTAGTCTTCTTGTGTGAGGCAAGAAGCCTGGGGACCACCCTGTCACAAAAGCATCTTGCAGATAACTTTTGGTGCTGATCAAATTGTCAGATTGAATTGTCCATCCCAGGACTTCAGTTCTGACCTTTCCTTTTGATGGGAAAGTGCCTTCATGGCACCCCTCATCGCTGTGAAGCTGGGTTACCCTAACTCAGTGGTCAAATGACTGGTTCCAATTTTCTGTGGCTGAGTATTCTGCAAAATGACACAATATCTTTAAACCTTAGAATTTGTTACTTAATGGATACATAAATATGTCCTCGCTCACTATAGTCTGGTTTTAATATCCTACAATACAGCAGGCAGCTGTTACTTCTGCCTATTTAATTTCTTCTAGTAACATCACCTCCATGGGAATCTACCCATCCATTGTCTAAAGTTGGGAACATGCCAGATTAGGTCCCCTGGATCTGAATCTAGAGGAAAGTATCACAAAAATGAAAATGTTTAAGACATTAGTCATTGCTAGACTGGTACCCCAAAGAAAGTGGCAAGATTTTGGGGCAGAATATCTTTCTTCTTCTCAAGTTCCTTATCTACTATAAGAGTAATAATAGTAGCAATAACCTTATTGCAGTGCAGTATGGATTAAAGAATTTAATCCATACAACAGGCCAGGCACACAAAGTGCTAAATAGTGTTACCCTAATTTAGCATAGCTGTTACAACTTTGAACTTGGTCTATTTCTGCCCATTATGAGGCCTGGCTCTATGATTTTTCCTTCTGGTTTCTAGGTTACTCCAGTTCCGTTACAAAAAAAGAATTCTTTAGCTTAAATTAGCCTGAGTCGGCTTGTGCTCCTTGCTGCCAGAAAACTGTTCTTGTTGCTTCTGTACAGAATGTGAGCCTTTTCTCCCGAAAGTGTTTATTATACCCAAGAGAGTAATAACCACATAGCATGAATCAATAGATCATCTAGAACACCAAGAGTAGTGGTTCATATGTAAAAATGTTCATTTTGGTGACCAAGAGAGACAAGTATAAGAACAATAAACTGACACCTATTTTAGGGCTTCACCATGATTTTTCTTAGTAATAGAAGCTAAAACTAATTGTCATGATCTCCTTCAAAGCTTGAAAAGTAGCATCACAAAAAATATATCTCCCTAGGAAGGCAGTTAGTGAAAAGAAAAGAAATCTAGAGCCCCAGAGACATGTCCTTAGATTCCCCACCACGCCTGATGGGGTGAATCTGAGTGTCCCTATATGTAAAACTGAGATCATAACATGTGTACCCCAGGAACTTAGAAACCAAACAGATATGTGGCTCATGAATACTCTATTCAGTTACTTGTTTTATTTGTTACAGTGTTCCTTCAAAGTGCTAGTTCATGAACAGAAGAAAAAGCAAACTGAGTTTTTAATGAAAAGTCATTTCCAGGAATATATAAGAGCAAGCAACTCAGTAATAGGAAGCTTTTTATTTTAAGATTTATTTATTTATACAAGAACTGGGGCATAAGCCAGAGGTATGGGGGTGAGAAGATTCACCAGAGACAGAGTGGGAGCAGAACAGGCAGATTTACTGAAATACACTGCTGAGAGTGTTAAGGGGAAGAATATCCTAAAGGAACTCTGCAGAGTCTTATGGACTCCACCCTACTCCAGCTTTCTGGACCCTACCCCCTATTCCAGTGATTGGAAACTACAACTCCCAGCAGTACCAGGGAAAGAACTGCAAGGACCCAAGGGCAGAGCTAGCAGGAATTCTGGGACATTTGGGGGATAAATAGGGCGCGATTGTATCTCTCGTTCTCTCACTCGAGAAGCAGCTCTCCTGACCCTGCCTCCGGTGTGTTCAGTCAGCCTAGCCATAAGGTATTCCAGATACTTTGTATCTCGCTCTTTTTCCCTGGGTTGTTTCCTATTCCTTCCCCCTTTTGTAAATAAACCCATTATTGACCCTTTTGTGTGTCCCTGCAGTGTAACTGAATTTGGAGTGCACCGGTGAGACCCCACAGACAGGCTGCCCAGTCTACTCTGGGCTTCCCTGGAACAAAAGGAGCAGTGAGTGAGATAGGAGAGGTCTGTTGCACCATGTGGGTCAGCTCCCTGGCTGGGAATCTAACTCCTGATAGCTTGAGAGTGCTGAAACTTTAACTCCTGTACCACCAGGGAGGCCCAGGGATATTCTGGTTTAAACTTTTTAACTTTGGTTTGCTGCTGTATTCTTTTTTCTTTCTTTTTTTTTTTTTTTAAGATTTATTTATTCATGCATACAGAACTGGGTATAGGCCAGAGGTGCAGGGGCAGTGAGAGGCTTCACCAGAGACAGAGTGGGGAGCAGAACAGGCAGAATGATGAAGTACACTGCTGAGGGGAGCTGCGGGAGGTTCAGGAGAGGTCTGCCACGCCTTGTGGGTCAATTCTGGGGGCGGCGGCGGGCTGGGGATTGAACTCGCACTGAAGTGGCTGTGGCTAGATGGCAGTGCTGCATCCTGACCCTTTGCGCCACCAGACAGGGCCCCTGATGCTTTATTCTTTAAAATTGTTTATATTATTTTTAAATGATAGAAATAATATAACCCTGTGAAAGACAACTTATATTATTTTTAAAGCAATATTTATAATATTATACTTCTAAAATGTTTTCTGTTATATAGATTTTCCTTTCTCACTTTGTATCATTGAATTATATTCTCTGCTATTTTTAACATTTATCACATCATAAACACTTTCCCTAACTTCCCATCGTTTTTCTAGCTATCGATCTTAATATTAAATGGGTATTTGGGCTATTTCCAGATTTTAAAAAACCTTTTGATTTTGACATTAATTGTTTTTATAAGTGTGTTTACGCTTTGACTCAAATATATCTCATTTTGCAATTTTAACAATATTAAAATTAGTAATAAGTTATCATGGCTCATACCTTCTTGGCACTCATTTGAAGCTAGAAACACTTCACAGACAAATTATATTTGGATTTAGAGTGGTGCAAAATCTTGGAGATAAGTACAATAAGTGCTTCTTTGATGATCAGAGCTATTATTGAAGATATGAATAAAATATTATTGAAGATATAAATAAACAATATGTGGATTTACTGTTTTCATCGTTGTTACTCCTCAATCCTCACTTCTCTACTGGTGAGGCTAGAATTGGAGGAGGGAGTCTGGGGAAAGATATGCTTTACTAATTCTGTTTTGAAATCATATAATTAGAATCTAACCTTTACTTAAATGGTTAGATTTGACATGATTTGGAAGAAGAATTATAAAGATTATGGATGGTTTGAAAGCCTCTACCTTCTCTACCTCCAGGTCTTCCTGCTGTACTCTAGACTGACAGGGACATTCTGTAAAAAATGTGGCTACCCATATAAACAACTGGGAGAATACAGTGAGGCACCCAGCTCATTCACTGAGCACAGGGAAGGAGGAAGTAGCTCCTCATCAGAGATTTAAATTAGGTAGAAATGGAGGAAGGATATGGAGACTGAGCACAAGGGAATGCTCCAGAAAAAGGAAACAGTAGGCACAAGATGTAGAAGAGAGTAGGACCCTTTAGACAACTGCCATTATCTCCTGGGAACGGAAGTATACAGGATGAAGACAAGACTATGTTGAAAATATCAATTACCTTTAGCATATGATTAGTCTAATTACTAAGTATTTTACAAAATAAATTATTTAAAAATATCTGAGGGTCTCATTGATGGCACAGTGGTTAAAGTCTCAGCACTATCAAGCAATCACCAGCCACACAGATTAGTTCCATCTACCACCAGGGAGCTGACCCACATGGCAGAGCAGATCTCTCCTCTCTCACCCACTGATTCCCTCAGCAGTGTATTCAGTAGATCCACCTGTTCTCCCCACTCTTGTCTCTGGTGAATCCTTTGACATTCCCCAGTATCCCTGACTAATTCCCTAGTTCTTATATGCATAAATAAATTTTAAAAAATCTTTGAAAAAATAAAAATATCTGATTATTTCTGAAATTTGTGAAACTAGGAAAGATTCTTATGAAATACACAGATAATGCTCATGCCAACACATTTCTCATTATCATATATAGCTTTTCTAACTCCAAAAATATTAAATTTATATAGAGGGTCCTGGTTTCCTGCAGATATGAATGTCACTTTTATTATCCTTCTGGATAAAGGGTACTATTTAAATTATGAGTTTATTCATGTATTCCTTCCTTTGACTCATTTGTTTGATCATTGGCTTGTTTATTCTTTCATTAGCTATGTGTGTCTTGAGATATTGCTGGATGCTCTGCACCATGCTAGTTAGTAAACAGCAGATAGAGATGAATAACACACTACCCCACCGCTTTAAGTATAGCAGAAATGCAGCCCAAGACCCTATTCGGCTTGACAGTAAGCTTTGCTAAGTTAGCAAGATGGTCTGTAAAACTGGTACTATAAAATATTCATAGAATGGCATGTCTATAAATTTGGAGCTATATGGAAGAGACTTAGTCATTGAGTCATGTTCTTATAGATGGCTGATAGATATAGCATGATACTCAGTGTGCAATTTTCCTTGATTTACCTACGTATTTTGAGATTCTGTTAATTGTCTCTCAAAATGTTCTTACAGCAGATTTTCCAAGGGGGTTTTTACCATGCCAACATGGTGAAAGAAGTCCTTATTCCACTTTTACTTTCCATTTTTGTATATTCATGCTATTGTCTTTGTTTCTTTATGTCTTGGATAACATAGATCATTTTGTATTTTTGTTCTCTGAGAATAGCAAATTAGAGCCATGCATGGAGAACAAATACCAGCTCCTTCTTGCTCCTCTTCTTAAACATGCTTTATTTGCCAGCTGACTAAAGACAGCTTCTAGATGACTCCCCATTAAAAAAAAAAAAAACTGATAAAAATAACAATGGGTTTTAGCTATTCACAATCTGAAATAATCCTTGCCCATTCACAAGTGCTCCTACCAAAAGAACTACAGAAGTTTCCCTCACTTTCACGGTGAGCTTCTAACAATAGTGGTGTACCTTCTTCTGTTTGCACGTGTGTGCAATATTTGGGAGTTAACTGTAGCTCGATAGAACCTATTCAAACAAACACAGCATTGAAATAGAATTGGTAAAACATTGAGAGAATCATACACAGAAAAGAAAAATTGCAAAGATCAATTTGGTTTCTATGCACAAGTATTTAAAACCTTACAAAGAGAAAAAAATCAATATGCATCTTTTGGTAAAGCTTGTTAGCTGTCCTTATTACCTGCTTCACAAGCCTTGAGGACATCCCTTCTAAAATAGGAAAAGCACAATCTGTATGCTAGGAAAACTACAAAGGAGCAATAAATTATTGCTGTAATGACATGCTAATTAAAATTTTGCTTGTAACTCATGTAAGTGTTTGAAGCCCAGCAAATTTCTCTTTTCATTTGTGAAGTGTGAAGGTAAATTGCCCAGTGACAGTGGGACATCGCTAACAAGTACAAATTGAATAACATGCTATCTTGCTCTATTAGCCCTGACTAGCATGTCTGAATTAGATATTCAGCACACTCCCCATTGAAGGCCTGATTGATAAATGCTAAGGAGAATTTGTCAAAACAACAGGGGCTACACCCAGTGGGACATCAATATGCTCCATTTAGTCACCCACACAGCACTTCCTACATAGGATTGTCACATAAAATTAAGACTAGCCGCTAACCAGCCATCAAGCTTGTAGCAGACGTCAGGCAGCCTGTGTTCTGTATGCATATTAGTCACATGCTTAACAATTTGGGCTGTCAGGACAGAGGCAGCAGTGACCTCTGGAGCAGAGGTTGAATTTTCCAACTATACCGAAACATCATGCTCAGCTGTTCAAGATTTTAGACCATTTCCTGCCAGATCTGTGCACAGATGCAGTGCCCTAAGCTATAATCTGTGGCCACATCCAAATGACAAATGGCACAAGGAAGATTATTGCATTATATATTAAGTACCACAAGTCTGTAAATTATAAGTAAACTACTGTTCCGACTGTCTCCTCCAGCTTTCAGGATACTTTCCCTCTCCATTGTTTTTAAAATAAACCTAATAAATATTGGGTGAACTAAAAGATCAAAGCCCAGAGTTTGAATTATCCATCTCCATTGCTAATTAGCTGCTTGAATATCAAACAGTTTGGGGCCAGCTGTAATTTAATAAGCCATGATTGAGGTTAGCCTGATTTTGTTTCCCCTTTGAAAATTCTTCTCAGGTGCAAATTTGTATGATTCTAGAATTCTTGGTGATAAGTTGTTTTTAGTATTTCCCTTGTAAACATAATTAGATACAAATACAGAGTAACAATAATAAAAAATTATTACAATCTAACATCTTTAATTAGACCTGTCTTTTCTATGGCATTATATTTAAGGCCTTTTACTATGAAGTTATCTTCTCATAAAGAAGTAACTAAAATAGCATCAAATTATTGGTTTGAAATAAAATATAATTTCTGAAAAATAGAAAAGCTTGTCATTTAGATGCTAAGATGCTGCCAGCAGGCTTGGAAGGTAGGAAAACATATTAAAACAAACTACTCAAGCTTCCTTTCACAAATAGTATAATCAAATATTTTATGACATGTTTAAGAAAGACATATTAAGTCTTATCCGATGAAACCTAAGAAAAACTTCAGTCTTGAGCTTTTTATTGCTTAATGTTAATCATTATTCTTCATACACTTTGGATTTGGGCTTTTGTTCTGAGGTCCAAAGTAGAACTGTACAATGAATATTACAAATATATTTCTTATCATATTTCTGTATCATGCAATTATAAGACATCTGTAAAAAATGATGAAAATTTATTATACTTGGATAGTATTTCTTCTTTCTAGACATAAAGGCAACCAACCTCTATACCCCTGCAGTTTATATTTCAGTAAAATCTTGACTTTTGGTTCTTTCTGGATTTTATATGACCTAGAGTATTACATTTTTCATCTTTCTGATATATCTCAGTGGTAAAACTATAGGATAAGTCTTATCAGAATTCCTTCCATTAAATATTAGTCTTCCATTAAAAGGCATCAAATTCCTTATTATAGATAAAATAAACATTTAATTTAAAATGAGTTGTAAAAGGTTTACTAATTTGTGGTAAACTACAGTAAACCTGAATGCAAGGATTATGGCATAGGGCCTAAAACAAAGTTTGCTCAACATTGGCTAACATAATAACGATAAGTGTAATGGGTATCTAATCGCTGGTTTTACATCTCTACAAGGCGATTATTGCAAAAGCATGTTAGAAAACAAGAAAATAGTTGAACACCTAGTAATGTTAATCAATGACCTCCCATGAGCAGACAGAACCTTTCTCTTCAGATATTTTCTAAAGTTGAAAAGATGTGTCATACTTATTAAAGCTAGAAGTGGCAAGCAACTCCATTTATTTTTGATTGCCAATTTAAATCTTTCAGTGACATTTTTCTTTTAAAAATTTGTTATTGTAAATCCCCATTTTGCTGCTCCACTTTCCTTCAATCTTCCAGTAGGAACAAGAAAACAAAGGACCCAAAGTCCGTTTCCCTCCGGCAACTGTCTGTTGATGGATATTGGAGCAGCTGAATTGCTCCCCATTCACATTCTAAACTCTGTCTCTAATTGTCATCAGTATCATCAGTGTCACTAACTGAGACCACTGCCACAATTCTACAGCCCCTCTGAGCAAGATTGCCTTTGGCTTTTTCTCCTGGGGCTTGGTGCAATCTGTGGAACCACTTAGCACAGGATCTTTGTTGACTTATAACAGGTACCAGATGATGCACCCGGACCTCTAGCCTAGTTTTATGTTCTTATGGCTAGTGCGCCTGCCACTGATGTGTGTGTCCAGATGTCAGGGAACAGAGGAGGCTTCTGCCTCCATTTTCATGACAGAGCTTCAGATTGACGGGGATGAACTCAACAGTACATGAAAAAGTCTGATGACTGTTGCTCTTATTCCTGATGGCTTTGTGTATTTTTATTACGGTCTACTCAGAATTCTCATTAATCATATTTATATATCCATCTTACTACGATGCTTAAGGAAATCAGTGGAATTACCTACCTCTTCTCACTGATTTTCTTGATCCTTGAATATTCTACTTTTTCCTTACAATGATAAAAATTTAAGGGAAAGTATTCATAATAACAAATTATCTATAAGGATTTGCAAAAAAACCTATTTTTAAGTGGTTATTTTTAATAATAATTTTGTTCTTTCAGTGAAAGCACAATTTCAATAAACTTATATGGAATATTTCTTCTTGAGTGTCAAATTTGTGTTAAAGTTCATTCAACTATATGTGAATATAACAAACAAAACATGAGGGAATTACATTTATTGTCTATGTATTGCTATATATAAATATAACTCAATAAAATATATATATTTGAAATAAAACTCTCCTCGCACAAGTTATATGTATAATTTTAGAAAATATTATAGCCTTTAAAACACATGTTTGTGAAAAAGGCCCTGATGTATCATAAAGCTAAGCTTCTATGGTGTGAGCTCAGAAATAGAGGTAATAGAGGTTTCTTACTGAGATTATTTTTACTAATTGCATGACTGTATAGTCCAAGAAAAGAGGAATATATCACCATTTTTTTTAAAGATTTATTTATTTGTACATACAGAACTGGGGTACAGGCCGGAGGCTCAGGGGTGGTGAGAGGCTTCATCAGAGACAGAGTGGGGAGCAGAACAGGCAGATTGATGAAGTACACTGCTGAGGGGAGCAGCGGCCGGCGGGAGAGGTCTGGCACGCCATGTGGTCTCCTCCAGGGCAGGCGGGAATCGAACTCCTGGGGAAGTGGCTTTAGCTTCTCAGTGCAGAGCTTTAACCCACTGTGCCACCAGGGAGGGCCCTATCACTATTTTTTTTAAGACTTATTTATTTATGCATACACAACTGGGGTACAGGCCAGAGGTGCAGGGGCCATGAGAGACTTTACCAGAGACAGAGTAGGGAACAGTACACTCCTGAGGGAGCAGCAGGCAGGAGAGGTCTGCCACGCCATGTGGGTCATCGCCAGGGCAGGGATCAAACTCATGCTCTAGTGGCTTTAGAATCTTAGTACTGTGTTTTAGCCAGCTGCACCACCAGGGTGGGCCTTATATTACTTTTTTTTTTAAGTTTTCACCTATAGTGCTGAGTGGAAAATGCCTGCTTTGTGGTAAAATATCAGATTAATTCATGCAGATTGACTAAATGAATTAATAAGAAAGAAAATTAATTTATAAAATTCTTGTAGTAATTAGGATTTTTTTACTTGATATATTAAACATTGAAGAGGTAGCTTAATAACAAGAATATAATTAATTCCAAATGTTGTTAATGAGTCTAATTGGAATATCACTTTGCCTCCTATCTCTTCCAGAGCCTTTCAGCAAATCCAAGTCTTAAATCCCATCAATTTCAGAGGAAACTCTCACTATGGGTGAGCTGCTTTGATTGTAGAGCAAATTAAGAAAATACCCAGGTAACTTATCCTTCAGGACAGAGCTTGATAACTTCCTCTCTTTCATAACTAGGGAATTACATTTCAGTAGAAGTATCTTTTGAGAACTGGACATTTGTTACATATTTATCTCTCAAATTATGAACGAAAACAGGACCTTCCAATAAGGTGAATACAGTGAAATAGTTATACAACGGTTTTTAAAAGGTGTTGTTACTAATGTATTTGCTTTGACCATTTCCACCACTTCTCTTTCCCAGGTTCTAATGATCTGCTGTATAGATTAGATTACAGCATACTTTTTGCCTGAAGTTTCCCCCAGGACCACCCACGAGCTTACCCTGCTACAAATAGTAACAGTCTGTGACTTTAGTGGGTTGTTTGCCCAAAGTATATAGTGTCGATAAAATAGAAGGGAACTCTGTTGTACACTTCATATGCCTATGAAATAAATCATTTGAAAATCATTTCAAAAGCTTTGTGAACACAGTTCAGGATGATGCATCAGAGTGATATCAGCAATGTTTGATCCTAATGAAATCCGTGTGTGTGTGTGCATATGTTGGTGTGTGTTTAAAAATCTTCAACTTTAAAATACCATCATGGGTGTAAAGTCCATTGTGGTTATCTGGTGAAAAGCAACACGATATTGGTAATGCCAGATTGTCTTATTCTGTGTGCCAGAAAGGGCTATTCTTGTGTCACGAATGTAAATTTGCCATTTTAAAAATACAGTTTTTGTGCTAATTCTTTGCAGTATCCCTGTTGTTTTTAAGCCTGTGAGTCAAATGTTCTGCAAAGTTAAAAATAAGACACTATCAATTTATCACTATAAATGATAGTTTATGATATTTATTTGTAATGTTTATTTTCAGTCAGAGTGCATGTTAAAAATGAAGGGAAAATCTATACTTATGATTGTTAAACTTTTATATTTAATGTATAAGTTATACACACATATATTGGATCAGTATAGGAAAGTATTGTGAATAAGCAACTGATAATTATGATTTCTGCTATAGAGAGCAAATTCACTTACTTCGAATTATATAATTAAAGTAGAAATTTATATTAGATTATTAGATTTCCACGTTGGTCAAAATGAGGAGGTAATTATTCCAAATTTACTTCATTATGTGAGTGTATCAGTTAGACTATGAGAGAGAAAAATTCTTATATTCCCCAATATAAATCTTAACTCACCATGTCTAAAGTGAAATCTGTTACTTTCAACATTTTTTTCTCTTCTGATATTTTTTCAATTAAAAAATTATTGGAGTAATAAAACATATCATAACATTATATGTTTTAAGCATGCATCTCTGAGGATCAGAGGTCGACTGTATCGATTACATTAAGTTCACCACTAAAAGTTCAGTTGTGGCCCTCCCTGGTGGCGCAGCGGGTTAAAGCACTGCACTGAGAATCTAAAGCCACTTCCGCATGAGTTCAATTCCCACTTGCCCCGGAGGTGACCACATGGTGTGGCAGACCTCTCCTGACCCGCCCACTGCTCCCCTCAGCAGTGTACTTCGTCGATCTGCCTGTTCTGCTCCCCACTCTATCTCTGGTGAAGCCTCTCGTCACCCCTGAGCCTCTGGCCTGTACCCCAGTTCTGTATGCACAAATAAATAAATCTTTAAAAAAAAAAAAAAGTTCAGTTGTATTCTTCATTGTCCCCTTTTTTCTAATTTACCTCCTCCTCCTTTGTCAAATATTGTTACATCAGATTTTCAGTCCTCCCAATAGCATTATAGTTAATTTTGGAAGCTCTCTCTTTCTAACTTCTGTAGAACTTGTTAACAGTCCATCAGTTCAAAGGCCTAAAGATAATTCCTTTGCAACTGTTCTCAAGTGCTTCCCTTCTTCCCTATTCCAACTGTCACTACTCTATTCCAGTTCCTTATCACTTCCCATCCAAAGCCCTCTTGCTACAGCTTCCAGAATTTTTTTTTTAAATTAATGTAAGCCATGTTCAGATCTTTATGCTCACATACTAGATTATTGGTTCATTGCAGTACAATTTACAATAGCCAATTTATGGAAACAATTTAAGTGCCCAACAGCTGATGATTGGATTAAGGCATGGAACACTATTCAGCTATGAGGAGAAATGAAACCTTGCCATTTGCAACACCATGGATGAAACTGGAGGGGATCATGCTAAATAGCATAAGTCAGAAGAAGAAAGACAAATACCAAATGATTTCACTCCTATGTGGAATAGAAAACAATAGAGCAAAGGAACAGACAAACCTAAATCAAAACAAACCCTAGACAGCTTACTGCAAAATTGAGATTATTAGAGGGAGAAAGTGGGGATTTAGAACAAAAGGGAAGGATTATGGGTGCTTTGGCAGTCATTTTGGTGTGGTAACATACAACTAAAAAGGTGTGAACTTATTCCACTAAATCACACACAGTGCTGAAACCAATGTTACCCCAAGAAAAAAATTACAAGTTTTCATTTATTTGCTGACTCATTGGAAGTATTTGATGGGTACCTCTGGCTGCTTTGGGTAGCTTGGGTAACTCTGAACTGCTTTGCTAGAAGTTTCTTGCTTTACCCTCACTTTCTGTCATCATCACCCCTCTTCACTGCAGCTGGATTGCTTCTCTTGAAGTGCCCTGAATACTCCTATGTCACTGTTTCTGTCTCTCCCACCTATCATTATTTCTCATATTGTAAAAGACCTCACTTCTCCCTACTACTGAAACTGTCTTCCTAATTTCTCTCACAGCCTCTGTCTTTACCCATGATGTCCTGCTTTTCAGCCCTGGTGCAATATTTCACTGTATTATTATATTTATGATTACATGTGTTTTTGCTATTAGTCTCATGGCTTTAGGACAGAGACTTCCTTTTCTTTTTCTCCACTGTGTTCATCATACAGATGTATCCCCCTAACTGCTTACTGATGAAATAAGAAATTTCACACAAATATTAAACTATTTTAACTGTAGCAAAATTGTACTTAATGTAAAAAAATTTACTTTTACAGTCTATTAGAAAATAAAATGATCATAGTAAGCAGATTTTTTTGTACAAATTTATTTCCCTTGATATTAAGATTTGGAAAAAACTAGGAAAATTAAAATTTTATCCTAATCAAAATTTTTCTTTTCATTGATAAAAATCCACAAATATCTATCATAAATAATGGTAGTTGACAGCAGAGATACTTAAAACTATATGACATACTTGTATATATATATATAAACTAATAAATATAAGCCAGATGAAGTTATTCATATATTTTATGAGTGTTATTCATGTATTTGATTCTTTATTCTTGGGCTGAAATAAGAGCACAGATGAACCAGATATGCATGATTTTTTTTTTTTAAATTCAGGCTAATATGTTTTAGCCAACAAATTAAACCAATCATTTCTAGCACAAATACTGTGTAATCTGTTCTCTGAGTAAAAATTTATAAGATAAATTGATTATTTTTCTATAGTTCATTTATTCTATTTAATATTACTTAGTTCATATACTGAGTCACCATATTTATTTCTGAGGGATCTTTGTCTTTTATTGACAATAAAATGCATTCTTAGGGGATCAAGTTTTACCATTATTTACAGTCATTAAAAAGAAATTTGGAAAAATTTGACAGTTGGATAACATCAGTATTGAAATGAGAGTTTCCAAATATCAACTTCCCTCATTCTTGTTAAGATGAAGTATATGCTTAGTGGAAGATCTGTGTGTATGTGTGCATCTCCACACACATCTATATACATGTACGTAAGTGTATGTCACGCATGTCTATATACATACATATGTAGCCCTAGATGAAATTCAAAACTACTTTCTTTTTTATAAGGTCCATAATATTATCTATAAGATTTTAATTTGAGTTTTGTGAGGGAAAGTTCTAATTTTATAGTATTACCTAGTATTTAGGTGTCAAAAATAATGGGTAGTCTCAAAAATAATGGATAGCATCTCCACACACATCTATATACATGTATATAAGTGCATATTACACATGTGTATATACATACATATGTAGCCCTAGATGAAATTCAAAGCTACTTTCTTTTTTGTAAGATTCATAATGTCATCTATATGCCTTTAATTTGTGTTTTGTGAGGGAAAATTCTAATTTTATAGTATGATCTAGTAATGAGGTGTCAAAAATAATGGGTAATCTCAACAAGTAATGGTGGATCCCTCAAACTATGTGTGAAAACTTACTCATTCATCTGTCCTTCTTATGTTCTTGATAATCAGAGTGATACAAAACATGATCTGAACTGAGCTTAGCCTTATATTACCTAAAAACCTTTAGGTAAGTCTTTAATATAAATTACTTATCTGTGAAATGGACAATATTTAGATTTTTAGCATTTTAAAACAATAGGGAATATTCTTATGCAGGAAAAGCACTATTTGAAAATAGATGGTTCCCAAATAATTAATCTCAAGAGTCAAAATCAAAATCACCATAATAAATTTTCACTGGTGATGACAACTAAAATCTAGGAGTTATAACCATTTTTAAAGCATACTGTTCTTTGGCTATGAAAAAATTTTAATATCTATTTTTATCATGACCATGGTATTAACAATTAACACTGAAATATGACTTGATTTTACATGATGAAAGGAGATCTATCTGTGATGGATGTAAAATTAAAGATTGTAAGGGACCATATCTTTAAAAGACATAGTACTGTTGAAAAATATGGTCAAATCATACCGGTTGACTTTTTCTATAAATGGGTTAAAATTTACTCACCACTGGAGATCTGTTTAAGAGCATGTGGGTTAAACACACTGAATCTCCATCCCAAACACAGTAAGGCAGCTACAAGTCAAACATAATGACAGTGCTGATTAATTAGATACTCCTACCCCCAGCACTTCAGAGTGATTTATGGAGACACATCTCTAGCCTGATCCATTGTGCTGGCTGGATTAATGGAGTGAGCTAGAAAAATTCACTGGTAACAGTTCTGGCAGCCCAGCAAAACATTAACCCTTGGAGTTTTCTTATCTAACTTATTGACAGAATATTAATTACGATGAAACATGAACGAGTCACCTAATTATCTTTTGATAGTTTGGTTTATATTGGATATACATAGATGTATATGTTGTTTTGAATATTTAGATATATTGAATGTCCTTGCATTAGGAAGAAATTGCACATAAACATGTAAAGACAGAATTAGATTACTACATATCTACTATAGAAAGGAAAGTAAGTAGGTGTATCTTCATATGCCTAGAGACTTAGAAAGTTTTACAGGGTGAAGAGAACAAAAAAATTTATTTTTCAAGCAAAAATTATTCCTATTACCTTAAGAAATGAATATTGTGTAGGTAGGTAGTCTAGTTCTGAGTTTTGGAGTAAAAAGCAATTCTGTGTGGGGGAGAAAAGGACATCATTGGTATATAAGCAATTAAATAGAAAAATTCTGAAGTGTGTCTAATTAGAAGTGAACATATTAGCACATAAATTGCTTTTGGTGTATATAAATGAAATGCCATGTATTATCTGATTCATAAAATTAGAATGCTTTGTGGAATTATTTCTGTACAATATTTAAAGCTATATAACATTGGAACTGAACCTTCCCTAAAGTGCCTAGAATGATTATGAAATATATCAATAAGTTTAGCTTTAATTATTTTTGTGGTATTATATCTAGATGTGGTATTATATTTAAATTTTCTGAGTATGTTATTTTAAATATATGAAAACTCAACTTATATGTAAGCTGATTTTAAAGGTCTCTGGATTGAAATATCTTTCATTTAGGAGTGAAAGACAGACTTAAGTAATCAACTTCTCTAGCTCTAACTTGCAATGAGATCAAACATATGAAAAAAATAATTAAAATATTTGGGATATCTAAGTTGCCATAACAGTGTAAGGATAATATAAGGAATATTGAAAAAAACTGCATAATTTAAAAACTATTTCTTACCTATCTGTTGATTCAAACTTCATATTTAGCAGGATTAGATTGTTGTGGATTTTCTTCACTCTAGTGATGGTGCAAAACAAAAGGAATTCAAAAATGTTCTAAATCTAAGTTAAGCAACTTATTGCAACAGTCACAAAAAGGATGGAAATTTAATATTAGGCTTTAATACCATCTGTATACCATGCCTCATGAACAAATATGTTAGATCAAAGTTGATATCTTGAATTTGCAGCTTGGAGTTTTTGCTGGATTTTGTAAGGGTGGCCCAAGTCAGGGCTAGTTTGCTCTCCAAGGAGACAGGTTTCAATGTCCAAAGTAGAAAAACGTTTCTGAGTCCAGCTCATCTGAGATGTCACTAATTGCATAATCCAGCTCCAGAACTGGAATGCCAAGGTTGAGAAACTCTGTCCTAGACAGAGTTTTATGGGAAGTTTTCAAATGAACTTATAAGTGTATTGTAGAGAATCATTCTATGAACAAAGGTTAGACTTTTTACTCAGTAATTACAAATGGTATTAATATCTACTTCAGACTGCAGAAACATTAGAGATTGGAAAAGTGAGCTTTTATAAAACTATGCTCTTAAAGGAGTCATTAAAATAACTACATGTTACTAAACATTTCTGAAACTAGTACATAGTCAATAAATTCATTCATAATGTTTCAGATGCAGAACTGTTGAATTTGAGTATCTTGAACTTCTAAGATCATTAATTATCTTAAACATTTTTACATACCAAGAATGTTTTTGTTATTTAATGATGCTGACATTATGACTATTTAAAGAAGAAATCAATAACTTTTAATATGAAGTACTATAAATATCACCAATTAAATGGACGCATATTTCCACTGTATAAGTGATTGAAGTTAAACTCATGTAGAAGTTATTAAAAAGTCTAAACTTTATTTTCAAATTAACCAAAACATTTTCAAGTCAAATTGTTCATCTCCTATCATTCAAGAGCTCTGTTTAGCAGGTGGGCTTCCCCTTCTAATCATTACAGATAATCAATTTGAGAAGGTTCTATGATCTTATGTTTAATCTTTTTCATTTCAACATTAAAATTGTATTATTAGCAACAATAACTGCTTTTGAAAATGGTTGTTCCCCAGTTGGGGAAGATTTTTCATGTTTTGAATATATAAAAATGTTTCTGAATTAATCTAGTCCCAATTTAGTCAAATCAAATCAAGTCAAATCTAGCCTTTGCTCAGCAATTCCAGTTCAGATACTACTTTCCAACTTAGAACAGTCAGGAAACTTAGAATTTGTTCTAAGTTTGGCACTTAATGTTATGGTCCTCTACTGTTTTTCTTAACCAATTTGTCTAGCTACTCACTTAGATCTTAAACATCCTAACATAATGTATCATTTAATGATGAATGTTTAGTAAACATTAGGTGAATCAAAGAAGGAAGAAAATGGGGAAAAAGAAAAGAGGGGAAAAGGGTAAAAGGAAAAAGTGGAGAAAGAAAATGAGGGAGGAAAAGAGAAAGTAAAAAGAGAGAAAAATAATGTCCTTTTATAGCATTGTTATGTCATTCAGTTGCAAAATGTTTTCCTAGCTTGTTTTTGAAAAGGAAGTATTTTCACTTGGTTCAGAGATTCTGAAATTTACCAATTTATTCATCAATTCTGATCCTGATTCCATCGCCTGGCTGTAATGTTTGAGGTTTTCTAGGGTTTGTTTTTTTTTTTTCAATCAAGGTCAGTAATTCTCAGCTACACTTTTAGTATAAACTAGGGAAAACTACTAACTCTGTAAGAGTGTTCACTTGAAAAATACTAGAATGAAACTTTATTTTCACTTAAAAAATATAGAAAGCAAAGCTCCTACTGTCAGGACAGGCTTCTTAAGCTAGATCAGAGCAAATCTTTTTCCAGCTTAAATACTTCAGTATCTTTCTGATTCCCTGAAGATGAGTTCTGATTGTTGAATGGCTTAAGTTGTCTTTTCTACTCCTTTTTTTTTTTTTTTTTAAAGATTTATGTATTTGTGCATACAGAACTGGGGTACAGGCCAGAGGTGCATGGGTGCTGAGAGGATTCACCAGAGACAGAGTGAGGAGCAAAACAGGCAGGTCAACGAAGTACACTGCTGAGGGGAGCAGCGGGGAGAGTCAAGAGAGGTCTGCTGCGCCATGTGGGTCACCTCGGGGGCAGGGATGGAGCTCAGGCAGAACTGGCCTCAGCTTCTCAGTGCTGTGCTTTAATCCATTGAGCCTCCAAGGAGGGCCCTTTTCTACTACTTTTAACTTCTTTTGAGTCTCTAACTAAGACTCTGAGCCAGAATCAAACTAAAGGTCTTTTATGCTTTCAACCGTTCCAACATATTTCTTCCTATTTAATCTGCACATTTCCGTAACTTAACCCATTTCCCAAGCTTCACCACTGCAAGCACACATAAGCATTTGTGTACTTCTTTCTTATTTCACTTCCTACGGAACTCTTTCTCCAGGCACTAGGCTTCCAGCTCAGGTGTTAACATTCTGGATTTCCCTGAATATCCTAACTTCCTCTCTCCTTCCAAGGCTCACTTTTGAATGAGACAGTTTGCATTGCCAGTAGACATGCTCTATGAAGAATTCTTTTTCTGCTTTACTCTCCTATTATTTCTAAGTCCTAGTAATGAATCAGGCAGATGATTTTTCAGTAAATATTTATTTGAAATAAAACAATTGAAGTAGATTAAATTAAGTGAAACATGACTGGAGCCATGCAGAAAATTTTTATTTTGGTCAAAAGGAAAATTGGTTTCTTTTTTTTCCCTTATTTTATAAGATTGATAAACACTGCTCAGATCTCCCTAACTTCTTAATGCCTTTTCTCTGTAAGAGGTTCCATTTAATGTTTCACCAAGATGTTTTTAGACAGAAGATTTAGCTTCAGACAAATATCAAAAATATATGGTTACACATTTGCTATTTCATCACTGAACATTTTCCAATGTGCAGGAAGATTTTCTTCTCCTATACAATAGTCTGCTCTACTCCAAATATCCTTTAATCTGTAGTTTTTCTGTGTTTAACATTGCAGAGCATTTTACAATTCACAGCATTCCTTTATCAACTTTTCTTTCAATAATACAATTTTTTTTTCCTTTCTGAAAGTTGAATGAATAGGTAACCACAGGTAGAAAACTTGGGGAAAAAAAAAAAAAACAGGAAGGAATAGGAATGTAAATAAGAAAACGGTGATCATACACAGAATCCCAGTACTTAGAGGTGGCTCCCTGGTAGCATTTTGTTACATTTACTTTCCTTTTATTTTCTGTGCATATACTTTTAAATAGTTAAGATCAATCTGGGTAAATGGATTATAGGCTGCATTTAAAAAATAATTTTATATTATAAGCATTGTCCCATGCCATTATGCCATTATCATTGTACATTTAATTTTAAATGATTATATAATACCATTATGTGACTATATCACAGTTCACTTTTCCATTTCCTTATTAGTGGCCATTTAGATTTGTCTACGCTATTATAGATGTTCCTGTTTTCAAGACACAGAGACTGTGCAAACTCATTTGCTATGTGTTTGGGAGGATTTTTTTCTTCCTTCCTTGTT
Organism: Condylura cristata; assembly: GCF_000260355.1. Classification (NCBI taxonomy): domain Eukaryota; kingdom Metazoa; phylum Chordata; class Mammalia; order Eulipotyphla; family Talpidae; genus Condylura; species Condylura cristata. Next base: position 51,837,313 of record NW_004567108.1, on the reverse strand, counting down.
CATGTAACTTGCCACACAGTGATTGTTTCAGTACAATTGTACAATTTGAGAACTGTATAAGTGCATGAATAACACAATTGGGAACTTGGGGGAAAGAACCAAGTCTTCCCTGTCTTTTATATTGCTGATAAATACAGTCATGACTCAGGGAATGATAATGAGTCGTTTAATTTGTTTCAAGCACTTCGCCCTAGATTCAGTGAAATGGCAAGCTGAAAATTGCTGGAAGCTGAAAATGTTGTAGCTCTTCTTATCTAAGGAGGTAGGATTGCTTTCTTTACCGCTTGCCTGAAAATCAGTCATGCCAGAAGCATAAAAGGTACAATGACTGCATAAGTAGCGTGATATGGCAACACTACCAATAGCAATGTTAAACTGATGAGTCTCTGAGATGCAAAAAGTGTGTAGACACAGGGACAGGTTTGCCCACAACCTGGTGAATTATAGGAAGACCCATTAAAGTGCCTAAACAGGGAACTTTCCAAGATGGATATATTCTTGGCAAAAAGGTCAGTAACATGTCTACTACAAAAAGTCATTTATGCCAACAATTTGCTTCTAGTGTTGATGAGAAAGAAAAATCAAATAACCGAGTTAAGTGGCTTTTGCAGTTTGACCTCTCAGAAAAGTATGCGCAATTGCATAGTGTTTTAGCTACAAAATGTCCTTCCTTAGTCCCAGGCATGACATTCCTATTAAAAGATGAGACAAATATTTTCATGGGAAGGATATTATGGGTATGAGTTTCTATTCGTTTTAGAAATACTGCAGTTTCTCATTGACAAATGAATCCAAGAAAGGGTAAGAACTTCAACTTCCATCCACACAGTTGTACAGAATTCAGACTCAATTTCTCTATAAGCAATGGGGAGAACCTCTGTCTTAGGTGCAAAGTGGGGGATTTGGCACGCCTGTGGCAGAGATGGGAAAGTCTCCTGGGAGGAGGAAGACAAAAACAAAGAAACCAAAGCAGAATGCATGAGAGAAAAAAAGTATTCCTGTGAAGTGCTCACACCAGTCTTGGTTCAGTGAATAGAAGCTGCAGAAGGTGGTTCTGAGGAGTCGGGCCTGGGCATCACTGGAGACCAGTGAGTGCTGACTGCAATTTCAACAGCAGATGGCCAAACAGGCAGGTGGATTTCTGAGAGGACACTCCTAAGTCTTGATTCACATTCTCACCATAGCTGGGTTCACTGTGCCAGTTGACAAATGAAAAAAATGAAATGTTGTTTTATTTGTCCCCATAAATTATAGAGCAAAGTTCACCTTAAGTCTATAGGTTCCTTACCTTTTGTGTATGTTACAACTGAGATGTATATAGTCTCATATTTTCATTCAAATTTGTTTAAAAGTTATCATTTTATATATTATTTGTATTGACTAAGCATGTTTTTGAATGACGTGTTGTAACTTAAGCAGCTGAGGTAATGCAAACAAAATTGCCAAGAATAAGGAAGCAAAATTTCATGTGCACATACCTTAGAGTTTGCTTGAGGAAAGAGAACACATAGAAAAGGTCAACCAGAAACTTCTCAAGATAAAAAGCTAAAGGAGAATGGGGAAAATTGTCATAGAGATTGTTATGGAGTAAAATACGATTTTTTTAAAAAATTGAAGTATAGAAGGGGCCACTGAATTAGCTGATGTGTCCATGATTAATAACAGATTTTCAAAAACTCTGTCATCTCTTTTCCTTAAGATAGAAGTTCAGCAGAGCTCATGATAGCAAATTACATTGCATCAGTACAAAATTGTACTTTTGAGAATATTTTACAGTAATTCCACATTTTGAACATAAACTATGTCATTTACATACATTGAAAATCCCTGTTATTGATGAGGATACATTATGTATTCAGACACAGAGAGGTAAGTTTTATTCTGGTGGTTCCCAAAGGGGAACCCCTCTCCCAGGGGACATTCAATAACTTCTGGAGATGCTTTTGTTTGTCACACCTGAGGAAGAAGTCACTACTGGCTTTTCATGCATAGAGGCCAGGGACGCTGGGAAACATACAAGGCATAGGAGAATTCCCAGCCACGGAGAATCACCTGGCTGAAAATATCAGTAGCGCTGGAGTTGCAAAACCCTGTTTTATCCCTACAGATACCTGCTAAATGCTCCAAGGAAAGGTTGGCTAACAGAGTGGGAGGAATCTGTAATACAATAGACTAGTCTGTTCAGTAATTACATCTATACTTCAAATGAAATTATGTCACTTTTTAAAAACTTTTGAAATCTCTCTTCATTTTAACCCACTATTTGGATTAGTTTTCAAAAACTCCCTTAAATTATAATTTTGACTCTGATGAATGTCCATAGGGTCTCACAAGTAACGTAAGGTTTACTTAACACCTGCTTCCTTTGCTTCTGTTAGTCTTTTAAAGTCCATCTTTTCTCCTCAGCTCTTCCTTTCAAATATGTTATATATTTGATAATATATAATAATTGGGTAAAAGCCCTTTGCTCAAAAAAAAATTAAAAACTGAACTTTTATATATATGTTACATATTTTATTATCATTATTTTTATTGAGATAACTTTAGTTTACAAGGGTATATGCTTCAAATCACTGAATATAGGGTCTCTGTGTATGGGATCACGACTATCAGGTGAATGTCATCACCCCTCACCCTCCACGGTGGCATCCAGAGTCCTCCGCCATAATCCATTATTCCCACTTTCTCTCCTATTCCCCCTCATTCTTGTAGCCTCAATTCCAGGGTCAGATTGTTAGGGTCTGTTACTGATTTGGATTTTTCTGATCCTTTGTTTTGCTTTTTAACTTACACATATAAGTGAATCCATATCTTTCTCATTCTAAATTATTTTGCTTACCATGATCCCCTCTGATTCCATCCACATGGTAAGAAATGGGAAGTGTTCATCTTTGTTATAGCTGAGTAGTATTCCATTGCGTGCACATACCATCTCTTCCTAATCCACTCACCAGCCATTGGCCCCTTAGGCTGCTTCCACAACTTTGCTGTAGTGAATAGTGCTACAGTAAACACAGGCATGTATACATCTCTCTGAATTTGTGTTTTTGCATTCTTTGGGTAGATACCTGGGAGTAGAATTACTGGATCATATGGTATATCTATTTTAAATATGTGAGAAAACTCCATATTCTCTTTCCATAGGGCTAAAGAGTGTACACTTCCAATAGTGTCCAAGGGTTTCCTTTTCTCCACATCCTCCACAACACTTATTTCTGGTATTTTGAAGTGAGCCATTCTCACAGATGTGAGGTGATATCACACGTGTGGCTTTGATTTGTATTTTCCTATCACTTAATTTAACATTTAATTATTGTCCATTGTCTTTTGTCATTTGTGTTTTGCTTTTTTTTTTTTAAGTTGTTGATTTTTTTTTAAGGTTTATTTATTTGTACATACAGAACTGAGGTACAGACCAGAGGTGCAAGGGCAGTGAGAGGCTACCCCAGAAACAGAGTGGGGAGCAGAACAGACAGCTCCACTGCTGAGGGGTGCAGTACACTGCTGAGGAGAGCAGTGGGCGGGTCAGGAGAGGTCTGCCACGCCATGTGGGTCAGCTCCGGGGCAGGCGGGGATCCGACTCTTGAACAAGTGGCTTTAGCTTCTTAGTGCTGTGCTTTAATCCCCTGCGCCACCAGGCTGAGCCCAATTTTTTTTTTTCTATTTTAAAATCTAAATTTTGCATTGCTAGCTGATAAGAGCATAGTAAATAAAAACATAACCTTTGTTATCATTATTGCAGCTAAATAATTTAACAGCAATTCCTTAGTAACAGCTAGTGCCCTGCCCATAATCCCACTTCCTAAAAGTCTCAAAAATGCCTTTTAAAGGCCCTCCCTGGTGGCGCAGCGGGTTAAAGCACTGCACAAAGAAGCTTAAGCCACTTCCGCTTGAGTTCGATCCCCGCCTGCCCCGGAGACCCACATGGCGCGGCATACCTCTCCTGACCGGCCTGCTGTTCCCCAATGCAGAGTAGTTCGTCAACTTGCCTGTCCTGCTCCCCACTGTCTCTGGTGAATTCTCTCACTGCCCCTGCACCTCTGGCCTGTACCCCAGTTCTGTATGCACAAATAAATCTTTAAAAAAAAAAAAGCCTTTTAAAATTTCATTTATTTCTTTAGTATGATAGGAAAGCAAAGGGACTAAAAGTGCAAGGTTAAAAAAAGTAAAACCAAGACAAGAACAGGTCTACCCACAAATTTAATAATTTTAAGTGGTTTTGTTTATATGAATGCATCTCACATTCTAATCTAATTAGCTGCCAGTTTACCTTGTCTCCACTTGTTGAAACAAGTTACTATTTTCTAAGACATACCAACTGAGTAAGACTCTATCATTTCTATATCCTCATGGGAACGTCCAGACTCTCTTCTGACTGTGGAGGGTGGAGACCCCAGCAGGTATCTGGAGGTGGGCTACTGAGTTTCAGTCCCCGCTCACCCACTTATTAATGTGTGACACTGGAGAAATAAGTTCACTTTTTTTTTTTTTAACTTGGAATGCTTCATTCATTATATAGCAGATTAATGGTGCCAGTTTAGATGATTGTTATGATGACTAAAAGAGATAATGGATGGGAAGGGTTTAGCACAGTGCCAGGAAAAGAATGAGGGTTCAGTAAATGTTAGATGGGCTCATTTCTAAAAACATAACTTAATCCTGTGATCCCTCAAGATCTTATCTATTAGCATGACCTTAGATCTAAGATCTTCAAATCATCTCAGCATGTCAAACATAAGCAATAATGCCCTTTAAATTAAATTATTTTCTTCCTCAACTACTCAAGAAGTAACATTTTATAGTTCACTGTGCTTCACGTGGCGTAGATGCACATCACTTCCAATATTTTGTGCTTTTAAATTTATCTAGTTTGAAAAATCAAAAATAAAGAATAAAAGTGTTCTTAATCTCAGATACTATAAATCTGCTTTTGTGTGTTCGTAAACACTGGGTTCATGGTGAAATAAATTAGCGCTGTAAAGTACACATGTGTCAACAATTACTGAGTGTGTAATTTAAGGCCTGGTTCACTACACTTTCCTTTGGCCAATGGTCACTCCTGCATGAGAAATGTGAGTCCGGGCAAAAAGGACGGAAGCACAAAGGTTGCGCTGACATCATCTTTCATATTCCGAGGTGCTGTAACTTTTAGTGTACTGTTTCCTATACTTTGGCATACCCAATTAACTCCCTCCCACCAATATTTATTTATGTCATCATTTCCCCAGGATTAGTTCTGATTTATAAATAAGCATGCTTGTTGAAAGCAAAGTAGAAGTGTGATTTAACTCAAGGTAAGAAAAGTGTGTAGGTTTAGTTTATCAGAACTTGTAATAGGCTTCGTGAAAACAATTCACCTCCACAGTAAATGGCAAAGATTTTGAGATTTACCTGCTTGATTTAGAAGGATAATTAATTCAGAATCCATTCTTTTGTTTTTAAATGCAATGCTTCAATTGATAAATACTGACTTCTAGTGATGTAACACAAAACTTCTCAGCTGGGCTGGGCTATCCTACTTCCTAAAATTTTACCTAGTCTAATTGTTTTTTAATTTATGGAACCCATTTGAAATGTATGAATCTAAGAGAAAGCATGTAGTTGTTCAAGGCAAATATTGCATGTGCATTTCTACATATTAGAAAAAGGAGGAGAGGAAATCACTCTTTTTCCAGGCTAATTGGTGCCTGAAATAAGCAATAGGCCCATCAAACTCAGCAACTTTGAAAATTGATTCTTTATGGGAACGCTTCTTCACTTTCCGCAAAATAAACAAGCAGGTATACATATAAGGTATACATACAACAACAGCTACAACAAAAATCAGAAAATAAAATGGTTGAAATGTGTGGAATTTATTGCTATAATTCTTTATTACCAAGAGAATTGGTAAGTCCAGCTTAGTACTCTAAACAGACCAGGAAATGTATGTTAATGCATGTCTGCTCCTAATAAATATAAATGATGGCAATAGCGTCTTTATTTGCACTCTCTCCCTACCTCTGGTCCCTGGACTGTATTTCCTCTCAATTATTTTTCCTGGAAATGCTGGTTTAATTTCATTCCCTTTTTGCTCTAAACAGGGCTTATTGTCTGTGTGATCTTAGAAACATTATATTTCCTGATCCTCAGTTTTCTCATCAGCAAAATCACTGTAAAGGATTTAGTGAGGCTCTTACATAAAAGAAACTAAGAAAAAGTGAACTTAACATGAATCTGAAATATTTCCGTTGTGAGAAGATGCATGTTACCCCGGTTCATCAGAAATTTAATTAGGCAGAAATCCAATAGAATGCAATAAAATATATTGAGTTGCATTTTAATGATCTTGTAGAGATCTCTTTTTTCACAGTTTATCCAGCACCAATAAGCTTGACACTTAGCTTATCAAAGGTATTTAAGCACTGCATGATATAGCACAAGCTCATGTGAGCTCCTCTCCAGAGCATCCTATACTAGAACCATTTAGTGCTCTCAAATATTCCCAAGGTCTTTGGCTTTTGTTTCTGTTCCTTTTTTCTATACCACATGAATGTGTTGAAATTTTATTGAAACCATCACAATATAATTCTTTGATGAATGAAAAGTAATAAATTACTAATTAATAATAAAGTAGTAATTAATAAATAATTATAATTTGTTCTCCAAGTTGATAAGATTACATGCTGTATTCCCTAAAGGCTTGCAATCAATTGATTCTGAGTTAAAATAAAGATCAGCTTTGTGTAAAAAAAAAAAAAATCAGTTTAAAGTTTATTCGTAGGGCAATTAACTGAATATTTAAGTTTCAGACAGTTGAGCTTATGTCCAAAAGACATGGCAAGTAATTAGTGTGTTACTTCACACTTTTGTAGAACAGCTCTAAAATCCATTTACTGCTATTAACAGTGATAAAGCATGGCAAGTGTTTAGGACATTTTCTGTAAAACTGGGATATGAATGTAAACAACACAAACACATCTCTTGAACAAAAATTTTTTTTTTAAAGTAAGTTGCAAATATATGTCTTCTCCCAAATTAACTTGCTAAAATGAATAAAGCAAATGATAAGTGTGCGTGATGTGTGTGTGTGTGTGTGTGTGTGTGTGAAATCCAAAATGAGGTTGAAAAGGCAAGGTTTCTGGCATTGTTGTCACATCTGAGGAGAGACACTGGCTTTCTCTGACATGATTAGTCCACAGAGACCACAAATTGAAAATCGAGTTTAATTAAAAATTAATCCTGGGCCCTCCCTGGTGGTGCAGCAGGTTAAAGCACAGCACTAAGAAACTAAAGCCACTTCAGCATGAGTTTGATCCCCACCCTGGAGGTGACCCACATGGCACCATAGACCTCTCCTGATCCACCCGCTGCTCCCCTCAGCAGTGCACTTCGTCAGCCAGCCTGTTCTGCTCCCCACTCTATCTATGGTGAATCCTCTCATGGCCCCGGCTCCTCTGGCCTGTATCCCAGTTCTATATGCATAAATAAATAAATCTTTTTAAAAAATTAATCCTAATACAGTTTTTACATAATTCACAGACAGGAATTCTTGCATGCTCAAAGAACACTGCCTACGCAAGATAGTTGGGTCACATTTAAAAACGGTTAGTTAGATTAGGTAAATTCAATTTGTGTAATGCCTGATTAACACCTGAACAAATCCTTTACACCTATAGTTCTGAACATGTTGTTGAACCAACAAGTGTCTGAACAGCTCGTTAGCATTCAGAACAGTAGTGATTGAATACAGCTTATTCTTACATGTACCTCAAGATTATTTGTAAATAGACCCACAGGTCTCTGTCTCCTATTTTTTTTTTTTAGTATGAGGTGCATTATCAATACAATACCAAGTGCCAGGCATAATTTTAAGCATGGGGCCCAGGGGGGTGATGGAGCTTGGGGGATGAAAAATAAGTCAAACTCCTTGCCAAAAAGAGCTTACAGTCAAATAAAAAAAGAAATGCAATGTTTAAGATTTATAGAGAAGTTGTCTGAGGAAGTCATCAATCAAAAAAGAAGTTTTGTTGAAGTTTAGAAGATACAAAGAGGGGAGTGTTGTTTGAAGAAAATATGAAGACTTGGCCACTGAAGTATTTCAACAAAGATCTATGCATGTTAACATTACCCTTGTTTGCAATTTTTTTTTCTAAAATGCAAATTTTGACAAGCTAAGTGACTTGAGATTACTACTTCTGGTTTTCTGCTAACACAATGATTGAAATGGTCTTTATTCCTAACTCCCAGTCTTGGTAACTCATATCAAAAAGAAAATCATCAGTTTTGAAATTCACAATCACTTTTTCTCATATAAGCATACTGATGAAACTGATGATCTAGACTGTTTTAAGTAGGACCTTCAAAGTTTGTCTTTATTTTTATATTGAGGGTTATCTTTTGTCAGAAATGTTCCTAATTTAAAGAAAATACAAGTTGGAAGGAACTATTGCCTTTGAAGAATTTAAGGACATAGAAAGGAAGCTTCATTTCTTATTTTACCCACATCTGCACCTTTACAGTGAATTTATCAGTTTTATGTCTGAAAATAAATTAGTAAATGAACAAAAATTTTAAAAAGGGTGCCCATTTATTGGTTTGAGACCACACTCAGAAAACCAACCAACACAAACACCAAGACTCACCCCTTATTTGAAGGTAGTCTAACAGTTGTGCCAGGCAACTAGGCAGAAGATCACAAGTGTACTTAGAATAAATGACCAAAATTTCCTCACAAACAATACAAGTCCTACCAGAATAACTAAGCATCAACTAAATTTAATCGTGCCTTTTCAGTGTTTGAATAAACATATACCATTTTTGAACTTACATTTAAATGATTTAAGAGCTTTGGGATCAAGGGGATGTTTAATGTTAATCGTAAGTCTACCATCCATACTTTTCAGACCCACAGTGTTATGCCATTGTACTTTCAATGCACGATATGCTCATCACTCATTCATAAAATAAAATAAATCTATGGTACCTTAGTGCTGATAATTCTTTGTAAATCATTACCTAAATCGGGTCTGGTTAAAAATATTTAAATAGATTACCGAAAAGTAAAGCAGATTATGCACAATGAAATTATTAATACTCAGAGGAGGAAAAGCTATCTCAATACTAGCCCTGTTTCTCCTCATTCTCTAAAAATCTGTCCCACTGTGTGTGGAACTTGCTCAGAGGTTTAATTTCAGGAAAGTGAAAGGTGTGGCTACATTTGCCTCCCTTCCCCACTTGGCTCCATGTTGGTCTTTCAAATAACAGTTGCCTCTCCAAAACTGTTCTACTAGTAATTAAACATTTATTGAGCAGCTAGAATAGGCTTGTCAGGAATGCATGCTTATGTAATATCACCACCTGAAAGCTTGCAAAGGCTTCATTTGCTAGTTTGGCTCATAAATGAGCATTCTAATTTTTCTGTGCAGATTCCTCCATGGATATATTCTTTAAAATGAACTAACAGTCATTGTCTTTTGACTTTAGCATTTTTTGTATCTCCTACCTCTTTTTTCCTTACTTTTGTGGAAACTAAGTCACCTCCAAAATTTTATCTTAAATAATTATTTTTATTTCTAGACACATCTTTGCTTCATTCACAAATAATATATTTATTCATAGAGACAAGTACATATTTCTTAGTGAACAGCTTGATGAATTTACAAAAAGTGAAAGACAATATCACTAACAGCACTAGCATTTGAAGATACAGTGTATTGATTTCTATCATTTTGTATTATTTCTGTTTTTACTTTATAAAGTTGGAATCATACTTGCTTCTTTTGTTTAAATTCCATTTATAAGATTCATGTATATTGCTTTGTGTAATGATGGTTCATTCATTTTTATTGCTATATAGTATTTCATTGTATGAATATATCAATTTATTTTTCAGTTGTATTGTTGATAGATATTTAGATCTCCTTTTTTCAGCCTAAAAATGAATAATGCTGCTATGAAAAATTTTTATAACTATCTTTTGGTACATTATGTACATAATTCTGTGACAATATACTTAGGAATAGAATTGCAGATTTGAGTGTTTATGTATCAGCTTTAGAGTTCATGTTAAATTGCTTGTACCAATTTACATTTCTGCTAGTGGTTTATGAGAATTCTGGTTGCTTAACCATTTCCCTGGTACTTAGTAGTGTCAATGAAAAGAGTTATGTCAGTTTAATGATATTCCATTTTGTTTTAAATTTTCATTTGCTTGATTACAGTGTTTTACACATTCATATGTTGATGGCATTTGACCACATATTTTTACTAAATGACCATCAAACCATTTGCTAATGAGGGAGGGGGTACAGGTGAGTATTTCTTTTATTTATTAAGTATGTGTGTTACAAATATTCTCTCCCAAAGCTTATTTTTGTTACATTTAGTTTGTTTAGCTATTTGTTTTCCTTTATAACACATGTGCGGGAAATCAGTTTATTTCTATACATCTGACTTACTTCACTAAACTTAATACCCTCTAGACCCATCCATGTTTCTTGCAAATGGTGAAATGTCATCACTTTTTATAGGTAAGTAGTATTTCACTGTGCATATACACCACTCTTATTTTACCCATTTATTAATTAATATAGATTTATGTTGTTTAAGTTCTTGGTTAATGTGATGATGTAAGAAAAATGGAGGTACACATACTTCTTCATATTAATGTTTTTTGTATTTTTTAGGCAGCTGTTCAGAAGTGTAATTACTGGGTTGTATGAAATTTCTTTCAGTTTTTTGAAGACTCTCGAAATTGTTTTCCATGGTTAATTCAGGTTACATTCCCACTAACTATACAAATAATCCCTTACTTCCACATCCTCTCCAATACTAGGTTTAATTTTCTTTTGGATAATAGTCATCCTCACAGGTGTGAGGTGATAGCTCATTATTTTATTTGCATTTTTCTAGTAATAGATGATCTTTTTATGTGCCTATTGGTCTTCAGTATTTCTTTGGAGCAGTATCACTTTAGATCTCCTACCCCTTGTTTCTTAATCATGTTGTATAGTTGTACTTTTGTTGTTGTTGTTCTGTTTTATAAGTTCTTTATATATTTTAGATATTAACCACCGATAAAGCTACACATGCAAATATCTTCTGCCATTCAGTAAAGTGTCATTTTGGTGAAAGTTTCCTTCACTGTGAAGACATTTTAGTTTGAGGTAGTCACATTTGTTTATTTTTACTTTTGTTATTGGAATTAACTCCCCAAACTCATCTCTAAGATTGATGTCAAATAGTGTATCACTTAAGAATTTTCTATGTATTTTATGGTTTCATGTCTAACATCCAAGTCCTTGACCCATCCCTCTTGGAAATAATATTTGTGAATGGTATTAGTGGTGTAGTTTTATTATCCTGTATGTGGCTGTCCAGTTTCCCAACAACATTTATTGAAGAGACTTTCTTTGCCCCATTGCATTTTTTTGGATCCTTTGAAATAGAAAACCTGCACAGATTTATCATGAGTGAGAAAATTGAAACAATACCAGAAGACTCCCCAAAAATCAAAAATCTACCACTAAATAGCTTCACTAATGAATTTTGCCACTCTTTCACAGAATTTATACCTATCATTCTCAATTTCTGAAGTAATACTGAAAATTACATTGTTAATGATTATGTTACTAAAGATTATTTTACAGTTTCAAAACTGTACAGGTATGTTTATCTTCACTAATATGTAATTATACAGGCAACAAATTAACAACATAATAAGTTTTTAATGTTCCATCTGTGTGGTTGTATAGGTTTTATTAAATTTGATTCTTTTTATTGTATTTAGTTATATTATTTGCTTTATTCATCAAACCATATCAATGGCTCAAAAATGGCTTATTGAAGGGTAAAGCCAAAAAATTCAACAAAATACTATTCAGAGTTAATATTTAAAATACAAATAGAGATTAGATACATTGTATGAACATAGAATATGACTCAGTAGGTGATGGAGTAAACCCAAAATTCCAAAATGTATGGTTTTACACAAGTGAATAAAAAGAAGAAAATGCACTAAGGGAAATTGTTAGACTGAACACTGGTTTTGTAGGTTTGTTATTCCATTTACCCTTTTTGTCAATTGCTTCTGATGATAAAATTATAGCACTGGATGTTTGAACAGTGATGCAGATGATAAATTAAGAATTTGACTGTTTTTCTAGTACTCCTTATTCTATATTTACCCAAAATTCTAAGATGGTGCTGGTATGTTGGTAATTTACCAATATTTCACAGATATTATTATCACATATTGTAACCCAAAATGAAAGCACTGTTTTTAAATCTATCATTTGTCTTCATGAGTAATTATGCCTAATGAATCATCTTAACTAACCTACAATATGATATAGCTAGTTTTATACAATTAAAAAATAACTTCACACATTTCTTCTAGTGTACCTTTCCAAGTGTATTTATGTAAAAGCAATGGAGTCATTATGAAATTATTTAATCTGAATTTATCCTGATGACTTTAACTGAATACAAAATGAAAAAAAAAAAGTTATGCAATGTTATTTTAAATTTAAGATTATTATAGATGACTAACTTGATGAGCAGGTAGTCTTTAAATACCTGTAGCAAGTAGAGTCCTTTCCCCCTCTGTCTACATCAATCAGTGCTGAGTCATATCTTCAGATTCTGCAGAAACATTCAGTGTGTACATGCTGAGATACACTTATTTTCATGCCCCTAATGTGTTCATTCAATGTGTGCCATGGGCTTCTTTTCAAGTGTATTTGTGTTGGGCAAAAAGCCAGTGGTATTCATGTATAAAAACAGGTAGCTGTCAGAAGGACTGAGGCAGCAGTCTAATTTTGTCATATTAAACCTGTCAAAAAATGTTAAGTAAGAGATTACAAGAGGTATGTCTAGAGCACATGGTTTATAACTTAATAAACTTGTAGTGTTGGGGATAAGCTAAAACCTTTCTCTTTTATCTTCTTTTCCATTTGACTTCACCAATCTCCTTAAATCACTGGTAGAAGAATGGGTGAAAGTATAAAAATTTTTCATGACCACAAGAAAGCTCTTGCCAAGTAAAGACTAGATCAACAGCTAGAAAGAAATGTTTGAGAAGCTAACCAAAATAATCCTTCAAACCACACAAATATCTGTTTTTGTACTATGAAAGTATGATGATATAATTCTGATGCCTATATGTTTAATTATTAAATGTAGTTAAGCAGTTTCTACTGTGAAACCAAATACATACATATATATGTGTGTGTGTGTGTGTGTACACATATATATGTGTGTGTGTATTTCAGAGACATTCTTGTCTTAGAATTGGGTAGCATTTGCTGATATCTTTTGTTGATTGAGGTAACATTGGATTATAATACTTCATATGATTCAGTAGTATAGGATCACACCTCTCCAGATGTATTTTACCACACTACCCAGTGCCAAGGCACCCAGATTCCTCCACCAGAGGCCAATTAGCACAGGTTGATCCAACTATTGTGGTACCTGACAGTACACAATTTTAAGGACATTGCTTAAGAAAAAATGTAATTTATCAGTTCAAAATTAGGTACAAGACTGAATATGTAATTAAGGTTGAAGGAAAAAATAAAGCAGCTACAAAGTATAAAAAGTTGACAAAGACACCCACGTTTCTGCCAAGTAGCAATCTCAAATGTCTCTGATCAGGACTTTAGTGCCTATATGACAGGCTCTGTATTATGTTTTTGGTCTTACTAAGGTTCATCTTATTTCCTACTATCTTTCCAGAGATCCATTTCACTTTAGAGAGCCTAACTCACAGTGGGCACTAAAAATGTGTACAGTTTTGGTTTAAGGAAGAATTAAAATTAAAAAAGATGATTCTTTCGACCTTATGACCTTACACATTTGCAGGTTTGTTAAAGTCACAAAGAATAATTAAAAAAAAACATTTTTTTTTGTTTTGTTTTTATATGTGATTTTTTTTGTTTTTGGGGGAGATTTTTTCGAGACACACTCTTGTGAACATATGACTGAAACCATCTAATGTAATTTAGGCTCCAAAAGAAAAAAAAGGAAAATGACGGCATTACTTCCTTTCACTAAATGTGTTTGTTTTTTAAAAATATGAGTAAGAAGAAAGCCTCCACTCTCCACAAGTGAATCCCTAATAGCAAAAATCACATACAGCAATTGCGAGCCGGAGCATGGGCTTTCTCCAGAAAGCAAACACTGAAGCAGGTGTGCAAGTGTGGAAAGCAAAGTTAAAATGTGGCCAGATCAGCTGGAATGCCAGTAGAGGAAGTTCACAGACTGTCTGAAAGTCAATAGAGAGAAGATCAAACACAGAAATGGACCAAAGTCAAAGTTAGTTGAAATAAAAGAGGCAAGGAAGTGGGCGGAGCATAGAAAGGGTTGTGTAACCAGGTAACCGTAAAAACAATGTCTGTGCTGGCAGATAAGTCTGTCTTCATGATCTGACATCTTTTGAGGTGGTTCTAATCAGCTGGGAGTCAGAAAAATCCAGTCCCTGCATTGAATAGGTTGCACGGGCTTTGGTACAGCAGTACTCTTCAGCAATACTTCTTTGGTGTAATTCAAGAGACTTCAGAAGTCCAAAAAACATGTGAATCTTCCCAGTATGTATCCCAATACATTGCCATGTAAGGTGGTCCCTTCCTCTGCCTCTTCACTGCTCTCTTACTCTATTCCTCCTCTTATCCTCTGAAAAGGTGACCGACTGCAAGCGCTCCTCAGTGGGAGATTCTCAGTTTTAAGATTAGGACAGTCCACTCAAACCAAGATGAGCTGAAAACCATAACGTTGGGCCAATTACTAGTCATTTTGCAGCTCGGCTTTTATTTCACAATGGAGTAGTGATTAGTTGATTTGTCCTCCAAACACTAGACTTCCCATCCTGAGCACATTTCACTGCAGTTTGTGCTGCTTGTTTTTATAGACCTTTCTACTAGTTTAACCAAGATGGTGCATTTTCACATTTACATTTGTAATGTGTAAGTGTATATGTTTGTCTGTGTGTGAGTGTGTATAGTCTTACACTAATTATAAAATTTTATAAAAGAAAGATATGGGATGCTAATATAGAAATATGTTTTTATTTCACAAATGTACTCTTTGTTTATCCATTTGTGTGTGTGTGACATGCATGTGTGTTTTAAATTATAGTGCTCTGACTAACGCAGGGTTTAATTTATCACTAGTTACTCAGACACCATGGAACAAAATTTCTCATTCTGATAACTACTCAATTTTCTTGGAGTGGCACTGCCATGGAAATTGAGTCATTGAGTTACTGAGAAAAAACACTTTCTGAAGTCTAAAGCATAGTAGATCTTATGAAACCCATAAATTAACATTTGGAATAAGATTAATGCATCATAATCTCACTCCATTTTACAAATTCAGTCCTCTATTTCACATACAGACAAACTGAAATGATAAAGAGCCTCAAAAAGCCCATCTCACCTTAGAAAGGCTGGGCCTATAGAGTCATTCATTGTATACCAGCATCATGGCACATATATGTGAGGCAGAGTGGGGTGGCTGGGAGATGTGTGGATGCCAACTGGATCTTCTTAAGGGGTAAAAAGCAAATTACTTGTTTTGAATCTATGTGGATGTCTTCAAATGGTGAGACTCAGCATTTAGGGATCTTAGCATTTCAAATGTGAGCACTCAGTTTAAATTTATTGAATAGTTCTCTCTTTTTTTTTTTTTGTCAGTGATGTTAGCAATGCACAACGGAAGGTGATGAAGTATTTGTGAGAGAATATGAGTTGTCAAATACTCATGAAATATTGATTGTGATAATCCACAATCCAGAAAATGATGTATAGAAGTTGTGGATATTCAGGCTTCTATTCATCATTGTGTATCTCCCAATTGCTGAGGGTGGTATACAGAGAAGAGCAATGGTAGCTCTTTTTGTTCATAGTAATTGCGGGCCTACTGTACTCAAGACATATACGAAGTGTTTTTACATGAATTTTATTTAATTCTCACAACAACACTATTAAGGAGGTAGTTCCCTTTTTATAGACAAAGAAACTGAGGGTCAATGATTTAAACAACCTGTCCATATTTAACAGCTGTCAAGGCAGGACATGTGTATAATATATTTTTTTAAAGATTTATTTACTTATGCATACAGAACTGGGGTACAGGCCAGAGGTGCGGGGGGCGGTGAGAGGATTTACCAGAGACAGAACAGGCCGACTGAGGAAAACACACTGCAGAGGGGAGCAGCAGAAAGGTCAGGAGAGGTCTGCTGTGCACGTGGTCACCTCTAGGGTGGAGATGGAACTCATGCTGAAGTGGCTTTAGCTTCTTAGTGCTGTGTTTTAACCTGCTGCACCAGCAGGGAGGGCCCAACATGTTGATAATATTAAAGGTCAATGTGGGAGAAGAGTATCAAGATTTGAGAAGGTAAAATGAATGGATTACTGGTTTTTATCGTTCGCTGACCTATGGCCTTATTTTGCACTAGTCAAAAGAAAGTCCCAACATTTGGTCTTAGTGTCTATGGTTTTTTTCTGGAGCTTAGACACTCTCCAAGTTGCCTGATATATAAATGAAGCATCAATTGCTCATTTCTCTCTATTTGTCTGGCTCTTATATGAACACAGCACATATATTTAAATCAGAATTCTGCTCCTTCGGATAAGTGAGTATAAGGCTGTGTTTTTCATAATGGATTAGGCTGATTTATTTTCAGCTGAGGTTTAGTCAGAAGCTAAAGTTGGATTCAGATGTAACACCTCTTAGCGATATCACCACTATACCTGCACCCAGATATCTTCCCTTTACTATCTGCTGTGCTTCTGGCCATGGTTCTCTTCCAGGGAATTAACTCTGGAAGACAATTGTAAGCTACAATAATCCTAGTAGCTCCTTCAGAGAAGGAGAACTGAGTATTTCCAAAAAGGAAGGTATCTTTCTCTGTTGTTAACATATTCATTATACATACTGGAGAACACTATGAAAGAATCTCAGGCCACAGCCTCTCATTGCATGAAGTTTCTAACTGTTGACTATGGTAACACCAGTTCTCTCATCACTCTCCAACTGTCAAGTAGTTCAATACCCTACTTAATTATATACTATGTGTCTGATTTGTTTAAAGCTTCACCGTCTGTGCTAGGAGCAAAGAAGGAAGTTTATGACATGGGAAGACAATATTATTAAGGGACTTGAACTAGAGGACAATGTGTATATAATACATTTAATATGATCAAGTGCTATAAAATTGTGGAATTATAGGAACTCAAGATTTAGCTTCTATATTATAAGTCCCTGTAAATTCCCAATTTAATATTCTGACTAGGTGATCATAAACCCTGTTTCCAAACCTTCCATAATGGAAAATTCCCATGTTTACTCACCTTACTTCCAAAGATTTCTGATTAATATTTACAAGTGACTTTTTTCTTCTTATTTCATTTAGCATAAACTTCAATTCCATCTATGCTCTCTTCTTTTTCACATCTACATATTATTCCATCGTACCTATGTACCACACTTTCTAGGATATGAATCCCTTGATAGTAGGTATGGAATGGCAGCATACATCTTAAGAGGTGTGTACAGTTTTGTAAACCAAAATCTGTATACAGTTTTGTAAACCAATATTATCACAGTAGAACTATCAATATAAAAATATAAGTTATTTGGAGCCCTCCTGGGTGGCGCAAGGAGTTAGGACGCAGCACAGCAAGCTAGCTGCAGCTCCTTCAGTGTGTGTTGATCCCCGCCCTGGAGGTGATTCACAAGGCACCGCAGACCTCTCCTGAGCAGCACACTGCTCCCCTCAGCAGTGTACTTCATCCATATGCCTGTCCTGCTCCCCACTCTGTCTCTGGTGAAGACTCTTACCACTCCTGCACCTCTGGCTTGTACCCCAGTTCTGTACGAATAAATAAATAAATATTTTAAAAAACACTCAAAATAAAACCAAATTAAGAAAAGAAAAAAAAAAGTAGCATGCTTGTAATGAGGGCAAATGTTATAGTAGTGATAAGTTGCGTAACTGTGAAAGGCAGGCTATCTCTAAGCTGTCACAAATAATGCCCCCAAAAGTGTGCTGCTATTTGACTGACTAGTGATATCTGCAAGAAAGATGCTATATAAGACTGCAATGTGATTTAAGGTTTCGGTTTGGGTTAGGTTTCTTACTATTCATCTCCCCATGTGTCATCAATATCTCCATTTCTTGACTTTGGTTAGCTGCCTAATGAGCAAAAAGAAAAAAATCATCAGAATCATTTCAACTGCTGGGAAAACCAGAGCAATACTGGCTGTTAAAAGCTGTTAATTGCAGTTTACAAAAGAGAAATCCCTTATCTTTGAAAGTTCACTTGCTTGAGTGACTCATTCTTCCTGGGAGGGATTAATGCTTAATTAGAAAAAGATGCTAAACAATCTGATGTGCTTCCTGAATGAAAACCTTACCTTAGTTTTAAAGATTCTTAACAAGGTAACATGCTAATTATTTAATGAACGATTTGTGCTTAGAACTAGAGATATGTGTTAAAATAGCTGTGCTTATCGCGCTTGGCACAGTTCCCAGAAAGCAGCACACTGATGTTCTGGGATTTGATGCCAACCCTGTCTTTTGTTGTGCTTGGTGCTTGGTTTTGTTTTCCCACCTCTGAGTGTAAACATATTTGTCAAGGTGCACTGTTGGGAGAAGAGAGGACCAGCCAGGATAAGCCTGGTGGTCACAGAAGGGAGAGTGGGGGAGGTAGCGAGGGGAGGAGGAAAAGGCCATCAGAGCTCCATCTTGCTTTTGGAGTGTGGTGCATTCTGCTACAATTACCTGAAAATATCTGTACTCCAGCGTTGCTGTGGCATATAAGAAGTCATAAGAGTAACGTGTGTACTTCAGAGAAAGGTAACAAGCTCAACTTCACACTCCGCTTGTCTGTCAGGGGTTTTCTCCTCCACAACAATACCCCAATGTTTTGGTAGGCAGACTCCACTTCACTTAGTAAGTGAGAGGCACGGGTGGAATGCCAGGTATGTCTACAGAGCAAAGCAGTGCAGGCAGGCTGACGCCAGGAGAGAATAGGCAGGTACCTATTGAGTTACAGGATTTCTACAAATCTAATCCGCATGTAATGTGAGACTTATTATAGAGCCAGCCTCTGCTAGGGCTGTGAAGTCTGAGCACACGAACAGTCTCTGAAGCAATGATCCCAGTTAACCCATTGAAAACCAGCTTCACTTGATCAAATCGAAAAGCCTCTTTTCCTTGTAATGCTGTTGGCGGGTGATAGCGATTACAAGGTGCTTGCTAATTGGATAAAAAAATACTCCGTAAGTAAGATAACGTTGCACTGAAACAGACATTTAATATGCCTACAAAGAGTGGAACACACAATGCAGCCACAGTTACTGGGGTTATTTTAAAGTACCCTCTATTTAATATGTCTGACACTGGATAGTCTATACATTACTAATGATGGGTATCTATAATTTATGGTACATTTTTTGCATGGGATAAGTTTGCTATAAAATTTTTAAATAGCAAAGTTATTAGTATTTAAAAAGGGAAACAGTTTCCCCTCGGATGTCTACATTATCATAATAAACTGGTGCTAAACTCACTACAAGAAGGAAATCAGAATCGACCAAACAAGTAGGAAAATTGCTTCGGTAGGTTCTAGAGTCTCAAATACTCATATGGCACATATTTTAATTAATATCAGCAAACAAACCTTACTGGAAAGCCAGTGAAAGAAATGTACGGAATATTTCCAAACTTAATATATGGTCATAAGAATTCTTTTAAGGGACCTCCCTGGCGGCACAGCAGGTTAAAGCTCAGCACTTACTTACAAGCCAGCCACAGCCGCTTCAGTGTGAATTTGAATCTCCCACCCTGGAGGTGACCACATGGCACAGCAGACCTCTCCCATTTTACCAGCTGCTCCCCACCGCATTACTTCATCAATCTGCCTGTTATGCTCCCTACTCTGTCTTTGGTAAATCCTCTCACTGCCCCTGTTCCTCTGGCCTGTACCCCAGTTCTGTATGCATAAGTAACTTAAAAAATTCTTTTGAAAAAGCATCATTTTTTCCTTCCATCATTACACAAAGAAAATCAAGACAACAGCTCTTATGTCACTGATGTAGTCATGATACAAGTCCAGCCACAACCCAAAACTCCACATTACAAGATAGTCTTCAGATTAATTCACTAATCAATAACATCTGACCTCAAAAATATTTTACAAATCATGGTTCCAAATTATCTTTACATTCTATACACGGTGACACCCTGACCCCAATTCATACCCATTATTATATTTAGATGCTCTGAATGCATTTCTACTGTCCACTTCTAGAGTATTATTAACAGCAGAATACAGAAATCTAGGGTTTAAGTACCTACATAGTGGTTTGAGAATAAATATCAAGTCTCTCTTGTGATGCAGATATTTTAATAGGTATTTCAGGTGTGTTAAATTATATTCACATTTTTATGATATCTACTTTTCAGATTAAGAAAATGAGGATGGAATTCAGTAACTAGCAAGTAACAGATGCAGCATTTAACTCAAGACTGGTTCACACAAGGCTTGTTTTAGGGAGGAATTAAACATGGGAAACACTATAGCACTACCCAGAAAGAACAAAAGGCTAAAGATGAAAAAGAACATTAGATTTAAGAACTGAAGATCTCAAATGCACTGGAAATCTGGGTTGTAAAGATGGCTCTGTCACTTCCTACCTAATCTTTGAACTGACATAAATTGCAGAGTTTCTGTGTGCCTAAATGTCCTCACCTTTAAATAGAGAGAGGAAAAGTTACATCAGCATGCTTTGGTGAGGAGTGAGATACTACTGATGACCACACATGTGTCGAAGATGTGTGGTTACCATAATGTTGGCTTAACTCCGTAACATACCACCCAAGTCTCTCCATGTGTTTTGAATGGTTTCCTCTTCCTATAAACTATATACTACACTGCAAAAGTGATCCTCTGTTTTGAGCAAGGGAAGGAGGTAGAGTGATAAAAATCTAGGCCATCCCCTGGCTGGACTGGCTTGGAGAGAATTTACTGAAGGAGTTTGCCGCTGAACAAATTGCAAGTTTACTTTTAAATTGATTTGTGACATTAAAGCCAACTCCATCCTAAATTGTTCACTCCCATACTCTGTGTTTCTTTCAAGCTATTGCCAATTTTATCCCTGTTTAACATTTGTGGTAGATCAGCAGATGCTATTAAATCTCGGACTACTGAGTGAGCCTTTTGAAAAATAGTAGTCAGTGTTTGACAAAAGAATGTTGAAAAATAGTCTAAAAAGCTTTTTTTAAAAAAAAATCTAAAAATACTGATTTCAATGACCGTAAGACACTTGTAAAAGTAACAACTTTTGATGATATGCATAATCCTTAGGATATCTCTGCTATTTGGCAAAGATAAGAATTTTTTCCCAGTTTAAATGAGTGATTTTTACAGGGTGATTCTGTCCTGTAAATAATTGCTCTTCTGATTTGGGTTTCAATATGGTATAAACACATTTTGCTTTTTCTTTAGCCAGGCACATATTTGAAATACCAAATATATCTTTATAAATAGGTATATTGCCATATTTCATAGATAATAAATCTAAAATTCCTACAGAAGATATGATTTAAAAGAGCCCATTTCTATGGAAAGCAAAGCAGAATAAATGACTGGAACTTAATTTTTAAAGAAATGTTGCAAATTTAAAAGAAAGGTTGAATAATAAATGGGATATAAAATTTAGAAATTCATTTGTTTGATATGTTTGTTATACATTGAAAAAAAGTTCATTTTTATTGCCATTGGGTGGAATGTTTTATAAATATTAATCAAGTTAAGTTGGTTGGTAGTGTTTTTCAAATTTACAATATACCTAACTTTCTGTCTGCTTGTTCTAATTCAGAGAAGGGTGTTGGAATCTATTACTACATTTGTGAATTTATGTACTTCTTATACTCCTAACAGCTTTTTCTGCATCAATTAGGTACATAATTGTTAAGGAATGTTACAAACTGATCCCCTTTTTATTATTCAATGATCATGTTAAACCTGGAAATTTCTGTGAAGTAAAAGTAGAACACCAGAAGTTAACCTTGGAAATAGGCCCTCTCCAGATTCTAGTTTAGTCATAGTCTGCAAACAAAGACACAAAACTTGCTGTGTAAAGAGAAATCTCATGAGAGCATCTTAGGATAAGGGAATCAAGAAGTTACAGGGTCAATATGGACTTGAAAAAAAATGGAACAGTTACCAGTATATTGCCCTAGATAATCAACAACACCCCCAGGGAAAGCCCTGGGTGAAGTACATGGAGAATGTAAGATAGAAGGGAGTTGAATAAGTTTATAGACAGTGTTCATGCCCCAATACAATTTCTTTCATTATCTTGCCAATCCTTCAGATCTTTCCTCTGGAAAATCACCACTGAAAAAAATGTAAAAGATACAAATTAAATCTCTATCAGTCAGACACTGGTTTTATCCCCTACCATGATATTTATAATGTAAAGGAAGAATCTTGATGATTCTAAGCCAGCATTTCCAAAACTATATTCCATGATTATTAATAGATGGGTATGAAGTGGAGAATTTTTTTATTTAAATATTTGACTATTCAAAGTAAAGTAGCTGTGCATTTCTGAGAGAGAAAATAAACTATTGTGTGCCAAATTTGTCCATGGAACAATAATTTCAAGAAAACTGTGCCAGGGAAAAAAAGAAAAAGATGCCAGAAAATGTTAACCTAAAAAATAACATACAGCGTGAAAGTCCCAGTGTCACGTTAGATGGGTGGAAAAGTACTATTGAGGCTAAGAATTATCTTTGAGAGTCTAAGACTTCTCTTCAATCCTAGCAACTTTATTCCTTATAAAGTTGATGTTATGAGTTTGTCAAATTAATATTTCACCCAATGTCTTTTGAAAATATTTTCATGGAGACTATACTTGAGCAAGTGAACTTAATAGAAATTTCTGCCTATATTACTTCCCAAGAAGAACTCAAGTTCTTAATGATAAAATACTGAAAATGTATTTGGGGGAACAAAGAGGAAAGCCTTAGATGGGTGGCATAAGGAGGGGGGAATTAGGGGTTCATTTTCATTTCCTTCCAAACTAATTGCCTGAGGAGCTTTTTATTTCATCAGGAAGTACACTAACAAATGGCCTCCTTGACTTTTGCTAATCACTTTATTAATGCTTTAGCCAGATTTTAAAATATGCAGTAGTTTTAATATCTGAAGAGAAAAACCTTTATTGTGCATAAATTACAAATTTACTATCTCAATTGCAGTTGAGTTTTAATGTTTCCTTTACAGAAAAGCCCTAGTGCATATTCTTCAGGGAGCAATTCTGCACTCTTAAGGGAATGAACCGAATGACCTAATGGGTCCTTCCATCTTTAATTTCTGTCATTCAGGAAAGCCTCATAAAACACAAGCTTCCTTTGTGAATTAACTTTACTCTGAAAGTATTGAAACCACTTTCTTGCTCTCTTTGGACATACTTAAAAATGTTTAACAATATTAGAAATATTTACTGGACCAATATTGAAAAATATCAGCTAAGTTATGCTTAATGGGTTAAGTATAATTTTTCAGAAAGATAAAATATATGGCACATGAACTGTTTGCTTTCTTTCCAATTATAGAAAGCCACCCATTCACAAAAACACCAAGAAAAATAAATTTAGGGAGTGAAACAGAAATCAAATCAATCTACCAAGTAATTATGGAATATCTTTTAAGCATAAAGGTTAGTATTAAAATATCATTGCTATAAGAGCAAAGGCATTTACTGAAAACTCAATAGGGATATTCTATCCTTATTTTGAATTTTCTAATAAGTATAAGCTATATATGATTTTTAAATTAAATATGTAGTGTGTGCTAGAGAGCAGGAGAGATAAGCCATGACTATTTACCATAAATGTTGGCAACTGAGGAGGGAATCTAAACCCTAGGGCCATAGGACAATTATAGCATAAGTCATGAATTTAAATATTTGAAAGTTTCACCAGAACTGAAAGTTAGGGGTATATACACAAAAAGATGGATTTGAGGGATACTATGCAACTTCTGTCTCTAGCTCCCAGAACTTTTGATCAAATATACATTAAGAGAAGAATGTTTTACCTTGACTTGAAGTTTTGGTAGGCTTGGGATTCCATGAGCTACAACATCCTCTGCAAACTCATGTATGTGTGTGCCTTTGTTTTAGTGATTTTTATGACATACTTATAGGGACTTGGTATCTTAACATTTTTAAAGAGAGTAGGTATTGTCTTTATATGGTATAATTCTAAATTAGCATGAAAAATAATTGAAATAACATAGATTTTAACATGCCAAATAAAATCGATAACATGTCAATAATCAGTAAGTTAGTAAGAGCCTCATTTTGGGAATTATTTGATAGATAATGTGAGCTGTTTTATAGTTGCTTGTTATTGAATAACATAAATAATTTTAACATGCCAAATAAAATCGATAACATGTCAATAATCAGTAAGTTAGTAAGAGCCTCATTTTGGGAATTATTTGATAGATAATGTGAGCTGTTTTATAGTTGCTTGTTATTGAATGTGGTCCCATCATAGAACTCACACTCTTATTTCAAAAATTCTCCTCATAAAGACACATTGGGAATTATATTTGAATTGCTTTCTAAATTTCTTGCATACACACAATTACTATTGTTTGTAACACACACATATACATACATATATATTTTTGTATATATATGTATTCTTCCACCTACTCCTTTGCCTTCTTGTAGATTTTATGTTTATAAGCAAAGCAGATTATGAATTGTATGCAAAGAAATTATGTGAATGATTTGGTGCAAAATAACATAGATAATTCCTTTATGCTTTTTAAAAATTAAGGGGAATTGTAATTTCATTTTTGAGACAGCCAAAGCCCCAGTTAAAAGAATGAAGGAATCTGTTGACTGATCCAGAAGAGAGCTTGAATGATAGAAAATAGGAAAGAGGGGAGGTTTAGGATATTTATAGGGAATAACCTCATTATTGAAGATACACACAAGAGGAAAAAAAATATTTAGGAAAAAAATAGGAGGGATGGTTTCCTCTCATACACATTTCCCTGCTTAACTCATAGGAGCTTATAAAGCAGTGAAACATCTATGCTCACATTACTGTCAACGTTATTTACTAGAGCTGCCCACATAGGGACCTACAACATTCAGATTGAATATTTATTTTTGCACCAACCAAGTACCAAAGATTTTGACTGGTGCTTAGCACGCATTCTTTTGTTTTACATTTTGTGAAACCCACCAGAAATTAAATTTATAATTGAGGATTTGTCCCAGACAGGCACAGAGTCTACAACATAGCTACGGCAGAAACAGACTTTGACTCTTTACTTCCCTAACTCCCTAACTGCCAGCCATTTATAGGAGGAAGGTATAGAGGAGCCATGGTGGTTTTACACCACTTTCCTGGGAATAGACTAGAACTCTGAGAGATAGGAGGAGTTGTGAATCAGGCTTCTGAGGTGTATGGCCTTCAGATCCAGTGGAGTACTGGACCAAGGTGATGTCTTGGGTGATCAAGAGGCAACTGAAATGAAACAAGATCAATTCCTAGAAACACTAGAAGCACACTGCACAAAAACAGAACTAAAGAATATGCAGTATAAAGCAAAACGGTGTTGACATCTAAATGCACATATACTTTAGATGAAACACTTCTACCTATAAGTGCACAACTGAAGAACAGTATGTGTATACCGTCAGGCATATACAAAGATGCACATTGTACTAATATTGGTAACAATAGAAATGAATAGTCATACTATAGAATATTATATAAGAGTAAAGAGGCAGCTGTGAGGAAAAGCATCTCAAAAAACAGTATAGGTTTTTAAATGCAAAGAACCTCTAGACTCATTTCTTTAAATTAATCACTGTTTTTAAGCATTTTCCATGCAAACACATTTATTTATTCTTTATATAATTAAAACAAATTAAATATCTCAGAAAGGCTAATATTTCCACAACTTTAATGAAAGATATTCAGAAAGAAATAACTGTTTTTATTGTTATTGTTGGAGAGAAGGAAGATGCATTATTCCCTTTGATTATTTATACTCAACAAAGGTGAAATTCCTTTGTGTCCCATAAACTGCTGCAACTTGTTAGCAACTTTGAAGAGAAGCCTGGAATGAGGAAATTGTTTTCCTCTAAATGAGAGCAAGCATTTTTAGAAGGACAGCATCTACAGACCGAAGAGCAGGCCCACAGATCGAGTGCATCTTCATATGTCATTTATTCTACTATCAACGTTGTTGATGCCTGACCTACTTTCTGCCAGGCACAGTGCTAATATGTGTGGGTACAGTGATTGCTGAAACATCCCTTGGGATAACTGGTGAATTACAGCAAATTGGTACACTTTTATTCACCGAAAAGTAAACAGACATACCTTATAAAGTATGTAGAATCCTTTAAGTCTCTTCTGCAACAGTGTTCTTTTGATGAGGAAGGTATTTTTTTTTTTTAAGATTTATTTAGTTGTTCATACAGAGCTGGGGTACAGTCCAGAGGCTCAGGGGCGGTGAGAGGCTTCACCAGAGACAGAGTGGGGAGCAGAACAGGCAGATGGACGAAGTACACTGCTGAGGGGAGCAGGGGGCGGGTCAGGAGAGGTCTGCCACGCCATGTGGTCACCTCCGGGGCAGGCGGGAATCGAACTCATGTGGAAGTGACTTTAGCCTCTCAGTGCTGTGCTTTAACCCGCTGCGCCACCAGGGAGGGCCTATGAGGAAGGTATTTTAATAAATATATGCTTTTTGTTTCCCTTGGAACACAAAGATACAAGACAACTTAGAATTGAATAACTTAGATACAGATATGTTAAAAAGTAAAAATTTTCAATGCATTTGCTTTAAATAATCTAGTAAGAGATTATTTGAAAAATGTTTTTGTCACCCACACAGGTTGCCATTAGAGGCCTTTCTATTTAGTAGATTCTTTGTCTGAAAGAATCCACATTCTAGGGGCATTAACTGCAAGTTTCCCAGATAAAAGATAAAGAAAACCATTCATTTTTAAAATAAATATTGCTTCTCAGTGGTTCTCTACTGTGCCTTAGCTGTATAAAATTCTGTATTTATTTTAAAAATGAGATGTTCAATAGCCATCAGTTTACAAAGTAATCTGTAAGCACTGAGGGAGAAAGGGGAGGTGCAAGGAGAGCACATACTCAGTTTACTATGAATACATGCTGTCATCCCCTCCAGCACTTGGATTCAGCCGTCATATTCTGAAGTGCAAAAACTCAATCTGGGAAGTCTTCCAAATCCATTTCTATAATGAGGAAGCATTTGCCAGGATACAGGAAGCACTAAATACAGCACTGGTGGTTTATCATGTTGTTTCAGCAAGCATTGCTAGAACTCTCTAAGAAGGCTTGAGTAATGGTGGATGATGGGAAATTTCAAATTTCAAATTTGAGATATGATCTTAGCCCAATGCCAATTAAATGCTTTCCTCTGGGGGCTAATAGATCTTCTGTCAAGTGTAAAATGAAGGGTTGTAGGAAAATGAGGGCTTTCATAAGTATAAGATCTGATCCTGGGAAGTGTGACATAGATGTTGATTTGTTTGAAATTTTCTGTTTAGTTTCAACAGTCTGGCTGGATTATTAGATATTATAAGATGTCTGAAATGGCAGTTTGTATTTTAGTCTCCTTTCTACCACTTGTGAAATGCTTAAGCAGTTCGCTTCCTCTAAACCGCAGATTTTCATTTGTTTTGAGAGTGACACTAAACTATTTGTAAATTTATGCCATCTCCAAGTCTGCGATTCTAGATGTGGTTCCCTTGACTAGAGTAAGGAAGGGGAGCACTGTGCTTTAATCTAATTTCTAAGTATTGAATTATGTTAAGCAAAGGTTCTAGACATAAATTAACCTGTGGCCAAATAATGAACATCTACTAAAAAATAACGACATAGTAACTACAATTAAGTACATTTTTTTTGTAAAAAGCATTTAGAAATTTGTAATTTTATATAGATGCTTTTAGCTCATTTGGCAATCCTTATAATAACCTCTGTTAATGAAGTTATTATTCCCTTTTAAGAGATGAGGAAACCGGATGTAAAAGGAATAAATGAACTTTATAAGTTCATCTACCTAAGAAGTGGAAAAGTTAATACTTGGATCCAAATGTTTAAACATCAGCAATTACATCCTAAAATATTAATAAAGACAAAGTTCACATAATTATTTTTTTATATTGATAAGTTAAATATCACTTTATGAAAATGAATCAAACTAAGAAAACATATGACTTCCAGGGGGACTTTTACTACCAATCAGCTATAGGTTAATGAGCAAATTGATATAGAATCTCTAAATTTCAATATTTATATATGTAAATTTAAGATCTGGACTCCAATTAGCTGTCTTGGAGTTGTGAACCAGTTCTAATATAAAATTCAATCACTCTGCAAGGTTTCATTGATCTAATTTAAAATCTCTGCTTAAATGTGGGCTACTTCTACATGCCTTCCTGACCACCCCATGGGACTCTGATTTAAACAAAGTGATTCTAGAATACCCTCTTCCTTTACCTTGTCTACTATGTCTTCTACTGTATTTTGACTGGTTTTACTCATAATACTGGAAAATCCCTCAGGATTGTTGTCTTACTCATTTGTATATCTCAGGCATCAGTACAGCCCTGTCATTGGGTACTTAGCAAAATTTGTTAGATGAAAGAATATATATATGAATATATATATATATATATTTTAATGGACTGTTAGACACCATAGAAGATAAAACAATAAATGACACAAATGTACTTCATAAATGCCTTCCAGAGTAATAAAAAGATGAAATGTAAACATTTCTCACAAAAATAAAGAAGCATCACTCACTTTAGGCTCCGCAAATGATCTTATAATTGGGAAAAACTTAATTGACTCAAACAAGTCAACCTGACAAGTGTAATCTGATAATCTGACCTACAGGCCCACTGGGTTACAGTCACGATTACATCGGCCAGTCACCTATAGGTGAATCATCTATGCCAGATCTATAATCTTTAACCAGCATTGGCACAGACACTAGATCTCCAAAGTGTCCCCAGTGAGCAGCAAAGAAAGGTTCAATGAGTGTAATGAGCCTGTATCCACTTCTGTGATGCTCATCTACTGGTCTGGTTTTACATGTCATGACAAAATTACAAATCTAATACACTCTCACAAGAGTCTGAAAAACATGTGAAGATATCCTTCATGAATGGTCTACAGGAAGATTCCCCATAATTTTGGCTGTTCAAACTCCATTTAATAATAGTTACTGAAATTTGTATATGTGTGTGTATATATATGTGCACATCTATCTATATATATAGTACACATATATGTGTATAATATATATATTTACTTGATGTGTGTACACATGCAAATATGTAAATTAAGGTAAATTAGGCCAATGAATTAATGTACCATGGGCCTAAAATAAAACTTTACTTTTCTTCCTAAAGTAAGTTTTGATAATCTATACTACATACATACACTAATTACTCCATTCTTCACTAATTCTGGTGTTCATTAATTTCCTTAAAATTTAAAATCAATAAATGTAAAGTGGTTTATTAGCTATCCTTTAATTAATAATTAATAATTATTCCATTATTTTGACAAAAATATCTAAATAATTACTGCAAGGTAATTGGGAAACTAAAGAAGTTAAAGTTATAGGGCTCTTGCCCTCAAAACATGAACATTCCTTTTATTTCTCTGAGAAAGAATTTTGATTTCTTCACGCAAAGATCATCATACACTTATTTTGTCTTTTTTTTTTTTTTGCTATGTTTTTAACAAGCAGCCTTTGAGGTAATATATTATAGGGTTAAAAGGCAGGTAAGGTCATTATCACCCCCCATTGAGGTTAGTGATGTAATTTTTGTGTCTCGGTAAGTCCTATTTTACTGCAGCTTTTATCCACACAAGTGAACAATCAATATTTGTGTGGTCCATGTGATTACCTTACACTCTTCCTGAAAGAAGCAAAAAATTGCAGCAAAACAATGTTGATTTTTTTCTAATATCTTATCACATTTAGAAATAGTTCCAGAATACTACATTCACAAAATGTAATTTAGGGCAGAATAATGCTATCTATACTGAAAATTAATTAGCCTAGTAATGGAAAGTTAAAAAGTGTTAATTGAGGTATTAAAGGAGTTGAAATTAAAACTATCTGTCTCAGCCTGAATTTGATTAACTCCTTTAAAATCTGTTTCTTGAGACAGTCTTTCCATTCAACTGCACTGCAACGCAACCTATTTAGACCCACTTTACCTCATACTGGACCACTGCAAATGCACTCAGTCTTTGCTACGTAAATTTTGCTTTTGTACAATGCTTTCTGAATTAGTGCCCACACATCCACATATCACCAATGTTCTAGTCATGCTCTGATCACAAAAATACTTACTTACCTTACCTATTAATTTGATTCTAGACTAGCTTTTCAATATTTTTAAATCATCTTTTCAAATATGTCTCCATTTTACTTTTTTTATTCAACTTCTAACCACTCAATACTCCTTCTATTTTTGCTGTATGTATATACTCACTCTGCTGTCTCCTTATTTACAGTTGTCCTTTCAATAATGCCTTTTAGACTATAACCAAGGAAACTAAAATAAAATATACCTCATTAAGGATTTTCTCAAATGCTGCCTCTTTTATGAAAATTTTATTATCTATTCAGCTAGTTGTAATCTTTTCTTCAACTAACACCCTTTTAGCATCTATCATATAGGAATGTTACAGGCATTAAATGCTAAAAAAAAATTAGAGCAAATATCTCAAGCTATCATAATTTTTATTTTGATAAATACTTTCTGGAATTTTTGGCATATAAACTCTGTCATATATTCATCGCATAGTCGTGTGCAACTCATTTTGTTTTTGTTTTCAAATGGAATGTCTTTCTTATTCTCTCTTGTCAACAACTATTCATGATGTAAAAGAAATATCTTTCTTTCTGCTTATCCTGTACTTTTTCAGTGTTTTAAGTGTTGGGGGTGTCTCTTTTAAGAATCCATAGTTACATATATTTTGTACTACAATCTTCTGTTGGCAATTTCATATTAGAGTTTAATCCA
The DNA here is from genome assembly GCF_000260355.1 of Condylura cristata. Lineage (NCBI taxonomy): Eukaryota > Metazoa > Chordata > Mammalia > Eulipotyphla > Talpidae > Condylura > Condylura cristata. Next base: position 51,806,197 of record NW_004567108.1, on the reverse strand, counting down.
TTAGATGGGTATAGCTCAGTGGTAGAACACTTGACTGCAGGGTTTAATCCATTAATATTGATTGAGACAACTGATGTATGGCCCATTTTTTCTATTAGTTCTGTTGTGTATATTTTTTGTTCTTGGGTTTTCCTTTTATTCTTAATTTTCTGTCATCACCTATCGAATCCACATTTTATTATCTTCTTTCTCTGATAAGTTTGAAGTTCTGTGTTTCTTTTCTTTTTTATTAATGATTTTCTTTATAACTTATAGTGTACCCGTGTCTATCAGTGTTAAAAATGAAAGAGAATCCAATCATTTCACTACCACCTCCTGTTTCCACTCTGATACACTGACTCATGTTTTACTTGTTTCACTATTTCTGTGCTTTCTGTCCTCTTGAGTTTTAACTCTGATTGTTGTATTAGCTATTTTGAGGGAAGTAATTCATTTCAGAAAAGAATAAGTGGCATACTTTATAAGCTTGAATTGTTATATACTGTTAATAAATACTATCCAAGCTTTTCTTAATTATCCAATTGTTGTCTATAGACCTATCACCTATGTATTAAGTTGCATTAGAGTGGGTGGGAGGCAAGTAAAAAAGACTTTTATGTGAATTCTAAGAATTTACAAGGGATGATAAGCTAAATTTTGATGTGAATGAACATATGAAATTGACCACAAATATTATCAAACACTACTTTAGTTCATTAATTTGGGGGGACTATATTAATTTTTTATATAATTTATTAATTTTTAAAATCAAAGTTTTTTTTAAACTGAGGGGTAATAAATCTTTTATGACCTTACAGCTTTTCAATAGAAGAGTATAAAGTTTTTTAAATTTGGCAGTTAGGAAATTTGTATGTTGAGTGGATCTAATGGAGAGAGTGTTTATCTTACATTGATGAGCTATGGGCATTTATTGCAGTAACATATGCCTCCGGAAGTGGGACCGTCTAATATTTGGCAACTGCAAAATGACAACTCTGTATAGGAATTCAAATGATCTATGATCTTTTTACTCCCCTCCACCCCCCGCCAGTAGCACTCTATCCCTGACATTAAGTGACCTTTATTAAATTCAGCAACTTCCTTCAGCATGATTAATGATGAAAAAACTTCAATTAATGGATGTGTTTCTTTTCAGCATAAGGAAAACAAACCTCTGTAAATCATTCAATGGGTTATTTCAGCTTCCAGGAACAAGCCCAAGTGCCTTAGCATGCCATCTAAGACCCTTCTCAATCTTGCCCTACTGTCTTTCCTTTTCACTTTATACTCATTATACTGAAATTCTCTCCACCGCCTAAATCACACAGTATCTCCTCCTTCATACCTTTACCGTCACAGCTCCCTTCTTTGCACTGCTCTTTTTCTCTCTTCCTTTTTCATTTGGACAATTCTTTTTCATTTAAGAATCAAATTTCCAACCTACCTCCTTTTGGACCTCCCTGGGAGCTCAGGGGTTAAACACAAGCTATCCACCAGCCAAAGTAGCTGAGTTCCACTTCGATCCAGAGCCAGCCCTGGAGCTGACCCACGTGGTGCAGCAGACCTCTCCTGCTCCCCTCAGCAGTGTATTTCAGTAGATCTGCTTGTTCTACTCTCCACTTTCTCTGGTGAATTCTCTCAACCCCCTGCCCTCTGCACTTCTGGCTTACTACCTCCTCTTAAGACATTCTTTTGACCATTTCAATAGCAAAATGGGCATCTTTTACTTTACAATAGTATGCTGTCCTTTTCCAATTTATAGCATTTTTGCTCCAATTTATAATTAGCTATTTATTCATCTTCTCCAATAGCTTTTTTGCTTCTTGTTAATAGGACTGTGCCTTATTTATCTTTCTTATTTACTATCTAAACCTTTATTCACTATATCCCCTATTATACCTCCCCCCATCAAAAAAAAAAAAAAAAGCTCAATGGAGAACATTTGAGGCAATGATTCTCGTGAAATTCAAACATTTTGAGTTTTACTTCAGTGTCATTACAATGATGTGAACCACCATTTTGGATGAAAGCTGATAGAAAGCCAAGGCCTCTTTGCTGTGGTCTGGTAGGAAGAACTAAGTGTGTAAAAATGAGTTAGCTTGGGTTCATTAAATTGTTGAAATGAGAAAGTCCTATGACACCAAATAATTGGTTTGATGGAGTTTTTAAAATTGCTACTCTGATGTTATTTAGCTGTAATCAAAAGTGATTAACTTACGTAAAACAAATCACTTGTGAAGTAAGTTGATTTAGACAAGAACTTTCACATTCTTTCTTATCTCCTTACTGAACTGTGGGGGGCCTTGAACCTGCAAGGCCGGGGAGTCAGGGCCGCAGGTCCGGCGAACAAAAAGAAACAGTCACACGCGTGTATCAGAACAAAGAGAGAGCGAGAGAGAGAGAGAGAGAGAGAGAGTTTATTTTGTTTTTATCTGGTTTA
>NW_004567108.1:51739386-51803528 GCF_000260355.1 Condylura cristata | reverse complement strand
GCCTCGGTCCCCAACACTGAACAACTGTGTTCCTTGCTTATAAACATTTTATTTATTTATGCATACAAGTACTGGGGCACAGGTCAGAGGTGTGGGAGGACAGATGATTTAACAAGAGACAGAGTGGAAAACAAAACCGGCAGACTGACAGAATTAAACTACTGAGTGGAGCAGCAGACAAGACTGGAGAGATCTGCTGCACCATGTGGGTCACCTCCCTGGCTGGGGATTGACTTCCTGCTGCAATGACTGCCGATAGCTTCAGAGTGCTGCACTTTAACCCCTTGTGCTAACAGGCAGGGTCCTGTGTTCTTTATTTATAAATCTTTTGCAGTCTGAAAATTTTACTCTAACATTAAAGGAAAAGATGTCAAGAATTCCTATCTCTTGATAAGAATTTTGGAGTATTTATTTCTAAATGACAGGAATGGAATAGATTTATTTTTTTTATTCCTTGCAATACAGTTGCTGTTTTGGGTTTATTGTAAAATTTTTCCTCTTCAGAGAATTAATAGTGGCCTGAACAATTCATATTTTGGGGAATCCTGAATTCTCATTCTCTCTGCCTATAATCAAGTTTAAAAAAAAAAATGATGGTGATGATGATAAAAACAACAATACACAAATACTGATTGGTTGTCTGAATCCCTTTGGAATATATTTAAAAATATTGCTGATTCTGGCCCTCCCTGGTGGCTCAGTGGGTTAAAGCACAGCACTAAGAAGCTTAAGTCACTTCTGCATGAGTTTGATCCCCGCCCTAGAGGTGACCCCCATGGCACAGCAAACCTCCCCTGACCCACCTGCTGCTCTCCTCAGCAGTGTACTTGATCAATCTGCCTGTTCTACAACTCATTCTGTCTCTGGTGAATCCTCTAGTCTGTACCCCATTTCTGTATGCATAAATAAATATTTTTTAAAATATATATTGCTGACTCTTTTTTCAGAGCCAGTGAATCAGAAGTGCAATGTTTGGACAACTGTTATGTTGCATTTTCTAAATCTCCAAAGACCATTCAAAATTCAGCTAACTTGAAATTTATATTACTTCATATGTCATAGCATTTATACCTTATGTATTTTCCAATTTTTTCTTTCAATCTTCTCAAGAATACTGAGATAAATGAAATATATACTATTTCATAAGTGAGTAAACTGAATCTCAGAGGTAGTTATCAGTAATGGGGACGTCAATTCAGTATTTGAATTCCAAGGCTCAAACCTCCACATACAAATCCTAAAGTTAAATATTTAAAATAGCATCATTTTTATATTTGCTTAATAATTTGAGGCCTAACATTTTACCTCTGATCATAAAGAAATTAAAAATCACAATACTTCATTTTGGTGCAATGTGAAGACAACAATGTTTATGGACTTAAGGTTTTAAATTATGAAATGAAGGAAATAACAGTCAATATTTCTATTGTTATTTTTTAATGATTTAAAGTCATTATCACCCAATTATTATTACCAATACATATAATTAAGATATTGCAAATAAAATAACAAATTAAAATGAACTTATTCTTTTTATCTCTAAACTGAGATCTCTTAATATACCTTATTTTAATTTCAAGAAGAAGAGTAAATGAAGGGTTTTTAATAAAATACAATATTAATATTTGATTAAAATATAGATAGATTTAAGTTACAATGTCAGTGTGCTATGTCTTAACTCCATTAACTCATATTTTGTAAATAAATAAACACTGACTATAGAAAACATACATTCAGTCCTCTAATAGATGATTAGAAAAGGGATTATTTAAATACACATATGTAATATATACAAATATATAATTATACATAAATGTTGCAATTGTCAAAGGGCTAGAAGTGTGTGATATTTAAAGATATGTATGTATATTTATTTAAACATATATCATATATATTTGTCTTTTATATATCTTGTTTGCAAAGTAAAGGGCTGGAAGTGGTGATTGTTTTACGATAATTACTGGAAATAAGATAATTCTTATATCAAAAAGTATATTCTTTCAATTTGAGAGCTAATTCAAAGGCAATATTTGATGTGCTAATGACTTTGAAGCAAATATTTCCATTTACAGAATGGCTTTAAAATTCATCGACAAAAGCCTTTCTTGTATGTTTGCTTCTATGGCAGGAGGAGGATAAAAGAATGGATCAGGCATTATTTGTAATCTGCTCTCATCTGAAAAGAAAAATATGTCCAAGATACCTTCCGTTTTCTTAAAATTATGTAGCTGGCCTTTTTAAATTTTCATCTTGAGAAATTTTGAGCGTAATATCACTCCTTACTTCTTAGATATTCTTCAGAGTATCTAAAGCAAACAGATAGTGACAGTCAGGTTGTAACACTATGAATGAAAGACATAAACCTTTAATCTTGAGACTCAGACTTGGCGCCAGTGAGTAAAGCGTGCCTGCAACTGCTCCCCACTGTCTTACCCATCAACTCCAGGTAACAGGAATTTACTCAGAGTACGGAAACTTAATATTAGCTCTTAATTTAGGAGCAGCAGTTCCCAGGTTCTAATTTCACTCAAACATTTTGATAGTAAATATAATGATAAACTCTGTGTAAGTGATTTTTAGTATGTGAAGCAGACACCTGGAACATGGCTTGGAATCTTAATACACTTTATTAGGTGGCAGTTTTCTTCAAAATATTATTTAATCAAAGTAACGTATGCTCTGTTGACACTACACTATCTTTTTTTATATATATATAATAATATAATGGTTATTTTTACATCATTTTGTGCCTTTTTTCCATCTCAGTTGTAATCCCCACGGACTTCCCACCACCAATTCACCCATGTGCCATCACCATAGTTCAGTGCACTTCCCCCCAACCCGCCCCATTTTTGACCCCATTCCCCACTCCACGCCTCTGTAAAATGTCTGTTATATAGTTGTTCATTATTATTATTTTTATTTTCTCCCCTGGTCCTTTATACTCCTGCTATGAGTGAAACCATCCAGTATTTTCCTTTTCTTTCTGGCTTATTTCACTAAGCATGATCTTTTCCAGCTCCATCCATGTTGCTGCAAAAGGCATGACACTACACTCTCTTTACAATGACAATGGAAAATGATCATAATTAACAGAATTTCAAAATGCATTTTTCTGGTTTTTTTTTTTCCCCAAATGATTATTTCTCAACACTCATTTGGGAACCATTCTCTTAAAAGATATCAAGCACCATAACTCTTTATATAAGAATATTGATCCGGCCCTCCCTGGTGGCGCAGCGGGTTAAAGCACTGCACTGAGAAGCTAAAGCCACTTCCGCATGAGTTCGATTCCCGCCTGCCCCGGAGGAGACCACATGGCGTGGCAGACCTCTCCTGACCCGCCCGCTGCTCCCCTCAGCAGTGTACTTCGTTGATCTGCCTGTTCTGCTCCCCACTCTGTCTCACTGCCCCTGAGTCTCTGGCCTGTACCCCAGTTCTGTATGTACAAATAAATAAATCTTAAAAAAAAAAAAATTATCTTAGAAAAAAAAAAAAGAATATTGATCCATGAGGCAAGTGGAGATTTTAGTTTGTTCTTTTTCCTGAATGTTCCCAGTACCTAAAACCATTTCTAAAGCACCTCATACAACACAACAAACAACTGTTTGCTGAATGAAGGGCGTATCTCTCTCAGCTAAGCACTTTACACGGAGAGACAAAATTAGAATGAATTACAAAACATAGGACGCTCACAGCTTCTCTACTTCATCTCTCCAGGACATCTACAGTCAGTTCATGTAACAGTAACAGAAAGGCTGATAGAATACAACTAGTACAGAAAATTTCACTTTAGCACCCAAAAAGCTAAACAGTTTCAACAAATAGTTGTATTAAAAAACTACGTATATTGCTTAATCTTTGAAGATTTACTAAATAAGGTAGGTAAAAAATCCAATCTCTACTGGGTAACAATAGATCTTGTGTTGCATCAATCAGATTATGGTACTGCCAGGAATCCATTATCTTTCACTTGTTTTTCCATGTATATTCAATTTTTATATTTTCTTTCAGCATTGCTTTTTAAATTGATAAGATATCTGCTCAAGAAACTTGTTTTCTTGTAAGTTAAAAAGATCTCCACGATAAGGAACTTTTACTAGACAACCAACATAATTTAATATGAATACCTATATGAATAAACACAATGAAAGGTTTATAAATCATTTTACTAATACTTTCAGTTACCTAGTAAGTTCCTATGTCACTTACTCCACTGAATCTTGCCTAAAAGAAGTATGCATCTTGTAGTTCATCATAACAATTTGGATGTATACATTTGATGTTCTATTCACAGAATATTATTCTCAAGGATTAAGATTCACAGTTATTGATGTGCAACTTCTCGTACACAAAATTAATTGGAAGGTTTTGCAAATTTAATACCCTTAAAATTCATGTTCTCAGAGAAACATGTCTCTGAGGTGTTATAGGAAGTTAACTTCCCCATAACCTGTTTGGGTCACTGAATCCTAAAAATTGGAGATGTCCTCAACCACACTCCATGAATGGTCTTCCAATTGTTTTTAAGACCTTGGGATATTCAAAAACGTAGTAATAAAATTGCCACACATAATGTAGAGGAGGGTAAACCAGTATGATTTTGTTATGACAGCTGTAAATAGTTACTATTTAAATATTAAAATAATGTTTGATTATCAAGATCAGAGAAGGAATAAAAGTTAGTTTTTCTCTGTTTGGTGAAAGCTGAACGTCCTTACACATTTAAAGAGTCCACTTTAAGATCAAAGGTGCATTATATTTTGTATATACAGGTCACCTAGAGATGTTTATGTTAACATCGACAAATGTATACATTTGACAGTGTGTGCACAAACATACCATGGGTCTTCATTTCTGGTAGAGTTCAAGTATAGGTTTCTAAATCCCCTTTATCCTTCAACATTTAGTACCTTCTTGTCTTGAGTTTAGGAGTTATTTTAGCTCTTTGCCCATATTGTCTGCAGGCTTTTGTCCAGCCTTCTGTAAATGTAAGCAAAACTGACAATTTACTTTGTGCTAGGCTTATAATCCACTGCCTGTAACAATAGGATTGCTAACACAGTCTGCTTACAAACTTCTTTCTGTGGGTGGTATCTTGTCTGATATCACCATATATGAACCGCAGACCATCCTAATTAACCAAATCTCCCAATGGGTGGCTAACAGCATATATGCTCTTCTTTACTTTTCTCCTGGAGGATCAGGCATTAGGACAAATTGAGTTTTACAACCAAATCTTTGGCATTTAAAAAAAAAAAGTACTAATGCTACTGATATTATTTTAAATTTAATTATGTTTTACAAATAGTTTGATTTGATCCCTACTTGATTTTATCTATGTGGATGTTAATAAACTCCCAATAGTCCTTTTATTTACTTATTTTGTGATGGTAGATTGAATTTATGCTATGCCCACTACCTAGACACCCATTATTTTCTGCCATAGTTCATTGTACCACCTCCACATTTTGTTGTCCCCATCTCCCCTTCTGGTATACTCAATTCTATAATCAGTTTTCTAAGATTTTTTTTCAGATTTCTAAGATTTTGTATTGATTTCATTCTTTTTTTCTGACCGTTTTCTCTCTATTCCACATATAAGTGAACCCTTTCAGCTTTTGTCTTTCTCCTTCTGATTTATGTCATTTAGCATATTCTCTCCAATTCGCCCATGTTGTGCAAATGTCAAAAATTTCTCTCTTTTAATATACACCTAGCTGTGTAGTATTCGATTGTGTATGTATGTCACCTTTTCTTAATCCATTTACCTGTCTGTGAGTACTTAAGAGTTTCCATAACTTGGCTATTGTATCGAAAAGTGGTCACAAGAACTAAATAGGCACTTCTCCAAAGAAAGCATACAGATGGTCAACAAGCATATAAAAATGTTCATCATTATCTATTGTAGGAAAATGCAAATTGAAACCACCATGAGATGTGATCTCATACCACATACTCATGGCCCATATCAAAAAGTCCAGAAACGAGTGTTAAGGATATAGCAAAAAAAGAACTTACTGAGACAGCTGGTGGGATATAGATGGATCCATCTTTATATGTAAAACAGTACAGAAACTTCTCAGAATATTCCCAATATTCTTAAGAAATTATTTCCCTGCCTTATGGTCTCCATCTTGTTTGATTTTTGTTGGCTGGCATGCTTCTGAGGTGATGAACTCTTTCTAGCTAATCTATAGAAAGCATTATTTTATGTCCGGGCTTAATAAGCACTATTCTGCAAGTTTAAGTCTTTTTCTATATGTCACTGTTCATGAAACATATTTGAGTCAAAATATGTTAGTAATAGCAGGTGTAAGTTTAATTCAAACTCCCTGTCCCTCCCTTTCTCTGATTAAGGGAAATGACTGGAGCTATGCAAATTTAGATTTCACCCAAGAACTCTGATTTACCATCTATAGCAGTGAGTCATGATAAGCTTCCAAAAATTCATTATTAACTTGATCTAAGATGGCCTCTAACTTACCTTCCTTTAAATGCTGATAATAGTCTCATAGTCTCTGTCTTCTAATAATCAAATAAACTCTATCCTCCACTCTAAACACTATTTGTCACTATAGCCATTTTAAAATACATTTTCCCTTTCAGAAACAACAGGTCACTATCTTTCCTATTGATCTAGAAAGTTAGAACACTATCAGTAGAGATAAAGGTTAACAAAGGGTAAGGAAGGTAAGTTCTTAAAGACTCACTTGTTTCAAAAATCTGAATATGCAAATTTGGAATAATTACATTATTAACACACTCCACATTTTTCCTGTGTTGTTTTTCCATATGTTAACCTTTTCCCCTGCTTGCCAATTTCCATGATTATACATGGATTTCCAGCTATCCAAAAGTCCCAATGTGGAACTCAGTTTTGACTTTACTATATATAATTTGCTTTATAATGTGAACTTACTTACTTCACTCTTTATAGAAGAAAATTTGGAATGCTGAAGAGGAATTTTTGTTTCTAATTCTTCAAATACACACACAAAAATAGAGGTTAGCTAACTGCCTTGGTAGCTCAACAGGAGTATAGATAAAATCTTCTTGATGTCTCTTATACACTCATTTTGTAACTGGGTGGTCCCCAGGAAAAGATTCCCTGCCACACCCAAAGGAGGGTGGACCTGAACTGGGAGAAGAATAATCTGGTCAAGAGACTGAAGAGGAAGGAAACATATGGAGAGCCAGAAGGAGACCTGAGGGAGGCACTTGGAGCAGAGAGACAAGTGAAGAAGCTTTGTCTTGTTTCTTGGCCCTGGACTAGTTTAAACAGGTGTGGGTGAGAGACCAGGGGGAGGTGACTATCGCAGTGTTTATCTTGATTGTGATTTTGCTCTTTTCCTCCCAGACTTGTCTGGCCATTTCTGACCCTTTGGTCAGAAGGTACTTTGGGCTTGTGGAGGGCTTTCAGGACTTGCTTTGCGCCAATCACTTTTGGGTAGACTTTTACGCACGAGGGGATGGATAATTTTGGGGGTTTGCTTTAGAAATTATATTCTTTGTCTTTTCTGTATTGCACACTATTTGTATTAAAGTTTCTTTCATGAAAGATCTTATGTTTTGTTTTTGATACGACAGATGGCAGAGCCTATTTAGAGGGCAGACTTGGGGGTTCAGGGGTGCCCCTCTCCCTGCCTTGTAACAATTTTATTGCACAAATAGAGACACAGATCAAGGAGTCACAGTGACTACTCTATGCAAACTTGTCATATCTTCTCTGAATAATTCACTATCACATAAATAAGAGCTAAGGACTAGTACATCTGATGCATGGCACAGACATCACATTGTGAATACTGTCTTTAGAGACATTTATGCTAATTAGAATGGTTTTTAAATGTCCCCATTATCAGTATAACTGACCACAGCCATCAGTATAGATTAATCATTGAACAGGCTTTCATCTTCATGCATATTTCTACAGTAAATTACAAATAGATCAACACAAAAGACCATCTTCAAATATTTCAACATACCCTATGATATGATTAGAATTTGTTTTTCTTTGTTGGAATACAGGTGAATTTTTTAAAGGGTATAGTTCCTCTGATAGTGCAATACATGGGATGAAAGAAAAGTGTTGGTTTCTTTAATTTTTCTAACAGGGTATGATTTTCCAATTGTCTCTTCCTATCATCTAAGAATCTCTTGCTTATGTTAATAGTGGGTGCTATTGTTGATAAGCTACTTGCAACAAATGAGTCAAACAAAAAAGCATGACTTCTGCAGATGGTAGAATAATTCAGTAGGATAATCTGCATAAGCAGATTCATTTTTTCATAGAAAACATTTTAATTTCATGTTTGGCACTGATCACTAGCTTACTGAACATCCCTAATATTTTTCATCTAGTTCCCACCTTCTTTTTTAATTAAAAATTGTACTATGATTAGTGATTAATCTTTTTCCAAGTAGCAACCTGATTATGTTATGCTATGTTATAAGGAACAGATTTTGCAATCTTATAATTTCAGTCAAATAGATAGCGTTACATCACCTGCTCCTGAAGTCAAATTCTATTCAATATAAGATAATAGCAAACAATTCAATTTTACCTTAGATTTTTTTACCAGGAAAATAAAAAAAGATCAGCATTCTTGAGCTAGCATGTGGTAAGCTAGAAGCCACGAGGTAAAGCTGAATAAACTGAAAGATCACTTCTCCTTAACTAATCAGCCCTTCTTAATGAAGTAAGGCTACCTGGAAAAGTGCTTCCCGGAGTTGGAGAAACTAACAGGGGAAAGAGAGAATGATAAGGTAGCAAAGTAGACACATCTGCAGAAACGAAGCCAGGGTAGAAAAGCCGCAATTGTAATTGAGGAAATGCTGAATGTTGCGGAAACTTCTGCTTTCAGCTGGGGGAAGAGAAAGAAAACAAAGCTTGCAAATATACTAGAGCAAATTCTGTTCTTCTTAACAAGGCCTGTAACCAGGAAAAACTGTTTACCAAAGCCGAAACTACTGGTTTTTTTTCAGAGCCTAACCTAATGGGAGAAAGGAACCACCCAGGTCCTGCCCCTTCTCTTCTCCTCCCATCCCACCTACACCTAATGTAGGAGGTAGAAGCATGGGCCATAGAACCTCTGATAAAATTCACAGCCCAGAGGTTCAGGCCCACAAAATCCAGAGATATTATTACATACATAATTATAGAGTACTTCCTCTCTCCCACAACTTCCCTCTGCATGAATACTAATGGTATAAATTGAACTTTTTGTCAAAAATATCTTGTCTTAGGGAAAAGCACAAGAGACAGTGGTGATATGTGGTGGTGGGAATATTACGGGGAGTAACTGCACCTTAGGGGAGAAATCAAACATTATACAAAAATAAACAACAATGTAAAAAATAGATATTTATAAAATCGAATATCTCTCAAACAAGTTACAAGGCACTGTGTAAAGCAAAAACACATTGTAAAGAGGTTAAAGAAATATCAGAATCATAGATATGATGGTCCCATTAGGAAATGGAAAAAAGGAGAATAGACACTTTCTTAAAGAAGACATCCAGATGGCAAGTATGCATGCGAAAAGATCACATGTAATAAGGGAATTGCAAATTGAAACCATTCATGCCTTAGAATGGTAAAATGCAAAACATTAGCACTGCCAAATGCTGGTGATGTGAGGAACAATGGGAGTTCTCATTCATTGCTGGTGGCAATGGTGCAGCTGTTTAGCTGTTCTTATAAAACACATCAGATTCTTGCCATTAGACCCAGCAAGTATGCTCTTTGATGAACTGAAATTTCATGTCCTCACATAAATCTTTGCACTGATATTTAAAGATGCTTTCGTTTGTAATAGCTAAAACTTGGAACAACAAAAATATCCTTTTGCAGGTGAATGGACAAGCTTTGGGACATCTGATGAAGACTGCTCAGCACTAAAAGAGCTATCAAGACATGTAAAGATTAGGAGGGAAAAAACTGATACTAGCAAATGAAAAAAGCCAGTTTGCAAAGGCAGATACTCTAAGATTGCAGTGATGTAACATTCTGTAGAGGTAAAATCATGCACACAATAAAAATATAAGTGGTTAACTGATAGGGAAGGTTGACTGACAAGAAAGAGGTAAGAACAGGTGAAACAGAGTATTGTTAGGGCAGTGAAACTACTCTTTATGACAGCACAATGATGGATTTGTGTCATTATAAATTTTTCCAAAGTCATAGAATGTAAATCAAGAATGAACCCCCTTATAAATTATGGACATTGTAGTCACGATGTGTCAATGGAGGTTCATCAATTGTAGCAAAAGTGCTCTGGTACAAGATACCCACAATTTGTACATACTGGAACAGGAGGTATTTGGGAACTCTTTGTACTTTCCACTCAATTTTGCTGGGAAACTAAAACTGTTTTAATGATAAAAAGTGCATTTATTTACTTTATAAAAGCATAAGAGATTTTGGCCCTCCCTGGTGGCGCAGCAGGTTAAAGCACTGCACTGAGAAGCTAAAGCCACTTCCACATGAGTTCGATCCCCGCCTGCCCCGCAGGTGACCACATGGCGTGGCAGACCTCTCCTGACCCGCCCGCTGCTCCCCTCAGCAGTGTACTTCGTCGATCTGCCTGTTCTGCTCCCCACTCTATCTCTGGTGAAGCCTCTCACCGCCCCTGAGCCTCTGGCCTGTACCCCAGTTCTGTATGTACAAATAAATATTAAAAAAAAAAAAAAGCATAAGAGTTTTTACAGCGCACACCTATTCAACTGACCTGTTTCCACAGAAGAAACAGGCATGTGCTCAGAATCCGTTTCTTGTAAATTTATCCATTAATTCATTTAACAAGTATTTTCTTTGGGTGATACTACAAAGAATGTTGGATGTATATGGAGGCTGAAACCCCTCTGACTTAAGGGAAACAACTATCAGTGGACTCTTTACTGCACATATTTTTCACATTGTAAAAGTAAACATCTTGCTTGGCATTGCTATTGGCCAATTGTCTTTTTAAGCTTTGGGAAATTTTATTTTTATGCAGTTTGTAGTTTTTTTTTTTAAAGGTTTCAGAGTAAGACAAATCAGTAAAATAGTATAAAATTATCTCATATGTAAGAAATGAAAATTAATAGAGAGCCTTTTTAAAAGTTTTCACAATAGAAAAAATTTTAGGAAATACATTAAGGGAAACAATAACTTACTACTATCCCTGGAAGCAATAAACTCTGACCTGGACCAGACAGAGAACGCTGTCAAAAGACAGTGAGGTAAGCTGTCTTTTGATCTCTGTGGGTGTATCTCTTGACCGTAAGAGGGATATGTTTCAACAAGAAGGTTCAAACAGATAGTTGCTTAGATTTGAAAAGCAAGTTATTCATCTTCAGCCAGTTTACTGAATGGAACTATGGTTCTCAAATTTTAATGTGCATCAGAATAGCCTATAAGATTTATTAAACCCAGATTGCAGGGCCCTACAACAGATCCTAAATCAGTAGGTCTAGCATGAGGACTTGCTTTGCTAACAAATTTCTAGGGGTTTCTCATGATCAAGGACCACATATTGAGAATTACAGGGTAGACTGTACTATTCACTTAATGTGCATATATCCTCATAATGTGCTAAATTGGTTTTTTTTTCCTATGTAAACAAAGACCCTCTTTCCTAACTCTATAAAAATAGCTTTTCAGGTTTGAATTAATTTTTTTAATGGACTTCTCTTACAGGGCTGTAATTTTTATACAAGAAAGAAATATACTAGAGGAACCCTGAATTTGAAGTAAGGAAGTGTAAGTTTTAGCTTTTTCAGTTTTCTATGCTCAGTACTTGAGATGATCAATTACTATCAGAGGCTCACTTTCTTTCTCTATAAAATGGAAATGATAACTATCTCCCAAAGCCGTTGTGAGTGTTAAATGGGATGAGGCCTGTGAAAGTGTCTTATAAACAGCAAAGCACTCTACAAATGTAACAGTTTATTATTATTGATCTTATTATTGATTTGAGAATGATTTCCCACCTTCAAAAGTCTTGATATAGAAAAGACTCATCATAGTGGGTGAGTTTGTTGACTGACCATAGTAAGCAGTCAATAAATATTTCCAGATGGATGAAATCATGCAGACTTACTCCTTGGAAGCTATTTCACAATATAGTGAGAAATTAACTGAGAAAATTCTACCACTAGTAACAACAAAGGGAAACTAACTGAATATAACTGAACAAGGATATATTAAATACCTGTACTGTATCAAATGCATAATTAACTATTGCTTTCCATATTTTAAGTTATTTCAAATACCAAACTGCAAATGAATCCCTCACTGGGAACCAACTGCTTATATGCAAACAGGCCAAGCAGAATAGAGAATTGGGTCTAGGAAACTCTGATTGGTATTTTATTCCATGTAAATCCCCATACATTATATTAGTATAGTATACATTTCTAGTTCTAATTTAATGTAAATAAAGATGTTTAAATGGAAAAAAGCATTATACCTGAGTAACATAAATTCTGTGTGATATCTTCTCTGTGTTATAAAAAATCCAAGTACCTGTCATTCATGGAAAAGTGAAAAATAGGAATGATGAGAACAAAAAGGGAAGGACAGAGAAGAAGTTCAACATTTTTTCTTTTCACATTTCTGCATGGTTGATATCTAATAGAAATGCTCATTTAGATTGGAATTTTTTACTAAGAACACTTAAAAATTAATGATATTTTATTTAAAAAATGTTGAATGCTTACAGGGAGCTCCAGCTTCAAAACTCCTCTCACACATGATGAGTTTGTAGCTCTCTTCCAAAATATTGACTTGTGAATGATCACTAGACTTCCTGTTCTTGCTAAACAGGAATTCTAATCCAGTTGTTTTAACCAGTTATTTTTCCTGCCACAGGGACTCACACGGTTGCTGTGCTCTCCGTGGAAATGTTCTACTGCTGAGCATTGGGCTTCTCTTTGAGCGGTCAGTGAAAGTGATGTCTAATCAAGAACAACTTTCCCTGCAGGTTTCCTTCCTGTAATTTACTTCCCACTGATTCTCAGGGAGGTGATTCCGCAGTAAAAATACAGGAGCCGTTTAATCAGTTCCCTTGATTTCTTTCTGAAATCCATAAGAAGATAGCACTGCTGCTGTAACACCCTGTGTGGGAAGAGGCTGTAGAAATTCTCCTCATTTTGTCAGAAAGTTTTCAACGAGGAACTCCACACTAGGCACTATACTGGGTACGGAAGCACAGTGAAGTAGAAAAAGTGGTCGACAGACACCATGGTTCCTTCTGTAAAACATAAAATTAGGAGAAAGAAATGGGAAACTGGAGTGGAAGAAGAAAAATCAGAACTGTGTGGATGTGGAAGGCAGTTGTGAAAAGAAGCCAAGAGTCAAGAAGGATCTGGATCTCATTTTGTAGAAAATAAAAATGAAAAGATTTAAGGGGCAATGAATTTGGTTTTATAATTCAAGTTATACTATAAAATTGAGAGCCTGCCTAAGTGTCTAGGGCCACCAGGAGATTGGATGTTATTATCTGGAGAACGCTTCTGTAAGGCCGATTCCACTTTGGTTTTGCCCACCTTAGTGTGGCCTGTTCCTGATTGTGCGACACTGTAATGGCCCGAATGTCCCCTTCTATTCTAGACCACATGCTGTTCAAAGAGCAAGATTCAGCTCCTCACCTCAGTGTTGTAATGATTGCAAGATTGCCCAGATTTCATAAATATGATGAGTTAATGAATCTAGGTGGGCTGGGTTGTTTTTGTTTGTTTGCTTGCTTGCTTATTTTTTGTGAATCCTGAATGCTTACTGAAAGGTTAAATATTTTTTAGAAAATTCTTGGGATTTTTTTTTTTGTTTGTTTTACAGTAACCCTATGTTTTTCGCTGGCTATAATTTAGAGTACTCTGTATTCCCTTACAATTTCCTTCATTCTTCTCCCTTATATGGAACCCCTAACACATTCCTTTTCTCTCACTTCTCTCAGACTGATGTTCAAACTCCTTTTTACTTGTAAGTTGGGCTTCTTCACTGTCAGTACAGTAAAACTTGTTGGTCCCTTTAGTTTGTTCCTACATTATTTTAAACCAAAATAAAAGGAAACTTGTCAAGGTAGCTGTTGAAAATGGAACTCTGAAAGAAGATTGCTGCCAACGTATTTTTTTTTCCTGAGCCAAAGAAAATCACTATGATTTTGTTTTCCTTTGTGTGACTCCTTTTCTACACATTGATTGTCGCTGTGGCAAGTAATAGGAGGGAAGGGAGAAGCCATTTTAGGATAAGCCTGGCAGCACACAGGTGATTTGGGGCACAGGAATTCCAAACCTGCCCATCACAATAGAAGTAAGAAAACTAGGAGAGTAAGAGGAGACCAGGAAAGAACAATTGATGGCCATTCCAGGCAAAATATCAGGCCTGAAAAGCAGATGCCAGATTGAAGTCCAATTAATTCAGAACAGAATCTGAGGCAAGAAGAGAAAAGATGTTAAATGAGTTAACTTTATAAGAGTAATAATACCACACACATCTGAGTTTGCAATCCGAATATCAAATGGCGGTCAATCTCCAAGTCTAAAATAGCACCTCCATGAGTAATTCTTTCTTGACAATCTTGAAATAAAGGTTTTTTCTTGAGCCCTTTAGTTCTCACATTCTATAGCTCCCTCTAGAAAGTCAGTAATAACTACTATGTGTCTGGTTACTTTTCATGTGTGTTTTTATTGGGCTATAAACTTATGTTTTTGAAACACCTGCATTGTTCCATCTCTTACATAAGAAATATAAAGTTACTGTGTTAGTTATTATGGTATGATAATATGATGATATCCAAGCCCTCCTGTGAATAATATAATTAGGTCATCTCAGGTCAGTTTAAAACATAAAGCCTCTCTCTCCCAGCACCTCGTATAATACAATGCTGATGAGAATCAATGCCATGTTATTGGTACATGGAAGGTGTTCATAAAAACACCTGTTGTCATTCAGTCCCAGACTTTTTCCAGTGATAGCTTTATTCTTCCACACTCTTAATACAATGCAAAATTTTCATGTTTTCTTTTCTCTATTAAACTGTAAACTTTGTATGTGCAATAAGAATCTGTCTTGCTCACTTCCAAATCTTCAGTGCATTTAAAAGTAGCGCTCAGTAGGTGTTCAATAAATATCTATTGAATTAAAAAGCAGTTTTGACTTGGTAAGGAGAAACAGAGTTTATGATATTAGGATACTAGCAGAAAAAAAAGGAAGGGCTTAATTTATTATGTACAGTTAAAAGGTTAAAGTAAATATACCAAAATCTGTATGTAAAAAGCAGGAATATCCTTAGAAAGGATATTTCCTTCCTTTGAAAGGTATAATTTTCAAAGATCAGCATGAAATTCTAACTCACTATTTACTCAGTATTGATAAAATTATCCTGTTTCATGGTGTCCACTGTGTCTTATGCCTACCAACATGGATGTTCAAAATTGACTTTATAATTAGATTATACATTTAATTACACCACTCATACAATTATCTCTAATAGACCTTCAGCCATCTGTCTTGCCTTTAGAACTCCATCCTGCCATGTTATCTCCTTGACTAATGTACATCATATAAACAACTCACAAAGGACAATATGCTCACACACTAGCCTCTGTTCTCAACTGGACATCAAGTGTAGAGCAGAGCAACCGCATAAGGGGACAATGGCACCACCTAGTATGGACAAGAAAATCATGTCCTAAACCTTGAGGAAACTGACTGGTGCATGCACATACAAGAAACTTCTTTGAAACATCATCAATAAAAAATAAAAACTCAGAAATAAACTGAAGTTTCATTAACTTGAAAATATATAAAAATAGTGATGTATTCACAAAAGGAATATTTCACAGTAGTCAAACAAATGAATTACAGTTGTATCTGTTAATATGGATAAATAGAAAAGCCTAATATTAGTAAAAAAAAGGTCAAATATAATATCCTTTACAAACCTTAGGAAATCTTATCTGTCAATTTCTTGGCAGGGGGAACCCTACAGGGGGTCAGTCTGCCATTATGAAATGGGGACTTGTGTAAAGTTACCCTATTTCTAGGAGGAAAAAAAAAACCTCATAGTCACCCTAAATTGCCTTGTCTTAACAATGTACACTTGTTTTCCGCCAGGGAACATAAAAGGTCTACTTTTATGAGAGGGCTTTGCTTCCTTAAGCGACTTAGAAAGCAGAGAGTGGCAGAGAGAGAAAATTGCAGTGGTATTAAGAAAACATGGCCCAACCAGAATCAAGTCCATTCTGAGAAAATGCTGATAATCAGTTTCATTATGGAAAACACAGAAACTCTTAACCTGCTGACTGCTAACTAAAGTCAGTTAATTGTTCAACTCTGCACTAAAAGATAAGAACTAATTCCAATCAGTTGGTTAAGCTACCTGTAATGTTCCTGTTAATTGAGTATTTAGATGTGACACTTCATTTTAAAAAGGGAAAGCAAAACTCTTTTTGGAACAAAGGAGTCTTTCTTGGGATTTTCAATGTTTTTAAAATAAATACATGGAATTCGAATGATGTAAGACCTCCAGTGTCAGCCTTTGACAAACTTAAAAGCATAAGTAAAAATACTTGTGGTAGCCTGCCTAGTTTCCTCTTAAGAGAAATTATTAATTATTGAACTTGTCTATACTCAATTAGTTATTTTGAATTGTTTTGACTCAATTTTGCAGCCATGTGGTGATAATTAGTTTTCTTTAAACTCTATTTTACCATTACCTAGTTTCAATTTCATGAAATTCAGATTTATTTCAAGCAACTCAGAGGACATTTGCACACAATTGGTTCTCCTCCCCAACCTGTCTCCTGACTCATTTGTTTATTACAAAGGAACAGACATTATGGGAACCTGATTGGGGTGCCGGGTGGTGTAGGCAGGGTAATTGACTCTTTTTTAAATTTCCTATTTCAAATGGAAATTAGTGCATTTGAATTGTTCATTAAAACAAAGGGCTAGATTTGTGATATCACCCTAACATTCATGATGGAGAATGACAAGGTAACAAGTCAAACAGCTCCTCATTTTAGAAAACTGAAGGACTTTTGAAATCAATCTCTTTCTTAGTCCGATTCTCATATGATGGGACATCTTTGACAGATGATATTCTAGCTACTTTGGAAATGTGAATTTTTTTTTTTGAAATAACAGATTCCATTACTATAAAAGTCCTATTGCTCTAAAAGTCTTTGTAATACTAAGCTTCATTCTGTTTCTCATAGATTATACCTTTGTGCTTTCTACCTGCACTTGGAAGCAACCTACGTCAAAATTCCTACTTTTAAGAGCTTGATAACCCTAAAAGTATCATGACAACATTTCTTTCTATATTCTTTCCCTACTTTAGGTACCTACACCTAACTTTTGTCAACAACTCATCAGAGGGCACAAAATACAGCACCTCCATTACCCTGACTGCCAACACACCAAACCATTTTTGTCTAACATTAAAGAAAATAAAAATCTGAACAAGGTAGATTGGAATCTCACTGCTTTTCAGCTATATGACTGTCTAAGGTTATGCTGAGTGCCTCAACCATTCCTTCATGAATTTCTCTTACATATGCAGGGTATCAAAAGTCATTATTGTTACCAGATCCCCTATGCCAAAATTAAAGGCTGCATTTGCGATACAGAAAGTTCAGGACACAGGATTCTTCTCATCTCAAGTCTGGGAACCCATATTTACACTAATGTAGCCCAAGCATGCTGGGTTTCCATGAAAGACCTCACACTGATGACTTTTTGGAATTAGAGCTCAGTGCAGAGGTGCTAAAAACGTATGCAAGTCACCTGCGAACAGAGGTGGCTGCATTCCCCTTTCTTGGCACTGCAAGGCCAAGAAAACCTGGATTACCAGCAGCAATATTTACTGTTTTTGCTGGGGCGGCTATAGAATGTTTCCAATGTTAAACAGGATAAAATCTAACATGTGTCTCCCAATTATCCAATTCAAAGACCTTTCCAAAAGATTAAATGTGACATAAGTCTAAAAATCAAAAACATACAGAAACACTGAGACTTTCTGGTATTTTCCCTTAGGCTCATTAGCTGCTTGTTTGAAAGGTATTACATCGTGCAACTGATTAGACAATGAAACTGATAGTGGAGGGTTGCACACCCTAGCAGCAAGCTCAATCAGGGTTGTATTGTAACAGGTGGTCCCCAGGAAAAGGGGAATTTCCAGATTTCCTGCCCCACCCAGAAGGTGGGTGGAGCTGAGCAAAGAGAAAGAATCTGAAGAAGGAAGCAGGATGGAGAGCCTGGAGGAGACCTGAGTTAGCCACATGAGTGGAGAGAGACATGTGAAGAAACCATGCTTGTTTCTTGGCCCAATGAAGGCACTGGACAACAGTTTTAATGCATGGGCAATTCTAACTTTCTCATGCTAAAAAAGCTGCCATAATGGTAAAAAAAAAAAATGCTATGGAATTTCAATACAATTTGAAACAGGTAGCCTGGAACAACTGCTAGATTATCATATCAGAGCATTTAGCCAGAGGATGTCTTTCACTTAGACGTTCTATGACATTTCGACTACTTCCTAAATAAATGAAAATCAACTTAAAATTTTGAGTTGGTTAAGAGGTATTTGCTTTCTGAAAAAAAAATTAGCTGGATTTTAATGATTTATGTTAAAATGAAATTTTAACTATTTACGTGCTAATAAAGCTATTTGATTACTAAAATGGACACAGTGCTTTATGATGTCCTTTTATTCATTCCATTTCACTTAATTCTCAAAATCCAGGTTGAGAAGCAAAATTTATTTTTGCCATTAACCCTATGTTGAATTTTTTTTTTTTAACCCAGATCAGGAGATCCTATTTTGTCATAATCAAGATATCAAGGAAACAGGGGTGTCCCTGAGGGAGCAAGGGCTTAAGTCTCAGCACTATGAAGCTATCTGCAGCCACTGCAGTACAGTTCAATCCCTGGCCAGGGAGCTGACCTACATGTCACAGTAGACCTCTCCTGTCTCACCCACTGCTCCCCTCAGCAGTGTATTTTGTTGATCTGCCTGCATGCAGAATAAATAAATCTTTTTTTTAAAAAAAAAAAACAACACCTGAGTGTCGTTTGAGTGATTCATGTTAAGAGGAGGTGTTTTAGCTTTGTCTTAAACATTTTGTATTTTATCATTTTCACTTGCTTCAAAGTGCCTGTATTAAAGCTGAAATTTCAAATTAATTTAAAGAAATAAAATATCGGTGAGTGTGGTTTGGGAACACACATCTGAAGGGAGGTGAACCTGTACCTCTGAATCAATGCCTTGTTGTAGATCAATGGTAACTTAATTAAAAAAAAAAAAAAGATAAGTAAGTAAGTCTGAAAGAGGGAACTAAATGATTCTGCCCAGCTAACAACATTGTCTAGCATAATTTTGGCAACAGTGAATTTTTTTTTAATTTAAACATTAAAACCTGACAAAATAATTCTTTTTAAATTTCTGTCTGTGGTTTCTGTCTTAAACCCAAGTAACATAAAGATGAAACTTCTGATATCATTTTCTGTTAACCAAACAATTTTATCAAATTTCAGTGGGCACAGGACATGCTTGAAGATCTGTCTCAAATACAAACTTCAACCTCACAGATCTGGGTAGAGACAGAGTTGCTTTTCTTTCTGTCTTTATTTTAAAAGATTTATTTATTTATGCATACAAGAACTGGAGTGTAGGCCAGAGGTGGTGGGGTTGGGGTAGGGGTGAGAGGATTCACCAGAGACAGAGTGAGGAGGAGAACAGACAGATGGACTGAAATACACTGCTGAGGGGAGCAGCGGGTGAGACAGGAGAGGTCTGCTGCTCCATGTGGGTCACCTCCCTGGAGGGAGATGGAACTCATGCTGTCCTGGCTGTGGAAAGCTTCATAGTGCTGGGACTTATCCCCTTGAGCCACGAGGGAGGCCCAAGAGGGAGGCCCAAGTTTGCTTTTCTAACAAACTCCCAGGTAATACAAGGTTGCTGGTCAAGGACTCCACATAACATAGGAATCAGAGATAAATTCTGGCTAACAATATCAATGCAGAGATGCTAAAGTAGAATTTCAATAGAAATTATTTTACTCTGTCAGATGCTGCATACTTTTTAATGCATATTTATTTACTTTATTAGTTTCTTATGCTAATCATTGCCAGTTGAATATCTTGAAGAATGAGGCGTGATAGGAGGGAAAGCTGTGGGTAAAGGAAATTAATTAAAGTGAGCTATAAAAACTGATGGCGGCTCCAGGAACATCTAACAGTAAATGTTCAGAACAAGTTTGGTACCAGTGGGAGGTTCCCAAGGCTAATTTACAGGGGGAAGAGAACAAATGTCTTATCATGATATATTTTTAACATTTTTTTCATCCTATGTTCTTCCTTTAACTCTTAATTTTATACAGGCTGTGGGCCGAGAACTATGAATAATATTTCTCTTTAATAGGATTATACTTAAAGCCATCTATGCCCGTTTTTAACAGAATCTTTCTTCTTTACTGTATTTTTTAATTTTAATAAACTTCCTTCTCTAGGAAGATATCCAGTATCAGTACCTTCTTAATTCTAAAAGCATCACCTGATGCTAACAGGGAAAATGAAAGTATTTTGCAATCATTTAATTCAGAACACACGAACAAGAGAGAAATACTGGTTCCCACTGGCTTTTAGTTATAGCATTATTACTTTGTTTGTAGAAACAATGCAAGGGAATTTAAAGAAAAAAAAATTTTTGGAATTTTTGTTGTTTTCTTGAGTTACCATTGTTGAAACCTTAGGTCTGACCTTTTGTTTTTCATAAGATGGTGCTATGGACCAAATCTGGACCAAATCTGACTATGTTAACCCAGAGGTCTACCTTAAAATTAATAAAAGGGTAATAAAAATAATTGTTCATTTTAAAAGTCTCATGTCGCTACAGGATGTTCTACATAAAATAAGTTCTTGTTTTACTTTTAAAATATGACTATACCTTTACTATACATGCAATTTATTTTTTAGAAGATTTATAGGCAAACTTTCTATTATATTATTAGCCAGCCATGGCTTCCTCTATGGATTAAAGAATTAAGATGTTAATGGGAAATTCATGGCTCAGGAATTAGAAAGTTTCCTTTTTCCTCTGAATGACTGAGTATATATTTGGCTCTTTTCAATATCATGACCCAGAAAATTCATTAGATTTGCATTAACAAAGTGAGCAGTATATATTAATTTTTCTCAGTCTAGAAAAAAGGGTATGAAAACTAACAACTCGTATGTGTATCCAACATCTCAGGTACTATGTTAAGGAACTTTCAAGTAGTTCTCTCCTAAAACAGTTGGCATCTCAGTCTCCTCATTAAAAAGGTAATTAACCCTTGATAGCTGATTACAGAATTGAACCCGCAAGGGGAGAAAGGGCAGGAGACGGAATGGAAGGAAGAAGGAGGTAAGCATAAATGCACACGGAGTCACATGATTCAAAAATCTTACTAAGAATCATTTTCCACATAGATCTGTTTCTTTCCTTTGGGAATTGTACCTGTAATTTAAAACAAACAAACAAACAAAAACAACTTTTTCTGACAAAATTTCATCACACTACAGCACTCAGGGTCTTGTTCTGCCTGACTTAATAGCAAATGTACACTTAAATGGTTAGTTTGCTTTAGATTTTAACAGTCACTGTGCCCACCAAGCTGAATTCAAAGTTTCCATAATATAGTTTAGTGTAGCTATAGATGGAGCAGGAAGAAATGTTTGTATGAATGTTAGATTTTTTTCTTGTCATGATAATATTTATAGTCTTTGAAGTCTTGCTTACTCAGTAAATTATTTTTATTCTGTACAAACACTGTCTTATTCGCTACTAAATTGCTCTTTTTGTCACATGTTGGTTGCTAAAGTTACCTCTTATTTATTTTAGATATACCTTTTCAAAAGAAAGTCAAAATTTGTTTTATGAAAGGTGATATTTTTCAGTAATTCCAGAAAAGGCATTGAAATTTTTCAATAGGAAACCAGATACTTCCAAAGCACAATATTGGAAACTAATGTTACCCTAACAAAAAAATACCCTGAAAAAACAACACATCTGTCTGCTATCAAAGTCCCAACAAATGTCTGGGAAGCACCTGATAACTGTAAAAGAGTAGTCCCCAGGAAAAGGGGATTTTGCAGGGAAGTCGGGGGACTCAGGGGTACCACACTCACTGCCCTGTAACAACATTTACAATTTTATTTAATCATCATGATACCATGAGATGAATTCTGTTATTATTATTATCCCATGTTGCCAATTAAACTTTTTTTAGTTCATTTATAAGGAAAATATACACTTTTTATGTAAAAATAAAAAACAATTCATGAAAGCAAAATATTCCCAAAGTATGACCATTTAGAAAAAAAAGTTATTAGTATGCTAAAAATTATTCCAGACATATCATTTTACCTATGTACATAAACAAGACATTGTTGTATACTAAGGCCACATTCATTGATATATGGTCTATTCAATTGATGAACGATGAATAAATAGTATAGATTAATATAGAATAGTAATAAATAGCAGATAGATAGAAATTCAACTCCAGTTACAAAAATAATGTATCTTCTTATTTTCCTCAGATAGAGTTAGTCAAAGATAGCTGTACATCGTAAAAGTAGCAAGGTTAGTTGCCTGAAGAAATGCAAAGAAAGGAAAGAGTTGTTATTTAAAATCTAATACTCAAAAAGTATTTTAAGAAGAAATTAGGCTTGAAGGTAATACCTCACAAAGTGGAAAGCGTATTTTATATATGCTTTTATCTTTTCTTCATATATTAAGAAGTAGTCTTCACAAAACAGCCTATGGAGTTCAAACCATGGTGAGATGTAAGTTATATATTGTCTATAGCTAAACATTTTGCAATGGAACTAGTCACAAGAAACAATCAGTGAAAATAAAGTGGGAATTCAGACTTTCAAAGAAAAAAGCTGATAGATTTTTCTCATAATAAAATTAATAACTACAATATTTCTGCCCAACAAATGATAATGAAACAATAAGGAGAGATAAGGGTGAAAGGGGGCCTGGGTCAAACTAGAGAACAAGAAATGAAAAAAAAAAAATCTACTGAGCTGCAGAGTTTCTTTCTTGTTGTTAACACACTAAACACTTTCAACAGTGCTCAGGATGGCTTGCTATACACCACTCTCTCTCTATCCTGCCTCATGTTTTGTTGTATTTGAAAAGGTTTTTTTCTACTTTAAACCTTTCCCTATCAGACTGGGAAGCCTGACTTAAGAGCACTTATTAGACTATTGCATGCCTGTTTTATTACATTTAAACTGCCTTGAAATCATCAGTGCGCTTCAGCTAGGTTTCCCTTGAACTTACTGCCTTATAACGGCACAGAGAGGACCTTCCCCAAAGCAGCATCTTTTTCAAAAGTACCATCTCATATCAGCGTATTAGCCTATGATGGCCACTTGGACTGGTGGGCAACCCAAGAGAATAAAGATCTGGAGTATGCTAGAAAGTTTTTGATGACTTAATAATTTTATGATATGGTTTTTGTAGTGTTTTGTTTTTCAACCTTTCTCTTGTTCTTCCATTTTCAGGTTCTAAAAAGGCTTTAGCTTAATGTCTAAAACTCTCCTGGAGTATTTAGATTTCCTTTTGTGAAAACTGGTAGAAGAAAGCTAGCCTCTCAAGAAGAGATAATAGGCAACTGCTCAACCACTCTAAGCTCTTCCGTTGTGTAAACTATAGCATTTAGAATCTTCACTCCAATTTTACTCAAGCCACTCGAAATAATAGGACATTTGCACTCCTATCATCACTCTGAAAACTTTAGTGGCCACATAGCTAAAAAAATTGATAATGTGAAGCATCAAGATTTTTCTCTGAATTTTATATTCCCCTATTACTCCATAACGTAAGATATCCAAAAGGCAACTACTCTTATAGTAAAAATTATATAACAAAACTGTCTGTATATTTCTACATGCAGAAAATTTATAACTAGATGTGATTGTTTGTTTGTACCAAGCCAGTTTTTTTGGTGGTTAAAGAAGCAGACCCTTCTGGTATTTCTAATCTGAACAGGCTTTTCGAACTCCAAAGATTTCCACTTGCCTGCTGAAATCTAGTTAGTTGCCCTCCAGCCCCTCAATCTCAAGAGGCAAAAGCTGAAACTCATGTTTCCCCACAGAAGTGATCAGGATTCAGTAGCGAAAAGAAAAAACACACTAGGTATTTCAATTGAAATCAGTTAAATGAGTTAAATAGACGTCGGATGGTGGTCACAGTAAGCAGCTTTTTGGTGAAAACTAAGGGAAAAGGCTTGTGTTCCCAAACTTAGCAATCTATAGAAGGAAGCCCTTGGACTCAAATCTGTGAAGTGCTGGTATAGGAAGGTGTAGAGGGATAGGGATAGTCACACTGAGGAATAGACACTTCTCGATTGTTGACAGTATCATTGAGGTGGTCTGAAGAATCTGGTTCTTGGAATGCAAAAACAAACAAGAAACAACAAAAACACAACAGCCAGAGATTGCAACCAATTGTCATTGTCAGGGTGAGTGGATTTCCCAGGGGAGGTAGCTCCCATAATAACAGCAAGTACAATGGAAGGCTCAAATCCTGCTTTTCCATTTCTTCCTGCTTCTCAGCCGCAAACCTAACAGGGAGGCAGCTGAAAAAATGTTTTCAGATTTCTAATGCCAACCTTACAAAATAGGGTAGAGAAAGGTGAACTTCAAGCTCATCTCGCCTTAGTGATGATGATCACGGTGCCTATCTCTATTCATCCCTCAAGTTTCAGCAAGGAGGCCCTTCCCTGACCTCAGAGAGAGGGCTGGGTAATCTCTCTTGTTCTTGCTCTCAAGTGTTCCTATTAGGGGTAAATGTAGTAATCTCAAGAGTCACACACAGAGGATAGATGGACAGTAAACTTGGGAAATAGACATTCAACCTCGGCATCATTAAAAGTAAAAGAATTATTTTCCCACTTATCAGATTGCAAAAAACCAGGAAAGATCAATAATGCCTGGGTGGTCTAGGACTTAGTGAAAACCAGTTGCTAAAGTGTAAACTGGTAGCTTTTCATTGTAAGAATCTGTTCTCTGAAACTCCCCACAAGAATGTAAACCTCTAAAATGTCATTGCAATAGGGGTGCTTGGTCCTCCCTGGTGGCACAGCTGGTTAAAGTGCAGCATGACAAGCTGATCCCCAGCCAGGGAGCTGACCCACAAGGCTCAGCAAGGCCTCTTGTCTCTCCTGTTGCTCCCCTCAGCAGTGTACTTCCTCCATCTGCCTGTTCTGCTCCCCACTCTGTCTCTGGTGAAGCCTCTCACCACCCTTGCACCTCTGTCCTGTAGCCCAGTTCTGTATGCATAAATAAATTTAAAAATTAAAAAAAAAAACAAAACCAGCAGGAGTGCTTAACAAAGATGTTGCTAGTTGAGGTCAGAAAGTGAATGGAAGAGACAAGGGAACCCCAGCTTCCTGGATTTCGATCAAAAAGACTGGGTCACACACCAGTTTTTGTATGTATAGAAAACTGCCTGTAAAGATATTTCAGAGTTGTATTAATTTTTTGAATGTTGAAATATATAAAGGACAAACAAAAACAAACTAATTTTACTATTTAGATAATCTGAATTGGCATTTGAACTATGCACATTTTAATGTGTTGTGTAAAATTAGGACTAAAACTGTTCAAGGAAGCACAAAATAACATGAAAAGCCTTTACTTTCTATTCCAGTCCTGTAAAAAAAAAAAAAAGTTTTGGTTATGTTTTTAAGGACTTTAAATGTTAGAAAGATATAAATATAGAGCTGCTCTAATTTTGTAGAGCACTTTATTTTCAATCTAATCACATTTAGTTGTATACCTGGACACTATATATATATATA
Source organism: Condylura cristata (assembly GCF_000260355.1). Lineage (NCBI taxonomy): Eukaryota > Metazoa > Chordata > Mammalia > Eulipotyphla > Talpidae > Condylura > Condylura cristata. The sequence continues at coordinate 51,777,680 of NW_004567108.1, read as the reverse complement.
TCCTCTAAAACCATCATGTTAATATGGCACATGATATGGTAACATGGTAAATCTGGGTAGGCCTTTGATAATGTAGAGCCTCATTCTCTCATTGTGGAGAGGAAGTGAGTTTATAGATAGAAAGTTTGTATAACTAGTCTAATCAGGAGAGCCACTCATAAACCCAAAGTGTCTGCTTTTCCATTCATAATGTATACCCCCAAATTCAAGATACAAATATAAGGAATTAACTAAAAATCTGTCTTAAACTTAATGACAGATCACCTCTGATTATTTGGCTTCTATACATTTTTAGAGAAAGGATTTTACTTCCTAATACTTTTGCAGTGATACTGTTAGAACTACTCAGGCAAATGATCCACATTTTACCAGGTGTTTTACATGAGTCTGACAACTGTTTTTAAACATTGCTAGCCCTTTAAGCTCATATCCTAACATAATATGTGTTTGTGTACCTCATTACAAATAGAAAGGAGAATATTCTCTAAATATTAGACTTAGTGAGAATTTCCTTAGCAATATCCCACCCTCATATGCCCAGCACTGTTAATCAAAGGAGAGCAGTTCTTTTATATAAGCAGTATTATATTTGAGATGCAAATGCTGTGTTCTTTGGATTTCCTCGTCATCAACAAGAGCATCATAGACATGACAGAGTGAAGGACTTGGGGGATGGTGTTGCAGAAGTCAAAAAGACAACACGATGCTCGAACAAATTTTTAAGAATACTGAATGTAATATAATGCAAATACTTCTTCCATTAGAGGTAGGAGAATTAATTGACAAAATAAATATATGCAGTTAAACTAATAAGTTCAATCTGCATTCTGTAGGGCATCGTATTTTGAGAAAACAGGAATTATTAGGCATGTCACAAATGAAAAAGTCCACATGAATCATTAAAATAAAAGATTACCTAATAATCAGATTTTCAAAATGGATAATAATGATAATATCTAATGTGGTCAATGAGGGAAAATGGAGAATTCCATATATTGCTTCTAGAGGTGCAAATTGGTCCAATTTTCTGGAAGGTAATTTGGCTTGTCTATTAGCACTGCTAAATGTGCATGCCCTTTGATCCATCAAGTCTAATAGAATCTATCCCAAGGAATTAAATGAAAAGCTCACCAAAAATCTAAGTGAAAGGATGTTTACCGCATTGCCTGTAACAACAAACAGCTGGAAAGTGTCCTAAATGTCTATCAATACAATACTGGTCATTTATTTAATGACTATACAGTCATTATAAAGAATGATGTAGGTTATTTGCACTGATAATGATGTAATTAAAGATGTTAATGATATATAATTAAGAGGAAAGAAAAGTAAAAAGTAAACACCAAAAAATGTTTAGAACTTTTAAAAATGTGTAAATGTACTGATATATAGATGATATTTATGCATTTAGCTTGGCAGGGATACTGCTATGCACTGTTTCATACAATTTTGCATTGTTAAATTTTTTTATGAAGAGATTGTCATATTTATATATCAGCAGAAACAATAAAAACTCTCATTTTGACAGAAAAGGTCATATACATAAATGCAAATTTTTAATTAATGAATTAAATTGTAATAAAAATTATAATCAATTATTTAAATAGCAGTTAAGTGTCAATCTTTTTAATTAAGAAGAAGATATCAGATACATAAAACACTGAGATTTTACCCCCACTTTATATAATGTTAGCATTAAATTTTATAAGCTGTTTTTGATAGGGTATAGGTACACTAAGAATGCAGTAGGTACATAAATTTAGAAACTCGGGGGCCCAGCTTTCCTTCATTTGAGAATCTATAATACATTTTACACTGACACCCGTGAGGTTATTTCCTAGGAATAGCTAGGTCTTATGGAATCTTGCCATGACAGCTACTGGCCTGAGTGCTTTCAGAGTATTGACCATGTGACCCTCACTATAACCCTAAGTAATAGGTGCTAATGTTATCTCCCTAGTGGCCTGGGGGTTGTGTCTCAGTGCAGTTACCACCTGGCCTTCTCTCCATCCCCACCCAGGGAGCTGGCCCACATGGCTCAGCAGACCTCCCTTGTCTTGCCAGCTGCTCCCCTCAGCAGTGTATTTCACTCTATCTGCCTGCTCTGCTCCCCACTCTGTGTCTGGTGAATCTGGTCATCCCCTGCATCTGTAGCCTACACCCCAGTTCTTCTATGCAAAAGAAAAAAAAAAGGAATTATGCCTTTTAAAAAACCCCGAAAACATCTTTCTTTTCTGACAAGAAATCTAAGATCACAAAAGTTTAATTGGTTCAATATTGTAGAGCTAGTTAATAGCAGCAAACTTACTAAGAAGTCCAATATCTGAGCCTAATACTCGTTTTTTTCTTCAGAAATATTTGAGAACGCTTGTTTGATTTCTGCTTTCAGACAGGGAAAAAAATATTACCTCTGTAAGGCTATTTTCTGGAAATTGCATAAATCAAGAGGTTTCTGAGAATCTTCTCTTATTCACATTTAGCTAAAAAAACAGCATGAGAGTTAAATGCTGCCCATTTAGAATGAAATCTTACCACAGAGGAAGAAACCCTGCACTCTCTAGACACCGGGGTGAAATGTGTCTGCACTGTGGTGCCGGTGGACTCAGGGTGGCACTGAGTGGTGAAGGGTAACTGGTATAGACCTGGGGCTGAGGCAGACTGTGATAACAGAGTGGACATGGCCACTTGAACAGGACAGATGAAAACTTCAGAAGGTGGAGATACTGGACCTGGTTCTTAAAAGACTGACATTTTTTGTAAGTTGTATTGTTCTGTTTTGAATATAAAAAATACTTATTGTAGAGAATTTAGAAAGTATGGAAAATCACAGAAACAAATCATCATATTCAGAAACAATGACATTAGCGGGAGTTACCAGCTGGGTATAATTTTAGCAGGTAGTGATCAAAGAGGGAACACTTTGGGAGCACAAAGTAGTGAGGTGGGAAAGTCAGGATTATATTCATGGACTATTTAAGTAACGAGGACTAAAAAATAGTTGAAAGAAATCTGAAAGAATAGACTAGAAGATTTGATTGTAGAACGCTTTATTTAAATGGAGATAGAGAGTGAGCAGTGGGGAGCTCACCACTGTGAGTGTTAGGGCAAAAATGGTGGTAATATCAGGAAATTTAGAGAAAGGAATGATGGGAAAGTCCTTAATAGTTTAGTAGGGTAATTTAGTCATATATATAATTCTTAACCAAAGAATAACACAGGACACACACATATATATAGTAAACTCACACATATGTATAGTAAACTCTTACATATCTTGTCTAAAGTGACAGTGTCAGTGTGTGCAATTTTTATTCTTTCACTCTATTTCTCTTGTAGAGTAGAATGTTGTAAGGTTTTAAATCATCAATTGTGATAGTTCTATTTAGAAAGTGGAAGCCATGCCTTTTTCTAAAATAGTAACACAAATAATCAGTTTCCTTAACAAACTTAGACATTTCATGCAAAATATCAAATTTTTATAAGGGTTTGAAGGACTCTCATTAACTTCTTTTTAAAGTCACTGACTTTTTTAAAAAGGATTTATCACATGTAAATATTTTTCCTGACTTTACTTGTTGCATTCTTATCGGCGTACATCCTATCACTGATAAACTATGACTTAGAAGTAACAGAAAAGCCAGCAAGTCATCATTTCTGCTTAAACTTAGCAGGTACTGATATGATGATGACAAAAGTTAGTGCTGTCCCTGTATATATTGCCTTAGTTTGCTTTGCATTTTAAGATATTATCTGTTAATTTTTTTCCCTGATGATAACATTATAATTCCTGTTGAAGATAAAAAGAAGAAATTTAAGAGAGGTTAAAACAGTCATTTTCATAGGAAATCTGGCTTCTTCGCCCACATCTGACATTAGGAAATATATGACCTTGTGCATCATTATTCTCATTTCTGATGTAGAAATGTTTAAAAATTTGTAGAAGTTGAAGGAGTTAAGAAATTGAAGAACAAGGTCACCATCTGGATGTATGTTTATATATGTTCTAGGAATTTATTAAATCTATTATGTAGTATAAACATAGAAAATGTTTCCTGCTAAATTTTGCAGGATAGGCTTACAGTGAACACTGCAAACAACCTTCCAGATCCTTCTGTGTCCCTCATATCACTGCCACCTGCCATCTTTGTGGCCGGTCAATGGTTAGTGAAGGTGTGAAATAGCCTAGTTCTTGCCTTAGGTGGGGACCATCCTGAAGCCCCATTTATAGTTCAGAGCTCACTGTGTGGTCTACCCACAGTGACCCTCAATTAGTCTCTTCTCTCTTGCATGGACCTACAGCTCTCTATTTCATACTGTCTTCTCCTGGGAGCAGCCAATACTCTCTGGTACATGAATTCTCTCCTCTGCATTTAATCTGAGAAACCCAAAAAAGACATTATAACAAAAAACAAAAGTGAACTAATAAGTTTACTAAAAGTGTGTTCTTGTTTACTTTCAGGAGACCAGGCTGTCGATATGAAAAGAGCCACTAGAACATCATAGAAATGCATGAAAAGTAAGATTCAGTAAACACTTGCAAATGTCTGCATCTCAGTATAAGATGTAGCTACCATTTATTGAACTATTGGCTATAATTATCATTGTTCTAGTATCTGTATATACCTTTGGTTACTTAGTCCTCACCATAATCTATGATGGAATATTTTGTTTTCAACTGATTACAGTGTAGCTCTAATATTACATAACTTTAAATATATGAACTGGATTCAAACTCAGATCTGAAACAGGATTCAACCTGAGGTCTAATTTGGCACCAAAGTTTCAATTCTACTTCACTTCATTGTGAGCAGTGCTACATTCTAGTGTTTACTTACTGCTGATTTTATGCTGACATTGAAAGGCCTTAGTAAGGTGGTATTTATGAAGTAACTTTCTTTATTGAGGCTACCAGGTTTATAACATTGTATATGATTTAGAGGTATAGGATTGTACATTTAGTGTGTATGTTACCACACCATACCCACTACCCAGTGTGTGAAAGAACTTATTTGCAAATATTAGCCAAACCATTCCAATTATTTCAAATGGTTAAAAAGTAAGATTTCTCAAATTTTGTATTTTTTAAAGATATATTTATTTATGCATACAGAACTGGGGTACAGGCCAGAGGTGCAGGGGCAGTGAGAAGATTCACCAGAGACAGAGTGGGAAGCAGAACAGGCAAATTAATGAAGTACACTGCTGAGGGAGGCAGAGGGCAGGTCAGGAGAGGTCTGCCACGCCATTTGGGTCACCTCCCTTTGTGGGGATCGAACTCATGCTGAAATGGCTTTAGCTTTTAGTGTTGTGCTTTAACCCACTGCGCCACACGGAGGGCCCCTCAAATTTTGTATTTTAAGAATCCTAAGAATTGGCTGGTTCTGGCTGTCATGGGGTTTCCATTAAAGTAGTCATCAGCAACTTGTTTGACCAGCAAGTGCAGAAAAAACAGCAATAAACCATTATGTAAGCTCAGAGTCTAGACATGACTATTATGCTCAAAGCCCTATGGCTTTGAGCACATAACTACTTAGATTGTTTAGATAGTAACTCTGGCCAGCCATTTTTCTGTGGTGGTCTTTTCTGGTTTCTAAAGACTGATCAACTTATTTATTAGACTCCGATTACAGCATCTTATCACGAAGCTCAATCAGTTGTATCTTTTATCTGTCATATCGGTGAATGTCCACACAAATCTGGCACAAGAAGTTGGAGCCATTTTGCTCTTTGTGGTCAGATGCTACAACATATAATTCATATAAATGTTTGACACTGAAAGCAGCATAACTCAAGTGGATGGCATTGTATGTGTCTGGTCTTACAAAATAAAAAGTTCATCTTCACATCCTGTGAACTCTTCTTTAACCCTATGAAAGCAAATACTTTGCAACCCTGGGCTAGTTCTGTACTTGGTGCCCCACCCTGAGAATTTTCTGCTTCATCTTGGTGATTACTTGGGTAAAGAAACTCAAGAATAGATGCCAACGAAGCTAAATGAAAGAATGACTTACAGAAGAAAGAAAGTTGGGTGGTATTTCTGCAACTGCAGATAACTTTGGAATCAGAAGTGATTCGTTGTCAACTGTCTCTGTAAACATGGAAAGTAATTGGATGCCATCATGGGTTATATTATGCCTATCTGCTCCCTCCAAAAAGATTCTGAGAGTCTAACCTCTGGCACTTGTGTATGTGACCTTATATGGCAGTAGGGTTCTTATAAAGGATCAGATTAAGCTGAGTTCATTAGACTGGACCTAATCTAATTTGTGGCCCTATAAAAAGTAGAAAATTAGACACAGAAATAAACATGCACTGGAAAAGTTCCATAGGAAGACAAAGACAAAGATCAGAGTGATGTGTCTGAATGTCAAGAAACATCAGAGATCATCAGAAAAATACTGAAACATAGGAGAATGGCCTGGAAACACTTTCTAGGGTCTAGGCTGACATGCAAACTCCGAAGCAATGGAAAAATCTGGGGCATAGGGACCATGTGCCGGTTAAAGTAGTACAGATTTATTGCTGACAATAGCAGCAGTGTATTCAAAAGACACCAGTCTCATGGTCCACCCATAAAGGAATTTTGAAGAGTAAATGAACCATTTTAAAAATCGCCAACTGACTTACTGATGGGAAGAAATTCTTTCCTGACTCTACATAAATCATCCCCTTTCACAAGTGAATATTAAATGACTTTATATTTGGTGTTGGTAAGCTTTAGTTGGCAAAACAACCAGGAAAGATGAGGAATTTCCAATAATTGAGACTGAAATAAAAAAATAACTAATGAAATGAGCATCTCAGTTTTATCTCCTCCCTTTACTTACTTTTCATTATTCCTGCCTTATCACTGTGCTTTTGAGACCACTGAGTTGTCACTGAACTTGCCTTATGATTTTTTTCACTTTATTTTCACTATTCTTATGAGAAAATCCACAAGCATGGCAAAATATTTTGAAACAGTCTATCTGTTTTACTTGGGGGAAGTATGTATGTCAAGCTGTGTGTGTGTGTGTTTTGTGTGTGTGTGGTATTTTTCAGACTTCTCTTTTTGAAAGCGTATTACTGCAGCATTAATTTAAAAATGTATTTTTTTATTTTATGTTATGCCTTTCAGAAGCTCTATGGAAAACAAATTTTTCAAAAAGCTAGCTACACCAAAAGCATAAAGATTGAGCAAAACAGAATCCTTCTGCTAATGGATAGGCTAGAATCAAAGAACTGTACCACGGAGCTCATGTTTCCATTCCTTTACATTTGTAGAAAAATTCAAAACAACTGCTTTTTCATTATCAACTTCAAATTAGAAACAAGCAGATTAAAAAAGGCGGGGAGGCCTTACTGTCTGGGAGAATTCATGTTTCTCATGTAGAGGTGACATAAGAACTACATACACCCTGAGCGTTCTTGGAAAGACGCCACTTATCTTCCCCAGGGCGCTGGTGGGGTTTCCTGAACTCTCCTGGCAGCAACAACTGTTGCTCATGGACCTTGCCAAGAGGCCCAGGGGCTAAGGAACTCCCCCTTTGATGTCTGCTCTGTCTGGCTCTCTCCTTGGTGCTGGCTGCTTTGAAAGAGTTTGCATTTCACAACCTTGTTTCAGCAAGGGAGGCTACATGAAGGCCACCCGGGACAATCCTTGATGGATCAGCATCCTGGAATGATTTCTTGATTTTGTTATCTTGACCTGCCACACCTCCCCACAAAGCTTTTCTAAATTATGTCTGACCCACATGGCGTGGCAGTCCTCTCCTCTCGCTCACTGCTCCCCTCAGCAGTGTACTTCATCAATCTGCCTGTTCTGCTCCCCACTCAGTGAGAGGTAAATCCTCTCACTGCCCCTGCACCTCTGGCTGGTACCCCAGTTCTGTGTGCATAAATAAATCTTATTAAAATTTATGGGAAAAGAGGGCCCTCCCTGGTGGTGCAACCAGTTAGGACGTAGCACTGCAAGCTAGTTGCTCACGCTTCAGTGCAAGTTTGATCCCCAGCCTTGGAGGTGATCCACATGGCACGGCAGACCTCTCCAGACCCGCGTACTGCTCCCCTCAGCAGTGTACTTTGTTGATCTGCCTGTTCTGCTCCCCACTCTGTCTCTGGTGAAGCCTCTCACTGCCCATGCACCTCTGGCCTGTATCCCAGTTCTGTATGCATAAATAAGTAAATGTATTTTTTTTAACTATGGGAAAAGAACATTTTTTATGGATTCAGTAATAATCATCTTTGGTTTACCTTTCAGAATAAAGTGAAGGTTTTTTTTTTTTTTTAAGTTGACATAACATTGGGCTTACTGTATATGATTCAGAAGTGAAGGCCCACTCCCCTCAGGTATGTATTACCACACCACACCCGCCACCAAGACACCTATAGTCCTCCCATAGTTCACTGGGCCCCCTTGCCACCCTGCTCTCAATTTTCCCCTTTTGCATTTGGTAGTCTTAATTCTACAGACTTTTAGGATTGTGGTTGGTTTCATCTGACCCTTTGTTTGGTTCCACTATATTCCACATGGAAGTGAAACCATTGCTAATTTGCTTTCTCCTTTTGACTTAGTTCACTTAGCATAATGTCCTCCAGTTCCATACCTGGTTGCAAATGACAAGGTTTCTTTTCTTTTCTTAGCTGAGTGGCATTCCACTGTGTATATGTGCCATATCTTCAGGAATGTTGGCTGGTCCAGCCCTTATGGAAAACAAGATGGAGGTTTCTCAAAATATTAAAACAGATCTGCCACATGATTCAGCAACTCCACTTCTAGGTACCTATAGATAAGTAAGAAAACAAAACTTCAAAAATTATTCTGTTCTACTTTGTCTTCTAACTTTTTCTGCTTATTTTTTATTTAAATTGAGCATTTAATTTATTTTCTCTTTGTTCTTCACTTATCAATCTTCATATATCAAAACTGCTTTTAAAATATTTTGCAGTGGTTGTCTTAGAGTTTGCCATATTCATTTACAGCCAATCCCAATTCACTTTCAAATAATATTATACCACTTTATGGGTAATGAAACTATCTTTGAATAATAAAGTCTTCCTAATCCTTCTCTCCTATTTCTGTATAATTGCTGTCATTCATTACATTTACACAAAAGCACACAAATATACTATTCATTCTTATGCATATGTACATGCTTACTCATTCTTATGCATGTGTATATTAGCATATAGATATATTTTGTTAATATATAAGCATCTATTACAAATATGATTAAATACATTTTGCTATTTTTTATTTTGAACAGACTGTGCTTCAATTAAGGAAATAAGTGAAGGCAAACAAATCTTTTATTTTCTGATTCCCTTCCTTTAATTTTGTATATATGAGTTTCTGATTTACATCATGTTCCTTCTCTCTAAAGAAGCTAACATTTCTTGGAAGACAGGTCTATTCCCTTGACCTTTCCTTCCCTCACTTTTTATTTGTTGAGAATGTCTGAATTTTATCACCCACCACTTTAAAAGAATAATTTTAAAGAATGTTAGCTTCCTTCCCCTAGTTGTTAGAATATGCTAGAACTCAGCAGGTTAAGATTTAGTAAAACAGTTTCTTCTTGGGCCAGGCTTTATTAAAGCAGAACACTTTGGCATATTTCAGAGCGGCCCATTACACCCCCCCCCCACGAACCCCCCCTATTTTCCCCCCAGAAGCATAGAGGATTTTTTCTCTATTATTCAATAAGAGAACCTGGCAGAACCTTGAACATAGAAGTAATTAAATGTGGGGTCCTCTGTGACTGGCCCCTCTCAGACTTATGCACAAGGTATGTCTGGCCTGCATATGCTTCCCTTAGTTTCCTTGAGTTCCTCCTCAGCTAAGTGTTATGTCTCCTGATATTTGTTTATTGCTGTTTCTACAATGTGGGGGAACAGCAGTTTCCTCTCTAACCATCTTGATGGATCTACAAAGAGTTGCTGACTTTTCAGATGGTTCAGTTTTTTTTGTTGGTGTTAGCAGGGAATGGTCACTTCTAACTACTTCCATACCAAAAGGAACCAAGAAGCTTCAATTGCTTGTATCTTTCATGATTTTTATCTCAATTCTAAGAAAAGAATTAGAACTTAGATTTTTGCCATTTGCTAGCTTTTAGATAATAGCTATTAACATAGGAATTTGGGGGTAAGTTCTGACCTTAAAATTGTATTTGTTGAAGAAATGTTTGCAGAACATTGGGGGGGGGAGAAATATTTTACCTAGACACTAAACTAGAAGAGAAATTAAGCAGATTGTGACTTCTGTACTGGCTGATGCCGGCATACTCATTATTTCACTTCATAAAGCTATTGTTTGAGTCTTCGCTGGTGTAAATGAAAAAGCACGATTGATGCCTTCACTTGAACACGAAGGAAGTCCGTGAGGGTGCTTGTGCTTCCAGTCAGGGGAAAGGAATGTGTTATCTTTCAGAGCAAATCTGCCTTATTGTTGCAGCCATTGTGGCGGGTATTGACTTCTTGGGCGCAGGCAGCATGTGGCACAGCTTGACTTTTCAGATCAGGCAGATTAAGAACATTATATTTTCCACCCAGTCAATGCAAGGCCTATGGTTAATGATTACTTAGAGCATAAATCCCACAGCTGATTTTCTGTCATTTGGAAATGATCAGAGCCCATGGCCAGCAAAATCTGACAGTGACATTTTTGGCAAACTCTTTCAATAACAGATGCTTTCAGCAAAGGGAGAGCAAGTTTGGATGGGGAGAGGAGAGGAGGAGAAAGCATCCTATATTTCAGGTAAAATTTATTTTGCCTATAAGTCAACCATGCAACCTCATTCTTTCAAAATAGTGTGTTGATATTGGAGACTTTTAGCATGGTAATATATTACACATCACGATTAGGCTAGATCAGTAGTATTGCCTGCTTTCTTATTCCAGTTGCAGAATTGTGAATTCTATTTCTGAAACATTGTCAAAAATACACTGAAATAATTTCAACCCCTTCAAGCAATAACTTTTCTTTAACATTCATCAGGATAAGTGTCTTAAGTTACTAAAAAGGAAAATTGAAAATACCTACATTTATTATAATAGAGATCAGAGTACAGAGGAATAGAAATCAAGGTGAAGAGTCATACATGTAAAGGAATATGAATTTCCTTACAAAAGCAGATGCCCAACAGATATCTTTCTTCTGTTGTTTACATTCTTGCTTATTTTATTTCACCTTCTGTTTCCTCATTCCTCTTTAACGTTTAGACCACACATGTTAGAGAGCACCATTTATCTAGCAGACAAAGAATTTGGGCGTATTTAAGGTTAGCCTAAGATCTCCAGCTTGCAAGATTTTTCTGGAGGTTTCCATGAAACCCAATTGACATATTTTCCCCTCAAACATTTGGGATGTATTCAAAAACAGTGTACACAAGTAGATCACTGATGAAAATTACAAAACAGGAGTTAATTTTTGATGTCATGCATTTTCTGAATCCTTGCCTTGCTGCCAGTCAGTCACACAGATCCCTGAGAATGACCTATTTATAGCTGTCCAAATCTACCAATGTCCTCTAAGGCCACTCTTGATCATATTTCAAATCTAAGCTCATATTAAAAATCTAAAGGCCATCGTCCAAAACTAAATCTCTGAGGCTCATCCACCTAACATGCAATCTAAATTCTTTTTCTTTTCAGAGCTCTGCTAGGGTTAAGAATGTACTTATTTGGACCTATGCTGATAGTCATAGACATCAAGCTATGAATGACAGATGGGCACACTTCCTAAAGCATCCACATGTAAAAGGAGTGCCTGTCAGTATAGAATTTTCTTGCTTATAAGGTCATTAGATTAGAAGATGAAGAATGTATCCTGAGGACATTTGATAATTTTTCTCTTTCCTACTGTTATGTATTAAACAGCTGTGTTTAAATTATCTAAAAGGGGCCCTCCCTGATGGTGCAATGGATTAAAGCACAACACTGTAAGCTAGCCACAGCCTCTTGTAGGTGAATTGGATCCCCGCCCCCGGAGGTGATCCACATGGGGTGGCACACCTTTTCTGACCCGTCAGCTGCTCCCCTTAGCAGTGTACTTCATTAATCTGCCTGTTCTGCTCCCCACTCTGTCTCTGGTGAATCCTCTCACCGCCCCTGTACTCCAGTTCTGTATGCATAAATAAAATCTTTAGAAAATAAATAAAATAGTATGTAAACAAATACACAATATATGATAGCGTTTTTAAGTTAAGGAAAGTACTGAACTCAAGTAGCAGACAGTAGCTAGAGCTCAGAAAACCAGATGGGCTTGGAGTATTCACAAGACTATGATCTGCCTCATACATAGATGAACATGTGAACACCCCTTAAGGTAATATTCAGCCACTACAAAGCCCCAGGTCCCTTCTTTCTATCTCCAGGATTTGGTAGCTTTTGTATCTGCCACCAGATTATCACCCACAGCCTTCCAGGCACATCTCTGCAGTGTGTCTTCTCCCAGAATATAAAAAGTGGAAATCTAGGGGGGAAGAGGTTTGAATAACTTATCAGCCCAAGTGGCAGCCATGATTATTATAGTAAAAAGCCAGTATAAGAGGCAGTAAGAGTCTAACAAATAGAAATCTATGGAGAGCTGCTTTCCCTCTGTCAGAAGAGGGATAGGGTTCAGGGTAGAGACAGAAGGAAAATTAAGGAGAAAGATATTTATTACATCTTCCTGAAGTGCATGCTAAGCCAGCTACTATAAAAGATCCAAATTGCCTTAATGGTTATTATTAATGACATTCTGGGCTGCTGTGGAGAAGAAAAGGTAAATGAGAGAAATGAGCATTCTAGGCATCCTCTTTAATAAGGGCAAAAAGACAAATGGATCTTGAATATAAAATAAATTTGATTTTTTTGTAAAAAAACTGAGTTTTGATTGTTGGTCCAGCAGAATAACTAATTATAAGATAACTCTCTTCTATAGTAATCTAAAATATTCTCTATGATTTAGAAAGGATGATTAAAACCTGATGTCCACAGTTGGTAACATAAAATATATTTTTAGTCTTCTTTAGGTCAGATTAAATTGTGGTGATTAGAGCCCACTGTGAATGCCAAATTGTGTACTGAAATGTCTTATAAGCCAGTGCTATCTTCCTTTACATTACAATGAAGGTGAATGGCCTTTAAATGGAAATGATTTAAAAAAAAAAAAAAAACAGATACCGACCTTGAGTTTGGAAAAGATAATACTTGAACTATTCTTTAAGATGCAGATTTTGCTGTTATTAATCCCAAAAGTCATATTTGAAACTTTAATAAAATTTATATTTGTGATAGCAGAATGGAAATTATGGTGTTATATTACAAAGCTCAGTTATGTAGCAAATATTCTACTCTATGTCTCAGAACAGATCTTCGGGATCTCCCTTAACTCTTTTATTCAGTTAATTAATCACACCTCAGTGTTCCTACATATGCTAGTTATAGTGCTCATTTCATTAAATTTAATCATTAAAAACAACATTATAAAAAATGAAATCATATAGTTTATCCACTCTAGGCAGTGCTCCACGTTGAGTATAGGAATTCAACTTCTTGAATGTGACCCATAGACAAACATTCTTTGTACCATTTGTTGCTCAACAAATTGTGCCAAACATCAAGTCAGATGCCAGGTATGCCTCACTGAAGGTATTTGAGGAATAAATATAAAATGCATCTTTTAAATGCATACAATGTACAAGCATAAATGCTGTTTTAATAAAGCAACCTTTATTATCTGAGATTCAAAAAGATCTCACAAAGTAGCATTTGAAGTAGCATCAGAAGTAATGGTAGGATTTTACAAATAAGAGGGTAGAAGGAGAGTCTGGCAGCATCATAGGCACATTCGGAACCCACCATTCTCCGGGCCAGAGGGACTGTCTAGTTCATGATATTAGCTTGCCAGGGCTATTGTAACAAAGTGTTACACTCCCAGTTCTGAAGGTTAGGAGGGGAAAAATCAAAATTTTGGCCAAGTTAAAGCACTTTTGTGGAATGTCCACAGAAGGATTTTCCCTGCTTATTCCATTTTCTGCTAACCAATTTCTGGTAACCATAGGCATACCTTGTGTGTGGCTGTAATAACTTTAATCTCTGCCTCAGTCTTCACATACCATCCTCTCCCTGTAGAAGATGACATATCTCATATCTCATCCTTCTGTCTGCACCTGCACATAGTGTTCTCTTTTTGTGTGTCGGCATCCAAATTTCCCTGTTGTTTTTGTTTGTTTGTTTTAAGATTTATTTATGTATGCATGCAAGAATTGAGTTACAGGTCAGAAGTGCAGAGGTTGACAGGATCCACCAGAGACCAATTGGAGAACAGAGCAGGTAGACTAACTGAAATACACTGCTGAGGGGAGCAGCAGGCAAGACAGGAGAGGTCAGCAGTACCATATGTCAGGGATCGAATTCATGCTGCAGTGGCTGCTGATAGCTTCATAGTGCTGAGATTTAACCCCTTGCACCAGCAGGGAGGCCCAGATTCCCCTGTTCATATAAGGACATCATTTGTATTGGATTAAGGCCCATTTTAATGAGATCATTTTAGTTTGACTACATTTGCTAAGAATCTGTTTCTAAACGAAGTCAAATTCATAGGGATCCAAGGTTAGAACTCCAGCCTACTTTTTGGGGAGATGCCTATCAAGCCATATCACACATTTATAAACCAAATGGTTGTCAGAAAAATCTACACAAATTCATAATACCTAATGCATACAACGTAATAAAATGTTCTTTCTTACATCCTATGGAAATCTTCACACTGTTATTCAAAAGTATATATTTTAATTTGGATTCAGAAAAGCTGAGAGATAAGTGATTACTATCACCTGAAAATATTCAATATATTTAATATGTCACTGAATGTGGAAATATTAAAAGCTATCATTTAAAATTCCCAAAAAATATACATGTATTGAATGCTGTTATCCTTAGCCCACATCTTTCTCAGTTAACATTTTCAAGTTCTTTTCTATGTAATTCTTAATTTCTAGCTCTTCAGTCATCTTTGTTATCACCATTTGCATACCATTTGAATCTGTAACTTATCTTTTTAGAAGTATATTTAAAATTACTTCACACCCCCCACTAAAAGATTTACATTTGCAAAGTCACTTTCTTAAACCATCCTTTTTTTGGTAACATATTTTTCTCATATAGTCCTCACAGAGATAATGAATACTTTAAACCTTAATTTTTTTCATAAGCAATTTTCAGAAATATGGCCAGAAACTTCATTTTGATCTTGATGATTTTTTTTTAAAGATTTATTTATTTGTTCATACAGAACTGGGGTACAGGCCAGAGATGCGGAGGATGAGAGGATTCACCAGGAAAAGAGTGGGGAGCAGAACAGGCAGATCGACGAAGTACACTGCTGAGGGGAGCAGCGGGCGGGTCAGGAGAGGTCTGCCAAGCCATGTGGATCTCCTCCAGGGCAGGCGGGGATAGAACTCTTGAGGAATTGGCTTAAGCTTCTTAGTGCAGTGCTTTAACCCACTGCACCACCAGGGAGGGCCTTTTTTTCATTTTTTAACTTAAAAATGAAAAGAGTCACATTCTAACTGTGTAGTTAAATTAGCATGTTTCACCTAACTCCCAAAGTAATGTTTCAGTTGTGTTTTATTAAATTGTGAGTCACACTGTTCTTAGTTCAAGGCTCTTTGCTACCTATGGGTCTTATTTTACATCACGAGCAGCTGAATTTCACACCTATATTTGCCACCCTTCTAGATTCTTCCTCCTGAGCTTATTAACACCATCCAGCAGCTACCTTGAAGATATACTGTCAGGAAAAATAAATGTTTTCTGCAAGGAGCAAAAAGGTTTTCTATTCCCGTATGTCAGCACTTCAGTTCAGGCCTATTGCCAAAAACTAATAGCATTTAAACAATAGTTCATTCAGGTGAGAGTTATGAAAATGCTTCTCTTCTGAGATGATTCACCAGATATTATTATTCAAAAGTAAGAAGAAATTGGTTGATTTTACATCAGAAACTATTGAAGCATACTGAAAATTAAGCTAGATATCTGATTTCCAGTCCAAGTTTCACACATAGCTAGCTACTTGACAATAAATTTTCACAAGACCTTTCAACATCTCCATTTTCTCAAACTTAAAATTAAGAAGATACCATCTTTTTTACATACTCATTATGAGACAAAAGAGATGTTGCCTGCAGAATCACCTTGTTAGAAAAAGAAAGAACAGGCCCCAAGGGAGACTGTTCAAGCCAAGGCTCACCAAGGCTGAACAAGTGACCTAATTACAGTATCAGATCAGCGTCTCCCCCAAGTGGAAGTTTATACTAAACAATTGGACTTTCTTAGTTAATGGGGTATCTGTATGATAAGACCTTTCTTCTCTACTAAGGGAAGGTGGCTTTGCCTAAAATACTGTTTCTTTTGTTTGTTTGCTTTTACTATTGCTAATAACTGTCTCATCCTCTTCCTGACCATAAAATCCTCTAGTTGTACCTTTCCTTGCTAGATAGAATAATTCAAGATTTAAGAATCTTTTACAAGGCTAATTAGATCTTTAAAATTAACTTAGTTGAATTTTTATTATTTAACAACTCTAGAAGTTTAAGGCATTGAGCTTATTTCTGATATTATCAGCATTTGATCTTAGAATTTTTTTTTAAAGATTTATTTATTTATTCGTACAGAACTGGGGTACAGGCCAGAGATGCGGAGGGTGAGAGGATTCACCAGAGACAGAGCGGGAATCAGAACAGGCAGATCGACGAAGTACACTGCTGAGGGAAGCAGCGGGCGGGTCAGGAGAGGTCTGCCTCGCCATGAATCGAACCTATGCGGAGGTGGCTTTAGTTTCTTAGTGCAGTGCTTTAACCTGCTGCTGCGCCACCAGGGAGGGCCTGATCTTAGAATTTTAACAAAACTTGAAGTCTTTAAATTGAAAAAAGTGACAGTTACTGCTAATTAATCATTATTACCCTGAATTTATTTTCTGTGTATTCTGGAAATTTGGCCATTTGCATTCTCTTTGTACATGCAATTTGAACCCAGAATATATTAAGAAAATTCCAAGTTGCTATCAACTCACACTTTTCCCCTAATAAATCTCAGAATCCTTTGGGGAAGATAAATATTTGCCTGAGATGATTTCATGGCCCTCATCAGCCATAAACCCCATTTTCCTGAGCTAAAAAAACTCAGTAACACTCACTCTTAGACTGAGTCTCAGATCAGCTGCTGTCTAGAAGTGAAAATACAATCTTGTGTTAGAATAGAAAACATATGGAATCAACTGTGCTCATAAGAAGGAAAACTAAAATGGCTCTGTAACTCTGAGTTTAGTTTTAGTGTCAAGTCATGAACAAGAGGCCAATGCAAGTCACCTAATTTGAGTAAACCTTTGAATAGTTTTGATAGACAAGCATAGATCAAAATTAAAATAAACTATGAATAGTAAGATGATGCACACTTTAAATTTTATTAAGACATTCGCTTTTGTATATTTCCTAATTTATTATAATGAAGAAATTTTACCTGTGAAATTTATATAAACACTCAATCTTGAAGGCCCAATATGAATGCCATATCTTTCATGAAAACTTTACCAATCTGTCCAAGCAACACTAATACCATTCTCAGTTTAATTATAGCTATTTGGAATTTTGTATTTCTCTAATATAGTCTAAAACTGCTTTCACATATTCAATTCAATAAATGTCCAGGTTCTGAATTATGCTTATATTTGTATGCCACTGTGTGCCTAACACAACACCATGTGATAAATAAATATTTATTGGATTTGTTGAACTAAGATGTTTATGATGACAAACATGATAAATCATTGGCAATGACTACAACCATGCTATTATTTGATAACAAAATGATAAACCTAATATATGAGGTGTTAAGGTTTTTTTATACAACAACTGATAACATATATTGCAAAGATACTTAAGAGTCCTCCTTGGTGGTGCGTGGGTGCTTTGGCACAACACTATGAAGCTGTCCATGGCCACTGCAGTGTGAGTTCAATCCCTGCCATGGGGATGACCCACATGGCACAGCAGACCTCTCCTGACCTGCCCACTGCTGCCCTCAGTAGTGTATTCCAGTAGATCTGTTTGTTCTGCTCCCCATCTGTTTCTGATGAATCCTCTCACCCCCAGAAACTCTGGCCTATACCACAGTTCTTGTACGCATAAATAAATAAATAGCCCAAATACTTTACTTTTTTTAACGTAAATTTAAAAAGATATTTAAATAAGTGTCTAGTCAGTTGAATTTTTCAGTAGAGGACTCTTGTGTTCTTGCAAAAGTTCAGCTTCATTATCACAACCACTGCAGCAAGAGTTCGAGCCCCGGGAGGTGACCCACATTGCTGGAAGACCTCTCCTGACTGCCCACTGCTCCCCTTGGCAGTGTACTTTGTCATTCTGCCTGTTCTGCTCCCCACTCTGTCTCTGGGGGACCCTTTCACTCCCCCATTATCTCTGACCTATACCCCAGTTCTGTATGCATAAATAAATAAATCTTAAAAAAAAAAGTTCAATTTCAGATAAACTCAATTTTCTGACAGAAAATGTCACCATAAACTCAGAAAGAATATGAAATTTAGATGCTGGAAAACAATGTGAGAATGTTCTTGATAAGACTTAGCCTCTCAAAAAGCTATTTGAAATTATTATTAGCAATCGCATTCCATTGTTAATGTGATTATGTGATGTTTTGAAGTAAGAAGTTGTCTTGTGGGAGTCTGTTAGAAGTGGAGTACATTTTAAAAAAATGCACTTTTGATTTACATCCCTACACTTCATTGAGTTTGTTTTGCCCTTTAAATAGCTATTAAAATCCATGCCTATGGACAGAGGTCTTTGTTATTCGGTGATAACCTTGCTGCCTCCTTGACCAGTTCACAAATATAAAGAGAGTCATTTTACTGGAATAAAACTCACTCTCTGTTTATACTTCACCATACAGATTGCTGACAAATGGTGCTCCCTGTTCTCCAGCAAGGGGTACAGACTTCTGTCATTGACATTGTAAAGCGGTTCTGGTCAGTAGAAGATACAAAGCATTTAAGGCATACTGTTTAGCTCAATTATCTAATTTTGTTTGGGGGGAAGTGACATAAAAGAGACATACTGCCAGATCTTCCTTCACTAAAGAAGTTATCTGGGCCACTGGAAGTGTTGTAAATAAATAGCCTTCACCAGTCTGCTTTTTTGGTGTTACCTCAGCTTCAGAAAGTCAGGTTTACACCCTTTAGGGAGAGGACCACATGAACTAGAAAAAATCAAAGGAAGGGTTATAAACGCTAGACCATTTCAGCCCAACTCAGCCCAGCTGTAATTAGTTGTTTTAGTTCCACAGTTCTGTGCATACAACTGACATTATTGCCAGGCCTGCAATAGACAGATAAAGCAATTAAAGAAGATAAAGGTATAAAAGAAATTCAAATTGGAAAAAAATAAAACTCAGTTTTACTGACAGATGACATGATAATAAAGACAACCCTATAGACACTCCAAAAACAAAGCACTACTAAAAATAATAAATGAATAAATGAATACAGTAAAGTGGAAGTATATAAAATCAATATACAAAAATCTGTTGCCTTTTTATACAAAAATTAAAGAGTAATTAATTACTCTTTTGTTATAATGTAGTACTATAATCTCAATTATAACATAAAAAGGATAAAATGCCCAAAAGCAAACTTAACAAAGGAAGTAAAATACCTAAGCACAGAAAATATAGCAAATAAAATACATTTTATTTAACAAATAAAATACATTTTATTTGTTAAAATAAATAGAAGTAACCCCCCAAATGGAAATATATGTGTTCATATGTGAAATTAGATCATTATTTAACACCCTACACAAAAATTAATTCAAAATGAATTGAAGAGTTTTATCTAGTACCTAAAATCACAAAATACATAGAAGACACTATAGTGATATCAAGCTATCAGCAGCCATTGCAGCATGAGTTCCACCCCAAACCAGGAGCTGACCCACATGGCACAACAGACCTTTCCTGTCGCTCCCTACTCCCCTCAGCTGTGTATCTCAGTCCTTCTGCCTGTTCTGCTCCTCACTCTGTCTCTGGTGAATCCTCTCACCTTCCCCCAGCTCTGGCCTACAACCCAGTTCTTGTATGTATAAAATAAAAAATAAAAACAAATCTTTAAAATTTCTTGTAAAAAAAAAAAACCCACAAAAATGAAAAGGCAACCTACTAAACCTACTGAATGGTAGAAAATACTTGCACATCACACATCTGACAGGGGTTAATATCCAAATTGTCAAAAACTCATACAACTTTACAACATCACCCAAACTACAAAAATAAGCTGACAGTCCAAACATACTTTTGCATTGAAGACTCAGAAATAGCAAATAGCCATAAAGACAGGGAAATGCAAATAAAAAACACAGTAAGAGATCATGTCATAGCAGTAAGAATGGCCCATACCAAACAGTTCAGAAACAAGTGTTGATGAGGGTGTGAAGAAAAGGAACTCTCTAAGACTGTTGATGTGAATGTAAAGTAGCACATCCCTATAGAAAATGGTATAGAGATTCCTTTAAAAACTTAAAGTAGAAATAACATGTGATCTAGCATAATTCTTCTAGGCATTATCTGAAGAATATCAACACAGTAATATGAAAAGATAGATGTCCTCTTGTGTTTAAAGCAGCAGTATTCCCATTAGCCAAGACAATTACAAAATTATTTTTATTATAAAAGTTTATTTTTACATATTTTGTACCTTTTTTTTCATCCTAGTTGTAATCCCCGTGGGCTTCCCATCACCAAATCATCTGTGTGCCACACCACAGCCCCATGCAATTCCCCCCGCCACCATTCTCCACTCCATCCCCATAAATTGTCTCTTGTATATAGTTTCATTATTATCCCCCCTCCTTTATGCTCCTGCTATGAGTGAAATCATCGGTATTTTTCTTTTTCTTTCTGGGTTATTTCACTAAGCATGATGCCTTCCAGCTATATCCATGTTGCTGCAAGACGCATGAGCTTATTTTTTTGATTGCTGAGTAATATTCTGACAATGAAATAATATATGTATTATTATATTATACACACACAAATATACATATACATATATATATTTTTTTATGTCATTCTTCATTTTTTCATCTCAGTTGTAATCCATGGCTTTCCCACCACCAGCTCATCCAGGTGCCATCACCACAGTCCCATGTGCTCTTCCCACCCCAGTTTTGACCCTACTACTCTTGCAAAAACATGGGTGGAACTTGAGGTGATTATGTTAAATAAAGTAAGTCAGAAAGTGAAAGACAATTACCAGGTGGTGTCACTCATTAGTGGAACATAAATAAACAAAGCAAATGAGCTAACGAAACAACTGTTAGGCTCTGAGAAAAATGTGTTAGTAAGCAGAGGAGAAGTGAGGAAGAAGGCGAGTAAAGGGGTCCGTTTGCTATTGTGAATGCACTTTGGTGGGGGGTATGAAAGGGGTGTGAAGCTGCACTTCCATTTATAGTGTTATAAAGCAATGATAATACAATAAAATTTTAAGGAATAAAATAAGAGTTGAGAGATTTTTTTTTTTAGAAAACTGCTATGTCAACATAAAATATGAATTTGAGAGCATGCACAAAGCTGAAGAAGCAGAGGATGGCTGTAGGAAACTGTTGTATCTATCCCATCAGAATGAAAGCCAGAATGTGAAATAAAAAAGTGTTAGGGGGAGGTGGAGAGGGAGGGAGAGGAAGAGACTTAGAAATAATTTGAAGAAATGGCAAGAACTGTAATTTTAAGAGGTTGTTACATGTGAACTCAATAGAGTAATATTCCTTTTAAGTGTTTCCTAGATCGCAAAGATCATTTAATGAATACCAGAAACACTCAGAATTGTACTACGTGCTTTTAGATATATCTTAATTCTCATACCCCTGTGAGATAAACAGTTCTTGTACTAGTTTGTAAAGAAACTAAATTTAGAGAGGTTAGAAAACCTGTGCAATGTTGCTTAAATAACCAATGTCAAAATTGGAATTTTAAAACTTGGTCTATTTCCATTGCCATTTATCTAAATTACTAAAATCACATATCTAAAATGTGAAGTTTGTGAGTATGTGAGGAAAAAAATCGCAAAGCTTCCACCCATGATAACTTATTGCTGCCCATGTATTTTTGGACAAATCGAATCCTAAACCATTATGACATATGACATAGTAATTCAAGAGGAATAAATCATGCAAAACTAGAGGGGAAAAATGTATGCTCTCTCTTCTACTGTTATGATTTGCTTACACATATCGGAGTATCGCTTGCAAATCCATCTTTATATTTTCTTAGTTGGTTCTAGAAGCTTTTTATCCTCTGCACTAACAATTCGATTCTTTAGAGACTTGTTGATCTTTTCACTTTAAAGTTTTTGTGCCACCGAAAAAACATTTTCCCAAAATGCTTTTATTATAATCTATACAGTCCAATCCTCACTGGAATAGCAACTTTGGACTAGATCGGTGGTAAAAATAGACAAAATACACGTATTCTGGCAACAGGAACTGACTTGCCATGCAAATTGCTGCATAATGATTGCAATGAATATTTACCAATAAAAAAAGATAGAGCAGTGACCCTATGGCATTCTTGTTTGCATTGTATATCATCTACTATTTTAGGAAAATACCAAGGCATGCCCCAAAATTACCTTATTTCCCTTCAAGAGAGCAGCAAGTTCAACAGGCAAGCCAAAAGATGTTTAGTAGTTAGAAGAGAATTGCTATTCAGGGTAACCAGATATAAGTACCACCCTAAAATATGATGTGAGGAGTCACCCAGGTTGGAAGGTTCTTACAGGTGGGGAAAAAAAATGAGCTAATGGAGGATGAAGAATACACAAGGTAATGGTTAGATGAAGAGGGCACAAAGTGAAATAGTCAAGCTGAGTCTGTCACAACCTAAAAATAGGTAAAATTGCTCTTTATCACTCCTTTTAAACAATATATTCTCCTAGTAGGCTTCTTGGGATGTTGATGGTTTGGCTCAGGCCCAGTTTAAAAAGTATAGTAAAGTGGCTTTTTCTTTAGCAGTTTTTTTTTTTTTTAAAGATTTATTTATTCATTCATACAGAACTGGGGTACAGGCCAGAGATGCGGAGGGTGAGAGGATTCACCAGAGACAGAGTGGGAAGCAGAACAAGCAGATCGATGAAGTACACTGCTGAGGGGAGCAGCGGTTGGGTCAGGGGAGGTCTGCCGCGCCATGTGGTCACCTCCGGGGCAGGCGGGATCGAACTCATGCGGAAGTGGCTTTAGTTTCTCAGTGCAGTGCTTTAACCCGCTGTGCCACCAGGGAGGGCCCTCTTTAGCAGTTTTTCCGGCATTGTTTTAACATGGGTCCAGTGACATGACTTTCCACACTTTCCCTCAGCAGGACAGTGCTCTGTAGACAGTGGAGCTACTGGCCAGCTGGCTCAACAATCCATTCAGGACATCCTACCTATCTGGAATATTCTCATAATCTGACCATTTACTGAAGGAGATAAAAGAAACATTTTTTAAGGAAATTTCTTGAACAAATTGATTGCATTCTAAGTACATTTAATGTTTTTTAATTGTGGAAGGTTTTAGTAAAACCCTAGAAACTCACATTTATAAAAGGTTATTATCGAAACCTCATTGGGTTCTGTAAGATCAACATAGATTCAGAAGAAGGCTTCTTGGCCATCTTCCATGGAAATGCAGTGCATGGCATCTCCCTTTATCTCCAGGGAAGGAGGCCTTATCCAAGAATTCAAGATCAACTGACATTATCCGGTGTGCCACAAAGCTAGTAATAAGTACAATTCTTTATGTTTTGAGATTCCCTGGCAGGAAAAAAAAAAAAAAAAAGCTGTTGTGCTGGGTTCCACCTTTATATTTCTATATATCTTACTATTGTTCTTCATTTTATATCTGTCCTAGCCAATGTTGTCATTTATCTCAAAACTTTACAAAAGGGCCTCCCTGGTGGTACAAGGGGTTAAAATGCAGCACTATAAAACTATTCAAAGCCACTGCAGCACAAGTTCAATCCCTGGCCAGGGAGGTGGCCCACATGGCCCAGCAGAACACTCCTGTCTGCCAGGGGCAACCCTCAGCAGTGTATTTCAGTCAGTCTTCCTGTTCTGTTCCCCACTCTTGTCTCTGGTAAATCCACTCACACACTATACCTCTGGCCTGTACCCCAGTTCTTATATGCATAAGTAAATAAACTTTAAAAAAAAGAAAAAGAAAAAGGTAGCATCACCTGCCAGATCAGTTACTGCAGGTGCAGAGTATCCACTGATATCAAAATTTAGTTATGATACTTTGGTTTTTATTAATAAGTCCAACAGATAATGCAGAATCCTTCTCTTTGAACAGTAGCATGAAAAATATTACTAATGTACTAATTTTAGCCTGTGCTGATGACTCTAGTTTTTATCAAACAAACAAAAACCCAAGAAAGAAAATGACAAAGGTTCTAGGCCCTTAAAATAGGAGAGTGGCCCTAGACAGAAGCTTGAGAAGGCCATGAAAGTGAAGACAGCACTGCAGTAAGTATATCCCAGCACAGCGCCAATCACCTCTAGGCACTGACTCATTTAATCCATCCAAGTATTAGTATGTTCATATTTGCAGATTAGGAAATGAGGCCAGGTACCTTGTAAGGGCGACAGGGTCAGTTAGTGGCTGATATAGAATTTTGGTAGCAGATGCTGTGATTGAAGTTGTAGTTTCTAACAATCAAGATGGGAGTCAGTTCTGAATACACCCTCCTTCTGCATAGTAAATTTAGAATATGTGAGCCTTATGATGTAATAGGTTATCTTCTAACTGGAACTTGATCTACATGTCTTTTTTAAAAGTAGTTGGTTTAAATTGTTTTAAAACCCCAGATTTAAAACTATATTAAATAAAGATCAAAGAATGACTATATGCATCTTTAAAAAAATTGTGTAAGAGTACAATACATCAGTCAAAAATAAGCATTTTTGAGAAACCAAATTACTCCACTGAGTATTTCCCTAAATAAATTTTAAACTAATACAGGAATTAAAATGAGATATTTTGCTACCCATTATATTTCTGTTGGAAATTACTTTATGACTCCTGTATGTGAAGTCCTTTATTAATCAAATAGTAAAATATGATAAAGTAAATCAAGTAGTAACATACAATAAATTAAATGCTATTGCATGCATTTTTGGCAAGCTTCAAAAATGAGGTAATTGAATAACCATTATTCCAAGTTACATAATTCTAGCATATAGTGACATTTAAGTAATGTTAAAGATAAATGAAATAGGTATTAGCGTTTGACTAATACTGTCCAGTACAATTTTGAATAATATTGTAGGCTCATTATTTTAGGAGCTGGTGATTCTGTTGTCTTTGAGAGTGATGACATTTTCCACCTATATTGTAACTGATATATGTACAAACTAGTGAAAATACAGTTTAGTAAAGTTACTTTATCAAACACTACTCCTTAAATGGATCATTTCTTTCTAATAATTCACTATTCATTATTGATATGCTTAGTTTAATTTTCTTTTTGCTGGCTAAGAAAAGAATTTGTTGGGCCCTCCCTGGTGGCACAACAGGTTAAAGCGCAGCACTGCAAAGCTAACCACTGCTGCCTCCCCATGAGTTTGATCCCCAGCCAGGGAGGTGACCCACATGGTGCGGCAGACCTCACCTGTCTCACCCAAGGGTCCCTGTAGTAGTGTAATTCGTCAGTCTGCCTGTTCTCCTCCCCACTCTGCTCTGGTGAATCCTCTCACCACCCTTGCACCTCTGGCTTGTACCCCAGTTCTGTATGCATAAGTAAATCTTTAAAAAAAAAAAAGAATTTTGTCAATTCCAGATGTCATTATTAAAAGAGCTCACTGAATTTTTCCCAAGGACTTTTGAATGTGTTAGGAAAATATGAAAGACTTGATTAAAAGACATGAAGTCAGTTGTCTTGGGATTAAAACGTGGTCCTTGTTCATTTGAATCATAGAATCCTCATATATATATAGGTTGGGTGACATATTTGCATACAAATCAAAATATAACTTAAAAACATATTGTCACAATTTAAGTGCTGTATTTAGAACTCACTTTCAAATTTGCTAAAATACATCACATTTACTATTTTTCATATGCAGTAAAAATGTATGTACTTGTAATCATGAGACCATAATAAATAGATGTCCTACTTGGGAAAATGAATTAAACAAAATCCATTATTTATTTTAATATTGAAAGAATAGGAAATCTGGGAAAGAAATAAGCTATCAAGCATGTAACTCATTTTAAATTATTACTGTTTCCCTTTGTTTGCATGACAATGGTCTCTCTCTGCAACAATACAGAAGTTTTCCCAATTTCAAAATTCTTTTTGAGATTTAATACAGGTTCCAAAACAGCCATGCACTCTGTCTTGCAACCAAATTTACACTTTCCAGTTTACAAGTAAAGGGAATGAAGAACGCTGATAAAATCCATACTTTCAGAACAGCTTCTTTTAGAAAAATTTTCTGATGTATATTCATAAATGCTCAGCAAGTTCTTAACATTTAAGTCTTAGGAGTGGATAATTTTTTTGCAAATGTAGCACAATGCATTCACTGAGATAATTGGAGCTGATGATTTATTAAATCTTTCAGACTGCCCAGTATTCAACTTCTCTAGAAAGGTAGAAAAGCCTGATTTCAAAGACAAGATTTTAATGTTTTTATTTTCAATCTAGAAATTTGTATTATTTGGAATTAAGAAAAAGGGACTTTTATTTTTATAAACCAGAATTTCTGCCTTAGGAATTACCAGAGAAGGGTTTGCCCAGTTTATAAAGGCACTATGTACATGATTGCTTGAATCTGGCCTTTTATAAGTTGAGTACTTGTGACAATATTTATTCAACAATTTTTGGAAAAAATAACTTATCAATGACACTAATTCAACAAAGAT
Organism: Condylura cristata; assembly: GCF_000260355.1. Lineage (NCBI taxonomy): Eukaryota > Metazoa > Chordata > Mammalia > Eulipotyphla > Talpidae > Condylura > Condylura cristata. The sequence goes on along the minus strand of NW_004567108.1, from coordinate 51,750,759 downwards.
TGATGGTATACATGACGAGTCAGGGACAATACTGGGACATAAACACAACTTGCAAGATGATGGTAAGAGCCCAATTCTAAAATCAAATTCTTTCAGTGCAATAAGAAAATCACAGCATTAGGTAAAGACCTGAATATTAGTAGTTTTGTATGGGAATATGAATCCAGGTAGCAGAAGTATAGGATGGGGTAACAATCATCTGAGGAGAGTTATGAAATACATTTCAGAAGTGTCGGCGCCATAGGCAAAAAAAGTGGAAACATTTATCTATCAGCTCCAGTCACACACCAGTCAAAGATTATTCCACTGGCACTAATTTCTGGAAGAATCAGGTTGTACATGCACAAGTTCTAGCAGGTTCTCTTAGCCCTTAGACACTATGTTACGACACTAACAAAGCTAAGTGAGAAGTAAGACCAAAGGTGAAGTCACTCCCAGAATGCACCATCTCCCAGTTCATCAAAGATTGGTTTCTGTCAATCCTGCTGGAATCCCAGGTGAAATACAAAGAGGACAAGAGGATATATTAAAGTACCCGTTTACTTAAGATACATGTTGACATTAAGGGTGATGTAAAAGAAAAGTAACCTATTTCATTTAACATGAATTTTGGAGAAGACTTCTGATAATAATGTTATGACCAGATTTTTAAAAAAAATGAAAACATTAAGGTGATATTATATGTTCAGGATGGAATTGGAGCCTAAGGATCACAACTAAGAATTTCAGGCTTTAAATGCCCCAAACTACAAATGAAAAGCTTCACTAGCTATTGAGACTGGTCATCTTGCTACAAGACATACTGAGACGAGAGTCATTGTACAGTACCAATTTCACACCAACCATTGTCCATGTAAAGCAAAAGTGTTGCCTCTTGATGTAATATGGCATTATGAATAGTGAGAGCTCTCTCCTCTAAACTCCCTGCAGATGAGAAGTGCCTTCCTCTTTCAAGCCAGGAGGAAAAGGGCCTAAAAAAAAAATCACTTACTTGTATATATATTTAGACACTGAAATGGAAAGGGCAATTGGCAGAGATGTCATGGTGAGCAATTCCAGAAGTGAGGTCTCATACCATCTCCTTCATTCTTTAGTTTAAACTTGTCCAGGAAATAAGAGACTGGAAACTGAAGGTTATAGGAAATCTAGAACTGGAGTGAGAAGAAAGGGGTAGTCAGAGTCCTTGTGAAAGTCAGATGCTACTGTGGGTTGTCATCTAGGTAGGTCAACCATAGTGTGGCGCAAAGAGACACTATCATTACAATCGGAAGAAAGTGACCTGAGATGTGTGGCAGTGCCCAAATGCTTGCGGCATTGCCCAGGAAGGAACTCTCCTCAGTTGCTTCTTACTATAAACAACATCTAGGGCTGCCCTGGTGACGGTCAAGTCTCCTCACTATGTGAGGGCCAACTTAAAGGCCTCAGTTCAATCTCCAGCCAGGGAACAGCCATATGATGCAGACCTCTTCTGTCTTCTCACCTGCTGCTCACCTCAGCAGTGCATTTCAGTATATCCCCCCACACCTCTGGCCTACACCCCAGCTCTTCTACACAAAAATAACTAAATAAAATACTACAGAAAACAACATCTGTCCATGGCAAGCCCATAAACAAGCTAGATCAGCAGTCTACCCACCAACTAAGGATAAGACTATGACTTTATTTTCTTTTAGCTTCTGAGAGTACAGGAGGAAACTCAAGGGGGAGGAGTGAATGAGTGAATGTGTATAGGAGAGAAGAAACACAACAAACTATGAGCTTCACCCTTCCCTTATATAATCCTGTGCTGAGGGCAGTTGAATCAAATATGAAAAAAAAACTTTGAAAACCAACAGTATGGCGTCTTAAGAACTTAAACAAGGGTGAATAAACATAAGTCACTGACAAGTTATAGAACTGGTCAAAGATGGCACATCAGGGAAACCCATTATATAGTCAGAAAAGGAGCACCTATTTGGAGCCCAGATGGCAACAGTTATAAAAATATGAATTTAAATCCCAATGGCCTCTTCATAAATTGATGTTAACATTAACAGCAAGTCCTTAACTATACACTCAGCCCTACCCATTTATATTCATAATTTCATCTAAAGATAAGATTACTCTTGAACCGATTTTTAGATAAGGTAAACAGATTTAGAGAAATTTTGAAGATTTTTGTTTTTTAAAGATTTGCTTATGCATGCAGAAATGGGGTACAGGCTGCAGGGGCAGCGAGAGGGTTCACCAGAGACAGAGTGGGGAGCAGAACAGGCTGATCCACAAAGTACACTGCTGAGGGGAGCATGGGAAGTTCAAGAGAGGGCTGCTGTGCCATGTGGATCACCTCTGGGGTGGGCAGGGTCCACCTCAGGGGCGGCCTGCATCGAACTCATGCTGAAGTGTCTTTAGCTTCTTAGCGCTGTGCTTAACCCAGTGCCCCACCAGGAAGGGCCCCAAGATTTATTTATTTATGTATACAAGAACTAGGGTACAGGCCAGAGGTACCGAAGGTGAGAGGATTCACCAGTCACAGAGCTGGGAACAGAACAGGCACGCTCACTACGAATTACACTGCTGTGGGGAACAGCAGGAGGTTCAGGAGAGGTCTGCTGTGCCGTGTGGATCACCTCCCTAGCCAGGGGTGGAAGTGGTGCTGCAGTGGCTTCAGCTACATAGTGCTGTACTTTAACCCATTCCAACAATAAGGAGGACCTAGATTTTGAGAAATTAACCAATTCCTAAAAGACCACAAGTAGAGTCAAGATTTTAAATCTGCTTGCCTTAACTCCAGGAGAGGTCTGCTGTACCTTGTGGGTCAGCTCCATGGCTTGGCTGGGGATTCAACTTACCCAACAATGGCTGAGGATAGTTCATAGTGCTGAGACCTAACACCAGGAAGGGCCCCAATACACTTTGGAGGGACACTGCTAGCAAATAGAAAAGGGTAAGAGAGGCAGAGTGGCACAATACAATATGCTATACTTTGGAGTTACATTAAATTTGATGTTCAGGCCCTTCCTGGCGGTGCAGCAGGTTAAAACGCAGCACTGCAAGTGAGCTGCGGCTGCTTCAGTGTGAGTTCAATCCCAGGCCTCTGAGGTGATCCACATGGTGCAACAGACCTCTCCTGCCTCACCTCCTGCTCCCCTCAGCAGTGTTCTTGGTCAATCTGCCTGTTCTGCTCCCCACCTTATCTCTGGCAAATCCTCTCACCGTCCTTGCATCTCTGGTCTGTACCCCAGTTCTGTATGAATGAATAAATAAATATTTTTAAATAAATAAATTTGGTGCTCATAAATTATTAAGTGTGAAGTGGAGAACAATAGATGAGTGGAAACAAGTTTGTGGAGATCCACTTATTTCGAAGCAAGTGATCAGATCTTTGACATCTGCTAAGGTTAACACTCACAAATAGCTATTAAATTTGCTGTAGTGCCTTCCGTGGTGGTGCAAAGGGATAAAGCACAGTACTATGAAGCTATCCCACAACCACTATAGTGTGAGTCGACCCCTGGCCAGGTGGTGACCCACATGAGGTGGAAGACCACTCCTGACGCACCCACTTTTCCCTCCGCAGTGTATTTTAGTAGCTCCACCTGTCCTGCTTCCCATTTGGTGAATCCTCTCACCCCTGCACCTCTGGCCTGAACTCCAATTCTTGTGAGCATAAATAATAAATAAATCTTCAAATAAATAAATTTGTTTAGCCAGATACTGAAGACTTACTCTTCAGCTACCACTTTAAAATTCTTTTTGGTAGCATGGAAAAGCTAACAAGAGACAATAGGAGGTTGTGGTTCACAGTCACAACCACTACTGAAAAAAAAATCTTTAAAAATATCATAATACTATCTACATATAAGAATTAAGAGTCAGAACATTCCATCCTCAAGGCTTAATTAAAAACTCCATTGTGCATTTCTGCTCTAGAATCTCTTTCTACATAATTAGTGGGTAACCAGTTCTTTAAAAGAACCTTATAGTTTCAAGCTTTTGAAATTTAACTATAGTATTTACTTTTTGCAGGAAAAGGTTAGTCATCATTTAGTTTTGACTTTTATACCTAGAGTTTCATGTGACTAATTTAAGGGTCATAGTTCTTAAATGTTATGAATATTTTTCTAGGGCATATTTGATATTATAAAATGAAATATAATCTTGTAATACTCTAAAATTCCTTTTGCCCTTGGGATTTCATTTCATACTAGGCAGTTTTACATCTGAAGAGTATGGAATTTCAAGCCAATTCTTAAAAGAAAATTAGCAAATATTGTGAAATTGATTATTGTAGTATCCAACATGAATAGCATGTAAACCATCTTACATATCATATAAGACAAAGAATCCGGAATCAACTCATTAAAAAAAAGGCCAAAGGCTATAATCTTAGAATCTTTATCAGTATCTTTAATTTAAAAGGAGAACATATTAGTGACAATAAATAAGCCTGAAAAGGACATAGCTAATTATAAAAAGTATAACAGAATTATTATGCTTAGTATTCATATATAATTCAACACAATTTCAACTTGCTAAATATGTTATCATACTTTCTAGTGTTTTTATACATAGAGTTCAAAAAAAGAGAGAAACATATGAAAGGTTTCTCTCTTCTCACTTCTAAGTACACAGAAATATTTGCAATTTTCTTGTGGCCACAAGATTCATGGCAATCTGGCTACAGCAGCGAGATCATAGTGTCTTCTGGATGACATGTAAAGGAAAGTTTTCCAGAGATTAAAGATTACATGGTAAATCTGGGAAAGAGAAGAAGTTATAAGTCTAGAATCCTGAAACCAATCTTCAAACTCTTCTGATTCTTTTCTTCAAGGAAAAGACTCAATGTAACATTAACTGCAAAAAGACTTTTTGTTCAAAAAAGCTGCCAAGAGATTATTGGATCCTTTTTGTTGTAACTTACATTTGAAATGTGTAATTTATGGGATCTCAAGGTTTCACGGTTGCATTATGCCTCAATTTTGTTTCTTTTCATAGTATACTGAATGGATGTGGGTTTGTTTTAACTTCAATAATCTAGAAACCTGCAGCATGACAGTAAAATATTAAAGACTAGTGATTAAAGAGAATGCTGGACAGCTGGCTTAAATTGTGGGCCTCTATTTCAGGAGTCTACATAATAGGGTCCTTTTTATCTTTCACCTTACACAAAATCATGATTAGCATGGTTTGTGTTCAAGTAACATGAAATAAAATGGCTTAAATATTGTTAAAAATATTTTACAATAAAATATTTTATATTTACTGTGAATTTGTTTTTTAATTTAGTATCACCGATTTAACTGAATGCACTGTAGGAGGATGTAATTAATAATAATGATAATATTTCTAACACAGAAAATTTAATCCTAATAACGGAAGTCTGTGAAATTAATAATTTATAATAACTATGCTAAAAGATTCAGAGATAGAGAAAATAATTAATGAATAATAAAAAAATATTTGTCTCAGATTTTTGATTTTTAACAAAAGGCAAATCAGTAAAGATGCCCTAAAATTCTGGTCAAACTATGTTTTGAAAGCCTTTTGCTATTTATTTCTGAGGTAACAGGAAAATTAGGAATGCCAATGAAGGACAAAATCAACAAGAAATTCAAATACAAAGGATAAATCAGTTTTGGAGTTAGAGGTTTTGTGGGAACAAGCAGAGATCTCTACGTATTGGACTCCATGTATTTTTGGGCACATAAGTGCTCAGAAGACAAACATGGGATCCATGAATGCAGGGGAATGAAACAGAGACCTTAACATAAAACCCAGGATTCCCCAAGATAAAAACATCAATGGGAAAACTAGAAAAAAAAAAAAAAAAAAACCACCTGCCTCACAGAGGCAACATGAGGTAAAGCTTTGTCTGATCTTGGAAACAAGTGAAAAAAAACTGAAAGAACTGACAAAAAGTCTTCCCAGAAAATGTTTACTAACAAGTACCTCATCTAGACCTGTCACCAGAATTTTTATATCTACAGAATCTGAAAGCTCCAAGCACACAGCTATGATTAATGTAGTCCTATGTCAATATTTCTCCTCATGGAGGAATAGTGCTGAGCCTTCTGCAGTGATGAATATCAACCCTGGTCCAAAGAATTCCCAAAGATAAAGGCTTCAAGGAACACAAATTCTGAAGAAAAATTGTAAAACATATCAGGAATCAAGTGAGACAGCAGATACAAAGCTAAGGAACAGGCCTACCGAAATTAGAGACACTGTAATGACCAGAAACAGACTGGGAGGGAATGCTTACGTCTTCACAGAAATTAAAGCGAGAGACAAAAGTTTGCCAAAGAACAGGATATTGTGACAAAAAAAAAGAGAGAGAGAGAGAGAGAGAGATTATAATAGAGTTATCAATAGGACTTCTATAAAGAAAAATTAACAATTAAAATTAAAGCTAAAGAGACAGATTAAACCGTTAAAGACATAATAAAATGGGGAAAAGTAATTAATAACTCAGAAAACAGCATAAACAAAGAAATAGCTTTTCAACATATCTATCCTACAAATAAAAAAGTATTTAATGTTAAAAATTCCTGGCCCTCCCTAAAAAAAAAAAAAAAAAAAAAATTCCTGGCCCTCCCTGATGGCGCAGCAGGTTAAAGCACAGCACTAAGAAGCTAAAGCCACTGCAGCATGAGTTCAATCCCTGTCTGCCCCACAGGTGACCACATGGCGTGGCAGACCTCTCCTGACCCACCCGCTGCTCCCCTCAGCAGTGTCCTTCGTCAGTCTGCCTGTTCTGCTCCCCACTCTGTCTTTGGTGAGTCCTCTCACCGCCCCTGCTCCTCTAGGCTGTATCCCAGTTCTGTATGCACAAATAAATAAATATTAAAAAAAAAAAATTCCTCATACTCTACAAATATAGAACCATAGGAAAGAGTGGTCTGTTCATGAAACCAGCTTTAATATTAACATGAAAACAGTACTTTCAATGTTAAACCAGAATATCAACTAAAATACAGTATGAATATAATGAGTATAATAGAAAAAATTAATTCCATGTCTAATTAATTTTTGTAAAATTAGTTTCATATAAAGTTAATAGGAACTATATTTTTAAATAGATCCTACATTATATATTATATTGATAAAAATTTTAAAAGTCTGAATTCATTTCTTAAATTCAAAACATTTTGATAGTCTGTTTAAAGAGAAGCAACAACTGACTTCACATTCACAATGTATATTTAGGAATAAATCGTAACTATGTGTTAATGTAGACATTTTCTTCTTCAGTTCTAAAGTGATTTTAATATTGAGGATCTACTGTACATTATAAACAATATTATTTTTAAGAAAATTATAATTTTAAGTCATTCAACATGCAAGTTATATAGAAGACATAATCAATAAATATGATCAGTGCTTAACTAGCCAATTCAGATATTTTAGGCAATTTGTATTCAGTGTTACATACACTTTGGAAGTCACAGGGAAGCAGAAAATACTTTTTTTAAAGATTTATTTATTTATGCATACAAAACTGGGGTGTACACTAGAGGTGCAGGGGTGGTGAGAGAATTCACCAGAAACAGAGTGGGGAGCAGAACAGGCCGACTGACAAAGTACACTGCTGAGGGGAGCAGCAGGCCGATCTGGAGAGGTCTACTGCCATGTGAGTCACCTCTGGGGCAGGGATCGAACTTGTCCTGAAGTGGTTTTCGCTTCTTAGTGCTGTGCTTTAACCCTCTGCGCCATCAGGGAGGGTCCTGGAAGCATAAAATATTGATGACATCAAAAGATTTACATGTTTGAGAAGACAGGAGTACATCATACTTTTAGAAATTAAAGAAAATAAAACAGTAGTAAATGATAAATTCCATGCCCCCCCCAAAATCAGAGGCAATGTAAGTACTCAATATTTTAAATAAATTATTGCAATATCATTATATAATCTTAGAATTATTTGTACTGGGATCAAATTACCAATTTGATGATGATCTTTAAATTATTCACTACCTTAAATTATTTTCTCCTCTGCCTTTCCCTCCTCTTCCCTCCCCTCACTCCCATTTAGATGGAATAATCAATTGGCTATTTTTAAAATTATATCAATAACTTAAATGCTATTTCAATCAAATTTGTATCGTAAATGGAGTTGTACATGTATATTAAATCGAAAAATAGTCTCATCAAGATAATATTATTAAAGTTCATATTTAGCATCATATAACATGTATATTTAATATGAAAATTTAGCAAATTATATTAAGGAATTAAATTTAAATAATGACATATTCTGCAAATTTTTAAAGATATGTTATTTTAGACATCTTGGTATATAAGAAAGAAAAACATAAATATGACATTGGACCTTAAAATATTGTTAGCTTTAACTATTTGAGATAAATAAGTAATATCAAATAAAAGCACCCTGTGCCAGTTGACAGGTTAACATAAATTTTTTGAATAAGCAACAGACAAATATAAAACTCTATTGACAAAAGGCCACGATAAATTCCTATGAAACTAAGAATTACAATTTTATTTTTACTTCAGAAAATATTAAAGAGTTGTTTTCATACATGATTAAACTAGTTCCTATTATTTAAAATAGATTTTCTCCTGTATTTAACGTTGTTACAAGTTACTGTTAGAGATGACAAATTTAATTTTCAAATTTTTACATAAATTCATAAAAATACAGGGTTTTTAAAAAATGTGTTTCAATGTCTTTGTGTAGCAATAATTAATATGTCTGGCAGAGCAGTGTGCTGAACCCCATTTGCTTTAAGGAAAAAGCAATACTGTATCTTTAAACACAGATAATAAAGAACAATGGCTATCTGCATTTAAAATATCACCATTTATTTAACTTCTAAAACCCCCCATTCAGTACTAGTTAATTACTTGAGAACTTCTCATTTATTTCCTACTGGGCATTTGATGACAATACAATAAAATTGGCAAAATTCAACATATTTGAAAGATTTGACTTGATTACAAGTCTAAATGCCAAAGTAAGAATTGAAATCGACTGGATTTTTCTATAAGTGAGTTGACCTGTTTGTTCCAAAAATGATCATTACTCAGTCATACTAGCCATGACAATAAATCTTTATCCACTTGGAGATTTATTGAATGTACCAGTTCATGTTCAATAAGTGTCTATAGCTTTGGCATTACGTGGACCTGGCTTACTCAACAAAGGCTGCAGGCATTTTTTAAATTAAAAACATTCTTGGGTAGGAATACTAATAAATGATTAGTTTTTCGAATTCAGAGAACTGTAGGTAGGACCACGAGGAGAGCACAGAATGGGTGAAAGTAACATAATCTATTAACGAAAAAACTTAATTTGCAACCATTTCAAGTTCAGACTGTTGTGGTACCCCACAGAGATGAGTGTGGAGTACATAGCCAACCGAAGGCAAGAAGGGGAGAAAGGCTGAGCGAGACCCTCTGATTGCTATATTCACTGATGAAGCTTCATTATGAATGTTCACATTTATATAATTTGCCCTCAGAACAGAATCAGAGTCGGCAGACAGAAAAAACAACATCAAGATGATGGAGAAAATTGACATATGAATAGAAAGACAGCCTCTGGATGAAGTGTTAAATTATAATGTTATAAGTGAAGTCAGGAGGAGAGCTGATAGCACTTTTCTAGTTTCTAGAAAGGGGTAAATAGTAAACAATAACGAGTATTTTATTGTTATCTTCAACACAAACTAATGTGAAACAACTGTACCTCAGTTGTATATAATAGAGTAGGAAAAACACAACAAAGTTTTCTTACAGTTTCCATACCAAATGCCAGCATTAAAACAAGTATACATACATATATATGCGTATATATATGTGTGTATATGTGTGTACTTGTTTTAATATATACATACATATGCATATATATTTGTGTATATATGTTGTTTTAACATACATATATACACATATATTATGTTATATTTTATATTTATACACACACACACACACACACACAGGTGGTTTGGCCAGACAAGCTGGCAAATACATTTAAGTGGAAACAGCACCAAAATGCTTCCTCCTTTATTAAAACCCCAAAGAATTTTACTTTAAATTTAAACTTAGTTTTAAGTAAAACATTATAAATAAATTATCCAGTCTCCAAGGACATGCAAAATAATGTCCTTTTGCAGGAACTTGGTTCAGTATTGACTAGTTGCCAATGGTGAACTAAGAATTTTTAGACGGATCTGTATATAGAGGTTTAAAAAATTAGGGAAATTAAAATAATGTATAATAATTACCGTAACTCTAGGTCATTTCTATGGAGTTAGTGTTCATTATGAATTAAAGATCTGATTAGCCTTCAATATGCAAGAAAGTTTAATTAGGGCAAACTGCAAAAGATACAAGCCACCTTTACTTGTATGATAGAAACTGAAGGAATGCTTTCATGGGTGTGAATTTCATGTTGCCTGAAATTCTTGCTTCTAGGAAAATAATGGATTTATTTAATATCCCTCATTACCCAATCATATTTTGCATATTGCCATGCAGGTATAGTTTCAAATGTAATGGAAAGTTATATTTAAACACTCATTAATAATAGCAATATTTCTTTTTGTTTTTAAATTCATTAATTTTTATTTTATTAATTATCACTGTTCTCTTATTTTTTGCACTGTGGTTATCTTCCCATAACCAGACATTTTCATAGTTGATACACAACCTTTTGTTTGCATGCATTTTTTTGTATTTTAAATTAATAAAGATATTTTGTTCTTCAGTTCCTTCTACATTTTACTGTTTTAACATAATGTTTTCAAGATTTATAATTTTTTCTCTTTACACACAGACTTAGGATCTGAGGTAGCAAGATCCTAAGATGGCTCCTGATGATACTTCTTGGAACTAATTGCCCATGTGTGATCACCCTGTATGTTGAATTAGACCAAGAGAATGCAGTGGGTGTGATGCTGTGCAACTCTTCAGGCTAAGTCCTTAAAAATAAGATGGCTTCTCTAGTGGTGCAGCACTATGAAGCTATCCACAGCCACTGCAGCAGGAGTTCGATCCCCCACCAGGGAAATGACCCACATGGCACAGCAGACCTCTCCTGCTTCACCCACTGCTCCCCTCAGTAGTGTGTTTAAGTTAGTCTGCCTCTAGTGCTTCCCACTCTGTCTCTGGCCTGTACACCAATTCTTGTATGCATAAGTAAATAAATCTTTTAAAAAATAAAAATAGGTGTTACAACTTAAATAAATAAATAACATGGCTTCTGTTCAACTTTCTTGGGAATTGGAGTCCCACTGGGTGGAAACCCAAGTCATGGAGAAATGTCTATGAGAACACTGAGGTCTTAAAAATCATATCCTTCTAAAGCCAAGGTTGCTGTAAATGTCCATTTAGCTGAATTAGAAAATATACATGTATATATATATATATATA
>NW_004567108.1:51719777-51739286 GCF_000260355.1 Condylura cristata | reverse complement strand
ATGTATACACACATATATATATATATTACTTTAAGGAACCAAATTGGATGGAGCAGATTCTACATTTATTCCATTATGTCAAGGTTACTGGGCAACAGTCATCATTTTATCCATGTGATATTATGCTTATTTTAAAAATCTAGTGCCAGATATGTGTGGGCTTTCTTTTTTGTGTGTCTAATTCTGAGCATCAAGTTAAGTGAATTCCTTAGTGTTAGGTTCTTTGACTTTCGAAGCTAACAGTTCTCCAACAGGTCTAAGTGTTCACCATTTACTTCAATATATCTAATCTCCTTTGCAATCTCCAGATCTTTTGCTTTGCATCAATCATTTCCTTAAACTTTGCAAAAAAGGAACAAACTGTGAGACAAGTGCCTAACATATTTTGTTCTTTACATGTTGTGATATATTTTGTCAAAGCAGGATAGATAACTTTTAGGACCTTCTTGATGTTAAAACTATTCTATAAATCTTTTAATGGAGTAATGTCACCCCTGATGTTACATACAGTATTTGAGAGACAAAAAAAAGACCTTTTACATAAACTCTTCCTAACCAGTAATACTATAGGCAAAACACAAACATCAAATAGGATGTTCTTAGTCAATAATAATAATACAAATACGTAGGAGCATTAGCTGTTACCAAAAGAGATTTGTTTGTGGGCCTTTCTGGTGGCGCAACAGGTCAAAGCACAGCTATCTGCAGCCACTGTATCACCAGTTGATCCCCAGCCAGGGAGCTGAAACATATGGCACAGCTGACCTCTCCTGGCCCACCAATTTGGGGAGTGACAAACCAGACAAAAATTAAGTTAACAATATCTCATTATTTCCACTTAAAAGAAATGTTTCCCTACCTCTGCTCCTAGTTATTCAAAATAACCCTGCATGATGACATCTATCTCCAAAAAGTATCTAGTTTTATCAACAGAGAAAATGTGCTTTGCAGAATATTCATATTCATCAATATTTTTCTGCAGTTTGCTGGCGAGGACATCTGGCCTGAACCCCAGTTTTTGTGTGCATAAATAATCTTTTTTTTAAAAAAAGGTTTGTTTGCAAGATTTTCCTTTCTCATATTATTTCACTCCAAGCTATTTCACTTGTGGCCTTCAGATTACATGGTAATGCATAGGTTTTAAATCCTCTGGTGCATCCTGATGCAACTCAAATGAAGAAGGTTTTTTTTTTTTTTAATATTTATTTATTTATTCGTATATAACTGGGGTACAGGCCAGAGATGCAGAGGATGAGAGGATTCACCAGGGACAGAGTGGGGAGCAGAATAGAAAGATCGATGAAATACTCTGCTGAGGGGAGCAGCGGGCGGGTCAGGAGAGGTCTGCCATGCCATGTAGATCTCCTGGGCAGGCGGTGATCGAACTCATGTGGAAGTGGCTTAAGCTTCTTACTGCAGTGCTTTAACCCACTGCACCACCAGGGAGGGCCCTCAAATGAAGGAGTTTTAATGACACACTCTCTCTCCTCTATCTCCTTCCTCCTCAGATCTTTGAAGATGTTCAATGCCTTCTGCTGTATCTGAAGATACTCCACTTCAGCCTCCTGCTGGTTCTTCATGGTTTCACAATGACCAGTGTTAATTAATACAAAGCACATAGTTATCTTTCTAGTTTTTTAATACCAATACTTTTCATATTTTTGTTTGTTTGTTTCTCACAATAAAAAATCAGTGCATATCTGGTAAATGAAGACAACTGCAATATTAGACTTACACCTCTTCTGAGTTCTCTCCCAGCTCAATTTAAAACTTACAACTTGCAATGGATGAAATTTTCCAGAATTTAGGCTCCTACCATTTATTAAAAGACATATTTACATAATCATGTAAAGAAAATAGGTAGAATACAATATATTTTTTTAAAGTTCCCTTTAGGAGAAGAGCTAAGAAATGATTGAGATACAATCTACTTCTTCTTGTTACAACTCTTGAGGCAATTTAGATGTTTTTACTGGTACATTAGATGATGATAGTTTCAATAATGAACGTGGGAGAAAATTTGTAAGTATTTATAGTGAACACATAGTTAAGAGTTCAGACAATTAGAATTATGTGTATATTTGTAGCATTATATGATTCATTGCTGACTCACTCACATGAAAAGAGAACATGTTTTTCTTTGAACCTATAAGTGTGGGTGGATGAAGGTTGTCAGGAGGATTTAAATTTCTTGCGGGCATAGGTAGAACAGTGTTTTCCAACCCAGGAAAAACTACTACTCACATTTCAAAATAAGAGACCAGTGGAGAAGTGAAAGATTGATCTGAAAAATAAGAAGATGACCTGAGTGTTCTGTCAGAAAAGCAAATAGGGGCCATCCCTCGTGGCATAACAGGTTAAAGCTCAACACTGTGGGACTATTGTAGCCACTACAGCCTGAGTTCCATCCCGGGCTAGGGGACGACCCATGTGGCATGGCAGATCTCTCCTGACCTGCCCACCACTCCCCTCAGCACTGTATTTCAGTACACCTCAGCCTGTTATGTACAGTGTATTTCATTGCATCTGCCTGTTCTGTACCTCCTCTGTCTCTAGTGAATCCTTTCACCACCAACCCCCACACCTATGGCCTGTACCCCAATTCTGTATGCATAAGTAAATAAATCTTTAAAAAAAAGGAAAGAAAAGCAAACATAAGAGATACTAAATTTATTATGAGTTATGCCAAAAGTTTAAGAAAATATCAAGTTTTACTTTTACATAGAAAGAAATCTTTGTCTTTGATATACCTTAGAAAATAAAAATATAACTGTGCAGTTGTATTGTGTCAATGAACAACATTTTCAGGGCCCTCCCTGGTGGCACCACGGGCTAGAACGCAGTACGGCAAGCTAAAACGGGCTAGAACGCAGTACTGCAAGCTAACTACAGCCATTTCAGTGAAAGTTCGATCCCTGCTCCAGAGGTGATCCACATGGCATGGCAGACCTCTCCTGACCTGCTTGCTGCTCCCCTCAGCAGTGTACTACTTCAGTCAGCCTGTTCTGCTCCCCACTCTGTCTCTGGTGAATCCTCTCACCGCCTCCTGCACCTCTGATCTGTACCCCAGTTCTGTATGCATAAATAAAATCTTTAAAAAAAATTTTCTATAAAACAAGCTAAATAATGTTAGAAGAATGCCAAAGAGGGGGCAAAAATTAGCTATTTTTATGCCTGTTTTGATGTGTTATGTTTAACAAATAAGAATGCACCACCACCTTGTGGAAATTTCTTCAAATTACAGGTACACGATCCCAAGATCCAGATGGATTTAAGGTAGAAACTATCTACTAAATCTATTTCAGTTTCATTTAATTTACTTTTGATTATTATTTCCATATAACTCACAACAATATCTTAATTTCTTAACCCAGCCTCGCTTTTCAACTCTAAATTTTGCAACTAATATCATTTTCCCACAGTTTGTTTTGCTGCCATTTAAAGTACCAAAGTTTCCAAACCAATTTCTTCATAATAGTTTTTATTTAGATAAGACACTCACACAGTGTTCGGTCACCCACACTAAAAATTGTGACCTTCTTTGATTTATACAACTAAAGAAAATCCACTCCACCCTAAAATTAGTCACTAAACTTAGTCATTTACTCCTTTTAGTCTCTTCCAAAAAAATCCTAGATTACACCTTCAAATTATATACTTAAGTTATTAAAAGTCTTATAGCCAGTTTCTATGCTTCTAGTGTCTCTTCTTCCCGTTACCAATGCTAATACTGCATCTCTCCTCTATGTTAATTGTTTTACTTGCTTTACAATTTTCTTAGACTTTATAGTTTCCAATATTTTTTTAAAGATTTATTTATTTGCGCATACAGAACTGGGGTACAGGCCAGAGGCTCAGGGGCGGCGAGAGGCTTCATCAGAGACAGAGTGGGGAACAGAAGAGGCAGATCTACGAAGTACACTGCTGAGGGGAGCAGCGGGCAGGTCAGGAGAGGTCTGCCACACCATGTGGTCACCTCCGGGGCAGGCGGGAATTGAACTCATGCGGAAGCGGCTTTAGATTCTCAGTGTTGTGCTTTAACCCACTGCGCCACCAGGGAGGGCCAGTTTCCAATATTTTTAACAGACTCTATCTGTTCCTTGCATTTCTCCCATAGTGTACCCAATAGCTGATATTCTAACCATAGCTTCTACTCATCACATCTCACATGCACTCTAATGGTTTTCTACTCTGCTCCTAAGAGGGTCTCTCTTAACAGCATAAGTCTCAGGACTGTGTATCATTGACACCTCACTCCTTAGTGGATGTGGTTCCATTCTTATATACCTAATTATCAGGATACATAATCCAAGTTAATTCGGAATTCAAGTTAGAAGATGAATTTTAGTAGAAAAGATTCTCTCAAGGTTTCAAGTTCATTTTCAAAGTTTACTTCTCCACCATCTAATCATACCAGAGAAGTAAACTGAAGCGAGTCAGTCACCTCACCCCAACCCCAGAGAAGTCCACAATCCATGACTGGCTTATCAAGCTCTCTTTTCCCAACTCTAAGCAATTCTGAATCTATCACAATCGAATTCCTAATAATGTCAGCTGAGAACTTACCATTACTGCTCTACAGTCCAACTTCTCATCAGCCCAATCCTAACTTACATCCTTCTACAAATATTGATCCTGAGAATACCCACTATGGGAAGAACACTAAGTAACCAGGCAGATAGAACAATTCAGTCAATTGACATCCAACCAAAGCTATCATTAACGATCATAGTACTGATACAACAGGTATCTAAATGGAGGTATACCATGGTGGCAAAAATGGGGGCAAAGGATGGACTAAAAGTCATGGTTCTCACTTACCAAGGCTAATACAATTATTGCTGTAACAGAGGTCCAACCAGGTGTTCAATGCTCAACATCTAATGAACTATTCCTTGAGGAAACCAATTAGTCATTTGGTGGCAAGTCTACCAAATGTGTTCCCTTCTATTGTGGAAAAAATAGCAAGATATAGTTTGTTATCGATTGTACCCCCCAAAATTAAATACATGGGAATAAACCTAACAAGAGGTGAAAGACCTATATAAGAAAAATTATAAAACATTCTTAACAGAAATAGAAAACAGTTGACATGTGTTCTGAGTGTAAGTTTGACTTAATTAGCTACAGAGTCTCAACTAGCACTACCATTCAAGAACTTAGAGAATGTTTGATGTAATAATATAGTAGCCCTTATAATTCTGGAACAGATATATCAGCCTAAATTGCAGCAAAGTGGTATGACAATGAACAAATGGCTATTAAGACCACTGTCCCATCACATGCCATACACACAATAGTGGATGACCTCATTGAGAATGTAATGGGCTATTAAATATTAACTGTATCCCTGAACTGTCAGCTTGGAGATGAGACACTGCAAGGATAATGCGCATTACCTTTCAAGACACAGTATGCACACTAAATTAATGACTATTATCAAGACCTCAACAGGTAGTATGCACCAGTCTAAGTGACAGAAGCAGGAGTGTTCCTGCTTACCACCATTCTCAATGACCCCCTTGGAGACTGTGTGATTCCCAACTCTGCTACTCTGTCATGCAGGAACACAGAAAGATTCTTACTGAACTGAAAGCTACAGAAGTTGCCTGGGCATTCTGGACTTTTTTTGCTAAGGTACCAACAGTAAATGGAGAATTTTCTATCTTGGCTGTTAGGAGTAATTAATTCATGTCATCAAGAAGAGGTAGGACTGTTGTTACATAATAGGGTCAGAAATAGGTGCTGGCAAGGGTATGGAGAACAAAGGAACCCTTGCAAACTGTTGGGATTGAGACTAGTCCAGCACCTATAGACTTCTGAGATTCCTCAAAAGTCTAAAAATCTGTCATATGAATCTGTCCCATGACCCACTGTTTTCACTCCTAAGAATCAACCCCCAAAACACAAACACTAATTCAGAAGGAAACCTACACACAGTGGCACAATATCAAAAACATGGAAACAACGTAAATGAACATAACAAATGGGTGGATCAGGAAGATACAGTACATGCACAATGGAATACCACTTAGTGATCAAAAAAGATAAAATCATGCCATTTGCTGTAACATAGATTAACCTAAGAGGAACAAGCCAGAAGGAGAGAGTTAAGTGTTGGGTGACTTCACTTATATGTGGAATATAAAGAAATCAAAGGATTAAACAATGACAAACTTTAAAACTTGAAAACTGACCATAGATCTGAGGGAGAGGAGGGGACTGGAGCATGGAAGAAATAGGGGAGTGAACACAATGGGCTATGGTAAAAGATAATGGGTGCTCTGGTGGTGAGAGAACTACAGTGATCACACCTGAGGGGAGAAACACTATATTGTGAAAAAAATTAACAAGGATGCAGAATAATGATACTTCACACATGCACACATATGCAAACACACTTTGTGTACATGTATAATAGATATGTATATATGTTCTTCATATATGCATATATACACTCTTCATGTGTATATATATAGATAGATATATAGATATATGCTATTATATATATATTTTTTTAAGATTATTTTTTTTATGCACACAGAATTAAGGTACTGGCCAGAGGTGCAGGAGCTGGGTGAGGATTCACCAGAGACAGAGTTGGGGAGCAGAAAAGGGAGACTGACAACGTACACTGCTGAGGGGAGTAGCGGGCAGGTCATGAGAGGTCTGCCTCACCATGTGGATCACCTCCCAGGCGGGGGATGGAACTCAAACGGAAGTGGCTACCACCAGCTACACAGTGCTGCTTTAAACTGCTGAAACACCAGGGAGAACCAGATATCTATCATTCTAAAACAAGAATTTATTGAGAAGAAAGAGGACCAAACTGGAGCAAAGCTTGTATAGGGAAGCAGCTGTCCACATGGCAAGATAGGAAGTGAGCAAGGAATGGCAGCAGGGTAGGGAAAAATAATAACACTTCTCTCATTTCACCCTTTAGACTTCTGCTGAGATCCCCCTTACTTGGATGGATCTAGCCATAAGCCAGGGGAAAGGGATGGTACCATCTGAATGGTTTGATCTTTCAGAGTAGAGCAGAGAAGAGTAGAAAATTGATTTAAGAAAGCAAATAGAAAAATTATATTCTGGCCCACCCTGATGGCCCAACGGATTAAAGTGTAGCACTATGAAGCAAAAGTCACTTCAGCACGAGATGGATCCCTGGCTAGGCAGGTGACCCGCATGGCATGGCAGACTTCTCATGGCCCGCCAGCCTGTTCTGCTCCCCACTCTGTCTTTAAAAAATATATTTCCCATAGGCCCACTTATTAGTTATTATTTCCTGAGACATATTACTTACTCATTGTCACTGCTTAATTTTTCTAAGATATAGTTAATATTAATATCACTCTTATAAGGACACTGTAGCAATATGTGAAAAGTGGCTAGAAAATCATAACAATTCAATGAATCTTACCTTTTATTTTCCCAAGTGGACTTTTTTAAAAAGATTTATTTATTTATGCATGCAAGAACTGGAGTACAGGTCAGAGGTGCAGGGGCGGAGAGAGGACTCACCAGAGACAAGAGGAGGGAGCAGAACAGGCCGACTGACTAAGTACACTGCTGTGGGGAGCAGCAGGCGGGTCAGGAGATGTCTGCCATGCCATGTCTCATCTCCAGGGCGGGAATGGAACTCATGCTGAAGTGGCTTTCGATTCTTAGTGCAGTGCTTCAACCCGCTGCACCACCAGGGAGGGCCCCCAAGTTGACTTTTTAAGGAAAAAATGTCAAAGTTTTCATGTTATGAGGTGTGGAGCAAATATCTTTGGAAGTTGAAAATTTAGAAGATATTCAAAACATAGAAGCCTAAATATATATAGCAAAGTTGAATTAAATGGAACATTCATCTATCATTTTTTGCATTTTTCAGAAAAGAAAATACTTTTCAAATTATAAAAAGAAGTTCTTTTTAAATCTCTAGCTTTGATTTTCCTCTAGCAACTTCTTTCATATTCATACTAAGTAGGGGGTCTGTTGTCTGCATACAGAAAAGTGAGTCCCCCAAAATGCCTATATCCTAACCCTCAATACCTGTCAATATGTTTGTTCTCCTAATTTCAAAAGGGCCTTTCGTGATGGGGTGAAGAGATTACCCTGGATTATCTGGATGGATCCCTGTAACCACAGGTTCCTTAGGTGAGGTAGGCAAGGGTGTCAGAGAAGAGCAAGACAGATGTGATGACAGAAGCGAAGACTAGAAGAATGCAAGGAAGAGGTGAGAGGTCAAGGAGTGTCTGTAATCTCTAGAAGATCAAAAAGGCAAAGGAAGGCTAGGAACTCTCAGAGTCTACAGAATTGTAAGATTAAAAATGTATGTTATTTTAATTTATATTAAGTTTGTGGTACTTTGTTAAGAAGAAATAACTAACACAGGAGCTATGCTGTGTTGTTTCTCTCTGACTCCCCACATCAATTTTCCACCCTTTGCTGTTTTAGACTGTGCCACAGAGGCATTGCATTTTTGGGGTTTTAATTAATTTATTAATTTTTAAACATCTCATTTTTTCCCCTGATGCCTTATTTGGCTCCCCTATATTCCTCCTATAAGTGAAACTATCAATGTTTTTCTTTTTCCTTCTGACTTATTTCTCTGAGCATAATACCTTCTAGCTCCATCCACATTGCTACAAATGGCAAGAGTTTATCTTTTTTGATTGCTGAATGATATTCCATTGTGTACAAATATCACATCTTTGTGATCTAGTCATCTATTTTTTGGCATTTGGGTTGTCCAGGTTTTACTTATTGAAAATAGTGCTGCAATAAACAAATTGTTCTTTTGAGTCAATTTTTTTATGTCCTTTGAGTAGATCCCTCAAAGTGAATTGCTGGACCATATGGGAGCTCTATTTTTAGTAGTCTGAGGAACCTCCATACCGCTTTCCATAGTGGTTGGACCAGTTTGCATTCCCACCAGCAATGTAGGAGAGTTCCTTTTTCACCACATCCTTGTCAACATTTGTTGTGGTTAGTTTTTTTTTGATGTGTACCATTCTTACAGGTTTAAAAAAGATGGTATCTCATTGTGGTTTTGATCTGTATTTCTCTGATTATAAGGGATGTTGAACATTTGTTCATACGCCTGTTAACCGTTTGCATTTCCTCTTTGGAGACGTGTCTTTTAAGTTCTTTTGCCCCTTCTTGACTGGATTATTTACTTCTTATTGAGTCATGTGAATTCTTTGTATACCTTTATGGTCAGTCCTTTATCAATTGTATGGAGTGCAAAGATTTTTTCCCCAGTCAGTGGCATGTGTCTTTGCTTTGGTTAATGTCTCGTTTGCTGTACAGAAGACTTTCAGTTTGATGTAGTCCCCACATTGAACGTTGGGCTGAGATCACTGACTTGATGGGAGGCAGTGGAGGGTGTAGTAAGAGCAAAATGACAGACAAAAATAATGCTAAGGTATTTATCTCTGGCAACCTACCGATACTGATCATTGCATTTTGTGTCTTTGCATATGTTTCCTTAAGCTGCAGCTCATAACTGGCATCTTCCCTTCCACAGCTTCCAGGACTCTCAGCCTGAGGATGCTAACAACTTCCCACTGTGGCTGATCCCCAGCTCTTCACTATCCCTGTTGGTGCCCTTGACCCTGTCCACATACTTCCATAGTCCCTTCATCAATAACGTTCCATTTAAATCCTTTGAGTGTGCCATTTCTTTGCATTGTCTGATTCAACACATATCGTTCCCCTAACTATTCACTTAAGACTCAACTAGTTGAATTTCCTTCAATTGCACTGAATTCAGACATAAGAAAATTTGAGATAGTACAATAATCTATCAGTAATTAAAATTTTAATTTGTCCATCTTTTAAACTGAGTTGTAACATACTCATCACCACATTAGAAAAACTAAACTGTCCTCCATTAAAAAAGGGACTATCTTGGCGATCATCCAAGCAATATATTTACTTTAAAAGCTACATATAACTTCTAAAAGCAAAAATGTGTTTCAGGCACTTGAAGAGAGGCAGGAAAGAATAGAGAGATACTTTTCATGAAATAATGCAATTTACTGCAACACTGAAGATCAATCAGAGATAACATCATTATGGGAAAAAAACTTGATCAATAAGGATTTGATTTTAAAAATGTACCTGCCCATCAGGAACACCGTTTGTTTTGTTTATAGTCTATAATTATGGGCTAGAACTATTGTGATGGCTGTATTAATAAACTATATTAGTAGAATGCCAAATACCTGAATTGATCAAAAATATTTAGGTTTTCTTCTGTAGATTTTCTATAATATGAAAACAATCAGAATAACTGATACCCAAAGTGCATTTTTCACTTGTCTACTGGCTCTTTTATATTGTGTATATACAAAATTAACTTAATTATGCCTAATTAAGAGCTGGATCAAGATGGTAAGGAGGAACTTTCCTTTGTGTTTCATAAATAACATTCACTCTTCATTGAATTAGACATATTAGGTAAATTGATAAGGTAGCAAAATGTTTTAAATTCTCCATCAGATCATTCAAATGGTTAAAAAAAATTTTTTCTTATCAGGCAAATCATGAAATTCTCTCTTCATCCTGAAAATACTAAGCCCTAGAGATTTACTTTATGCTGCACAGGTAGATAAAAAAGGATTCTGGTAAATAAAACCAATGTCCTATGGTGATGGCACATGGGTGACTCGGTGAGGAGAAACCGACAGGGATTACAACTGAGATGTAAAAATAAACTTATATTAAAAAAAATAAACTATTATATCTCAAGTGGACCTGAGATTTCTCACATTAATTGAAAGTGTTTTAAATTTGCTATAAAATTAAACTTATTCATGGGCAATGTCACAAAGGAGAACAGAGGAACGCAACAATTCAATACACTTCCTGCTCCTGGAAATACTACTAATACTGCACATAGAAACACAATGTTCTCTACATTCTTACTGAAACAAACACACAAGAAAAGACTTTACTCTCTAGTTAATGCATATAAAAATGCCTCAAGTCGCAGGCTTTTTGAAAATATAAAACTAATTAAGTATGCACATTAAGGTTATAATTTTGGTGCTTGCATTTAGCTATAAATTTGGTTCCTATGTCTACAGGCATATTAAGAGCAGAAACATTTAAATTTAAACTCCTATTGTCTGTATTAATCATTTGAACTATCCTGGGCAGCTTTCAGACTTACTGGTACTTGTTAGTAAAACATAATGTGCTTGAACTGCACAAGTACGTATGTGCATGCCTGCATTTCCAAGGACAATTTAACAGCTTTACATAATAGTGTAATAAATAATTTGTACTTTACAAGAGAACTAAAGATAAGAGTCTAATGTATATGATAATTGGTGTGAGGTGTTGGCTCCTCTTTAATTTGATGGGTGATATAATATGTCTGTCTGTAGAGTCCACATTATAATGATAGATGGTACTTATAAAATCAATGCACAACACTAAAAACTATGCACTCATATTAGTATTTATTTGTACAGTTCATATATGTAATATTTCTTTAGCATCTCTGAGAAAATAATAAAACTAGCTTTGACATAGCTAGAAAAGATATAATCAGCTATGTTTTCTGGCTATGTCAAGGTAGTTTCATTATTATAATCACAGCAAATAATGAACTAACAATTAAATCTTTAGTACAATTCCCATTCTTTAGTCTTTTGCCATTTTGAAAAGAACTATTCACTGTACCCTTCCAGAGGCTACTGTCACTCACACTACTACCAATAATGTAGTAATGACAATGATGATGCTAATAATACAGTTACACATCCATCACTGCAATAACCCTAGAACCAACCTACTTCATACTTATGTTATTTTCACATCAATTACTTTGTTTTCTCATATTCACCTCATGGTGTTAAATATCACCTTTAATGTCTGAGTTATACATTGTAGGTGGTACAAAAGGAAAATTCAGTTTATTTATGTCTCATGCATCTCTTGCAACTAAGACATACACTTTACTTTCTCTATGAGCAGAGTTTCCATGCCTTTATGAAATCTGACGCAGATACTTTCAAGATACTTTCCTTTTACTGGGGTTGCAAAGTCAGCCAAACTTCAGCCAATGGGCTGCCTGCTCCATCAGAGGCATCAAGTGAAAACAATGAGGGAATCTCAGTATCAAATAGGAATAGGGAACAAAACTTAACTGACCAGGTCTGAGCTGGGAGGATGTGCCCTAGTGTATGAGAGTCCAGCTCACAAAACTGGGGGCACATGAGCTCAATCAGGACCAGCACTACTAACCAACGGCACCCCATGACGATATTCCGGACACAGAGGAGTTTGGCAGGTGGCCTCAGCAGGCTCCGCAGCCCCTCGCAACAGAAATGGAAGATGTAAAATCAGCTTGCTTCATCATTCTGCCTTGTCAAGAGTCAGCAATGCCCATTCCCTTTCCCCTTAATTCACCAGGTCGCCTAGATACAAAGCAGCATTTCAGTTTACAGTCTGCCAGACACACCAGGCAAGAACAAGGACTAGGCAACTGAATAATGAATTTGGTTCCCTTTAGGTTGCTATGCTGGTCGATGGTAATAACTTACTCATCTCATGCAAGGACTTGATGTAAACCACATGTCCTATAGCATCTTTCCACGAATTACAGAGAGAAATGCAGGTGTAGTAATGTGTCCACATTACACCTTTTTTCAACATTACATAGAAAGATTAGTGAAAGATTCCTTTCTGTGAATACTAAAATTCAATCCAAGCGCTCGGCGATTACTTTCATTTTCTTACTCTTTCAGAAGTTATCCTAACTTGGACAAGTGACACCCCTAACCTTTCAGATAACTCTGTAATTACTTTGTAGACAAGAGTTATCACCCTTATTCGAAAGACTAGAAAAGAGGCAAGTGCAATTGCTCCAGTTAGAAGCTCAAAACCACGTTAGAAAACACTCTTCCATTAATAGAAAAGATGAGAAACCAGGCTGGATGCTTGGGTAGAATCGTACCTCTCTCAGCTTTAAAAAAAAAATCATGAAAGACGAGCGCTGTTGTGAACCAAGAGTGTTTCAAAAACTAGAGAAAAGGAGCTGTTCTTCATTGATTTCAGTAGGAAGCATTTTATTTGCCCACCCAAAATGTTTCCCAAAATATAGCTTATTGAGATTATTTTTTAAAAGATAAATATTTAGAAGGACACAACATACTCAACATATTTTTAGAAAATGTTGATATTAGCTGCAGCAAGTGGTAGTTTACTTTATACAGTTTTGAAACAAAGACTAATCAAGATAAATCCTACAAATTCTATTAACTGATTCAGGATATGATAGTTACAATTCTTTCTCTTAAAAAGTTATATATATATATATATATAAAACTTCATATATGCATATAAAGTACTATAGTGCTAACATATAAAAGTACTATTTTATAGTTACATATACATATTTTAAACAAGTCTGTAGATAGCCGTAGGGTATTTCTTCCTCTTACAAGCACATTTATAGATACATATACATATGTAATTAGCACTGTTAAGTTCTAGCTGGTTCTCTCAACTATAGGAGGCCTACAGCAAATCTTGCACAAATACGTACATACATGAAACACATATAGAAAATAAGGATTTCATGTGTGTGTTTGTGTGTATCTCACCAGCATAGGACATTTTCAAACAACATTGAAATATGCTTATCAAAGCCTAGAATTATCAACTATATCAGGTTTTCCTACAAATACAATCATGTGTGAAAGGGACAGTTTATTATAAGTATCATACTTCCAGTTCAGGACAATATATTCACCTATTGTGAACTTTGTTTTTCTCTCACTGGAGAGATACTCCAGAAAAAGAGAAAAGCAACCACAAATACTCAGGAACTACCAAAAACTTGGAATTGGGCCTTAGTATTACTCATTAATTGCTGGCCTACCTCTCAAAGCTTAGGCCTGGCATTTTCTTGGTGGACTCAGCAAAAACAATCTCATAAAATATCAACAAAAAGCAGAGTCTCTTTATGACTTGATAGTGTTGTCTAAGCACAAGTCAAAATTCAGGTCCACTGTGCAAACCGCAGAAATAGCAAACATCTCCTGACTCATTTAAATGATTGCTGCTTCATTACCAATTACAGCTTTGTTTTCCCGCTAGTCTTCCCTCCTAGAAAAGATGAGATATGTAACTCCAGGATAGAATTATCCCTACTTCCAGATAACTTCCAATGCAGAGTAAACAAATCCTATTTCCTTGAATGCTCCCCCAAATCACCCAACCAAAACACAAACCCTTCAATTCTTTTTACTAAGACATTCATACATCATTGTCCATGGTATCCAGTTTCTCTTGTGCAATGATAAAAAGAATAAATAACTTGCTCTATTACAAGTGGTTGTCTTTGACTGGAAGGCATTAACACATGTAAAAGATTTATAATAATATTATGTATTGCATAATCCAATTTTTAATAAAAGTAAAAGTGAGTGCATTCAGAGTGGGTGGGTGTGTGCATGTAAAAGCACAGATAAAAAGACCGTAGCTTATAGTAACTATTCTTAGGGAATGAAGAAGTACAGGGGTGTTTGAAGGTGTTTCTCTTTGACTTTATCTTTGAAAACATGTGCAACCATATGTTTTTGTATTAATTTTGAAACTCCTTTCCTACTCAATAATTCCTTTATATAGTTTCCCCTAGTTTTCTAGAGATTGTAATAGTTAAGAACTAGGTTGAGTAGTATTAAAGATATGCTGTCTATTTCAGAGGAAATGAGGGGTTAAAATTTAAATGTATAGGAAGCCTGGGAGGCAGGTATAGTTGGCAGAATGTTAAGAAGGCCTCCAAGGTACTCACCTTCTATCCATGCCTTCGAGTATGGACAGGAACGTGATAGGATGTCACTCTTGTGATCACATTACATTACGTGCCCAAGGCTTTTCAGGTGTAATTATGGTCCCAAGTCAGATGACTTTTGCGTTAGTCAAAAGAGAGATTTTCCTGGGTCTCCTGATTTCTTCAGGTGAAAGGCTTTGAAAAGGGTTTCCTTTTTTTTTTTTTTTAAGATTTATTTATTTATTCATATAGAACTGGGGTACAGGCCAGAAATGCGGAGGGTGAGAGGATTCACCAGAGACAGAACGGGGAGCAGAACAGGTAGATCAATGAAGTACACTGCTGAGGGGAGCAGCGGGCGGATCAGGAGAGGTCTGCCGCGCCATGTGGTCACCTCAGGGGCAGGTGGGAATCGAACTCATGCGGAAGTGGCTTAAGCTTCTTAGTGCTGTGCTTTAACCCACTGCGCCACCAGGGAGGGCCGAAAAGGATTTCCTTTAAAAAGAGATTCTGCGGCTGGCCAGCAAGAAGCTAACAGCCATGTTATGAACTATGGAGATAGTCACATGGCAAGGTCCTTATCTGGTGCTTACAAGGGCCCCTGGTCAACAGCTAGCATGAAAATGGGGGCCTCAGGCCTTCCCTAGTGCTGCTACATGTTAAAGCACAACACTGTGAAGCCAGCTGCAGCAGCTTCAGCTCAGTTCCATCCATGAACAGGGAGGTGACCCACACACAGCAAACCTCCCCTGTGTGGCCCTCTGCTCCCCTCGGCAGTGTACTTTTGTCAATCTGCCTGTTCTGCTCCTCACTCTGTCTCTGGTGAATCTTCTCACAGCCTCTGCACCTCTGGCTTATACCCCAGTTCTGTATGCATAAATAAATAAATCTTTTTTAAAAAAGAAAGAGGGCTCTCCCTGGTGGCGCAATGGGTAAAGCACTGCATTATAAAGATCTCCGAAGCCACTGTAGCATGAGTTCGATCCCTGGCCAGGGAACTGACCCACATGGCATGGCAGACCTCTCCTGGCATGCTCGCTGTTCCCCTCTGCAGTGTACTTTGTCAATCTGCCCGTTCTGCTCCCCACTTTGTCTCTGGTGAATCCTCTCACCCACCACACCTCTGCCCTGTACCCCAGTTCTGTAAGCATAGATAAATAAATCTTTTTTAAAAGAAAGAAAGAAAATGGGACCACAGTCATACAACTTCAAGAAAATTCAACAACCTGAATGAGGGGAAGCATATTCTTCCCCTAGTCAAGACTCCTGATGGGAATGAAGTCTTGATAATGCCTTGCTTGCAACCTTTCTCAAAGGATGCATCTAAGCCATGCCCAGGCTCATGATCCAGGGAAATCTGTACAATGAAAGGGTAACGTTTTATAATGATAAAATTTATGAAAATATGTTAAGCAGCAATAGTTAACTAATAGGATAGATGGTATGATGGCTCTAGAAAATAATCAGAGATCCAGGCAGCCCTTCTATCTGCTCATTGTGCTCAGCTTTTAACTCTTCATTGCTCCATCATCTATTGCGCCTGGAGCCCATCCTCAAAGTCATTTCAAAGCCCTAAGAAGTCAGCTGGAATTCAGAAACAACACCCAGGTGCCAATTAAGAAGAGGAGAGAGGGGTGCAAGAAAGGTGCATGCTAGTTTTTTGTTAAAATTTTTAGCTCTCCCCTAAGGCCTCCAACTATCTTATTGGCTATTCCTAGACTCTAAACTGAGTGGGAAATGAGTATTTGAAATGACAATACATTGTATAGCTAAAGAAATAAGTAACAGGATTCTGTCAGCAAGTAAAAATAAGGGTGTGTGGGACATGAGCATTAAACGAGCAAATGGCAGTATCTTCCAAAAAGAGAGAGAAAGGAAATTTTCTAAGCAAAATGCTTATAGAAAAAAGTCCAGTAGGTTTTCACTAAATATCACCAAGCATTGGAAACTGCAAATTCAAGCAGAAAGATATATAGAGAAACTAGGTTTTTGAATAATATAGTTTCATTCAACTTCAAGTCTTTTCATCTTACCAACATTATGGGAACAATGACTTTTGAAGATCTGTTGCACATTAAAAGAATTTTCTCACCAGAGTATGGAGAAAGGAGTTAACTAAACTAACACTCTTGTTCTGACTACATCTCTTCTGCCTTATACACCACCCCCTATTTGTTCACTCACTGGGTATAAACCCTGCCCTGTGGAAAGATCCAGAAATAAAAGCTACAAGCAAAGGAACTTCCTGACTTTCTCCATGATCTGTGATGTTTAAATTTCATATCCAAATTTCATATCCAAATTTCATATCCAAAACATCAAGAGAAATAAATCTTACATTTAAGCACCACCACATTTAAATTATCTTCCTTTTTTGCTTTACAGGAAAGCATGTGTGTTGGTGAGTGAGTCAAGAGAGAATCAGTGCAACTAATTGAAGATCAGAAATTGAGATCAGCTCACAGCAACCTCATGTTTCAGGGACACGCTGGAGATCAAGACATGAAGGACAGAAAGAAGAAGGTGGCCAACCTGTCTGGAAAGTCCTGGCATGTAGGTAAGTGTTAGAAGCACTGCCCAAAGTATATAAATGACCAAAAATGGATCCAGATGACTCAAGGACCCAATGACAACTGGAAAGGCTGCCCAGGAAGTGAGCATGTCAGCATTTTTCAGGTGCACTAGCCCTTGACATGGGGGGGGGGGAGTTTGAACAAGGTGATAGGACACTAGCATTCTGGGGGAGGGGCATTCAAAAATTCACCCAATATTTATAGAAAGCTAATAGCTTCCATAATAAACTAGATATAAAAAATTCTCAAAAGAATTTGAAGATGGTGGGTATATCTACCCCTAAGTAGAAAGTGACGTGTCATTACAAAAAAAAAAAAAAAAATTGGGCCCTCCCTAGTGGCTCAGTGGGTTAAAGCACAACACTATCAAGCAATTCAGTACAAGTTCGATCCCTGGCCAAGGAGATGACCCACATGGTGCAGCAGACCTCTCCTGACCCACCCTCTGCTCCCCTCAGCAGTGCATTTCAGTACATCTACCTGTTCTCTTCCCCCTCTGTCTCTGGTGAAGCCTCTCAGCCTTTCCCACCACCCTCAACCCAACCCAACCCTCCTCACCTCTGGACTATACCCCAGTTCTTGTATGCTATGCATAAATAAATATTAAAAAAAATAACTCACAAAACGCTATAACTAATATATTAATTTGACTTTGGGGAAAGCTGGATATTAGAGGAGTCTTCTTGAAAATCTCTCTTAAGAGCCTTAACACTGGATTCATAAGAAGCGAAAGTGCCTAAAATGATAGGATCAGGTCATAGTAAATTCAAATTTGGGGTTACTGAGGAACTCTTGACAAACCACCACTCAGGTTATGGTTGTCAAGACCTTTTACTCTCCTTCAAGCAGCTTTTCTCATTGCTTGCAGTGCTGTTCACATATCCTTTCCCTTAGCATCTCACTTTAGAAAGTATACAGCAGAGATAATCATGACAATAAAAAACAATAGGGCAACGCAACTCAGTTTCTTTATTAGAGTTTTATTTTTTAAAGATTTATTTTATTTATGCATACAGAACTGGGGTATAGACCAGAGCTGCCGGGGTGGTGAGAGGATTCACCAGAGACAGAGTGGGGAGCAGAACAGGCAGATTGACAAAGTACCCTGCTGAGGGGAGCAGTGGGCATGTCAGGAGAGGTCTGCTGTACCATGTGGGTCACCTCCCGGGTGGGTATTGAACTGCTAAGGCAGTTGCAGCTAGCTTTGTAGTGCTATGCTTTAATCTGTTGCACACCAGGGAGGGCAAGTTCTATTTTTTAATAAAACTAGTGAAGTATCACTGACATAAAATAACTGTACATATTTAAAGTGTATAATCTGGTAAACTTTGACATGTGTATACACACCTGTGATACCATGACCACAATCAAAATAATAAACCTCCAAAAGATGTACCACTTTGAAAAGTTCCCTAAATCCCTTGGCAATCCCTTTCTGGCACTCTCCCTGTTAACTCACCACCACCACAACCAACTCCCAAGCCTCTACTGGTCTAATTTCTGTCACTGCACATTAGTATATAATTTCTAGAATTTTACATAAATGGTGTCATACAGTGTGCCCATTTGCTGGTTTTACTTCCTTCACTCAGCATTTTTAAAATATATATTTTGTTCATTTATTCATACAAGAGCTGGGCTATAGGCCAGAGGTACAAGAGGTTTGGGGGTGAGAGGATTCCCTGGAGACAGAGTGGGGAAAAGAACAGGGAGATTGACTGAAATACACTGCTGAAGGGAGCAGCAGGTGAGACAGTAGAAGTCTGTCACATCATGTGGTTTAGCTCCATGGCTGGGGATCAAACTCAGGCTGCAGTGGCTGCAGCTAGTTTCATAGCACTGAGACTTAACCCCTTGTGCCACCAGGGAGGACTCACTCAGCATTTTTTTTTTTAAATATTTATTTATTTATGCTTATAGAACTGGGGCACAGGCAAGAGTTATGGTGGGTAAAAGGATCCACTAGAGACAGTGGGGAGCAGAACAGGCAGATCTACTGAAATACACTGCTGAGAGGAGCAGCAGGCTGATCAGGAGAGGTCTGCTGTACCATGTGGGTCAGCTCTCTAGATGGGAATCGAACTTGTGCTGCATTGGTTTCGGAGAGCTTCACCATGTGGTGCTTTAACCGGTTGCACCACCACAGAGAGCCCTCACTCA
>NW_004567108.1:51687139-51719415 GCF_000260355.1 Condylura cristata | reverse complement strand
CAGGGATCCAACTCACACTGAAGTGGCTGTGGCCAGTTTCGTAGCACTGCACTTCAACCTGCTATGCCACCAGGGAGGGACCTCTTTTCTCTTTCTTATCAAATACTTATAGAACTTTCATAATAGTACAGAAGGATAAAGAAACAGAGGGGTGGAAATCACCTATAAAGTGATGTGGTATTTGAATTACAAACCAGCAAACAAAATTAAAGAAAAGGCTCTGAAGATGTAAGAAACTTTATGAGAATTAAATATTTAGTGCATTCATAGATTTGGGGGGGGGTGCTATGTCTGTCTTGGTGGCCTTGCCTAGAGTACCCCCTACCTTTCCATTTAGAGTTACCTACTGAATATTCCCAAAGCTGTCATGCAGCAGGTTTTATTTATACAAAGGTATCTCAGTGAGGAGAGATTCATGAAATAAGGCCAGATGCTAACTCTAGAAACTCTGAAGGGTACATAATAAAACAAAAGTCCTTGACCTCCACTGACTAATATAACTAATACTATTTATAAACTGATGTTACACCAAAGTGAATGGCATGAGCATTGTGAGGAATTTTTATTTCTATGTGACATCAAGAATATTTCTGCTATTGAACCACAAATAATTTTCTTTTATTAAAACAAGTGACACTAAAACTCCTTAGGTGTTCCCCATCTGCCATAGGATATACCCAGCAGCTGCTTCTTTTAGCTAGCAAAGATCAACCTGACCTTGGCCACTCGGCTCAGTACTTTGAAGAGTGTACTTTGTGAAACATGTGAGTGAGGAAGTATTCATGCTTGGCAGAATCTGCTGTCTCTTTCGCTCAGTATTTTACCATGATTAATCCCCATCCATCTCTCTTTGCTGCTATTGCTGCTGCCGGGATGCTGTCAGTCTCACATTTCGTCTCTATAGCAGTCGCCTTTCAATGTTGTTGGATTCTGGCTGGGTGTGACCTTTTATGGGGCGCTGCTGCCTCGTCTCCAGCTTTTACAGGCCTGGTGGTTTATGCACATGTGCAGATATTCTGACCCCGTGACCTCCAGAGGAGAGACTATGACAAAAGCTACATCTGACCTTTCTGATATTTTGGACACCCAAATTCTTCCCGAGTGCATGGGTGCGAAGAATGCTCCCTTGTGGCTTTGATTTACATTCTTCTCACACCCGAAGCGAACTAGTGTAGAACATGCAGCCAGGTCAGAAAGGCTGCTGGCAGCCTTTCAAGTTGCCTGGCATGAATCTGAGCATAAGGCAGTGTTTTCACAACATCTTTCCAATTTTATTGTGGTTTAAGTGAGCAGTTCCAAATATGTGAATTACACTTTTTGGTAGAATCCAATCTATAAGGAGAGGATGACTAGCAAAAAGTGGAAAACTTTGAAGCCATTTAAAAAAATCTTTCTGGGGGTTAGGTTTTTCTGCTGAGTCCTGAATCTTATTGTTAAATGAATGTAGAAAAAATATTTTAAATAAAGTAGGAATTCATTCTATAGTATTTCTAGTATACTATTATTTTGCATTTTCTGTGCTGATACAATTCACCAACAGCAAGTTTACTTTCAACGAGCATTCTAATATAATGCAATTCAAAGATGCAATTTTTTAAAATTCTTGCCAAACACTACATTTACCCAAAAAACTCATAGTTTTAAGTGGCAAGTTAAAAGAACTATAAAGTCTACATTTTCCCATTGTTAACCTAGTTTCTCAATCTTCATCCCTAATAAAGATCTGGGCTTACATTTAAATATACTGTCTTATCAGCATGAACCGGATCACCAAGACCAGGCCTTTCTTTTCATTTTGACATTTATTTGCCTTTCCTTTTCCTCAATAAGCTTTCTTTCTGTACTGAAAATTCAAAGTTTTTCTCACCTTAGCCTAGCATCTATTCTCATCTTCTCTTTTGATGGCTGATAAAGTCATGAAGACTCCATTCTTCCCCTGTCACCCTATGAAAATGTGATTTTCCATTCACTTACCTTTTCCTTCCTTTTGAGAGCTCTGCTCAGGTTTCTTCCTCACTGCTGGCATAATTAAAAAGAATATATTTGCCCTGGCACAGCATATCTAAAGTCACATCAGCAGATCTGCAATAGCCTGGGTACAGAATTATGTAGAAGCACATCATGTGACATTCTGGACAGCTAAATCAACATCCCAGGGCTGGAAGAAACACACCACCAATATATGAAAGATAGGATTTCTAGTTTTCACATGCCATATGAGAATTCAAAGCTAGAGAAATTACCTATAATACTTCTCATCACTATTATCAACAGGTTTAAAGCTCATAGATAGGAAGGCATATAATAATCCTAAAATCTGGCCAAGATGATGAAATAGACATTGTAGGAATTTCTGAAATGAGATATAAAATAATATGGGTTCCGATTTTTAAGTGAAAGTCAGCAGGATACGAATGATGTGTAATAATACAATTACTGATTCAGCATTATAGTGATCTTTTTAGGCTGTTACATGTTATACAGGGGGTGGGGGAAGAGTTCTAAAACACAGCACAGCATCAGTTTAGCTCCATTCAAGTGAGAGTACACATCATCAGTGTTTTAGTAACTGGATGTGTTATACTTGCTTTTACTTCATATTAATTTCTTATAAATTATGAAATGATTATATCTTATATTAATTTAATATAGCAATGTTTACATGTAAGTAAGGATGAGTACAATATTATAAAAACACAAAATTTAGAAGTTAATCAGCTATGCCTTCAGCATTATCTAGGAGTTATTCAGGTTTTATTTCCTCCTGATCTTACGGGGTTGGATATTTCAGAATCAAAAATAGCAAGCTAGACATTTTAAATGCAAAACTGAAATAAAAGGAGACTGCTGCCAGAGGCATGGTTTCTTATATTGTAACTCACAATACCCATTGTAATCATCATGTTCAGTAAGATTGTCTGGTTTATGAAGTTTCATGTTTTTCTTTTTTGAACAGCATCCCTCAATATTATTTTTAATTCTGCTAATTACTTTCTTGGAAGGAAGGTATTATTTATATTAGAAATATCATTTCAAGCATTTCTTTTGTAATATTAAATGATGCTGGTTTTAGTATGTACTATACACAATTCACACATAAAAGACATACTATACACTTCTGATGTCTTTCACGGGTATGTTAGACATATATAATCCAAAAGCCAATTAGTTAAAAAAAACATTTATTATGATTATTACTTTATAAACTTAAAAATAATATTTTTCAGTTTGAATTGAATTTTTTACAATGGGGACAGTCCAGATAGAAGCCAACAATAGATAACTGAGAAAAGGCAACAAAGTAATTGTTATATCCTGACTGATGAACTCTTTTAATCAACAAAGGAGTCCACCTCTCTGGTTAATCAGTCTGTGTGAGCCCCCGCATGACAGCAAAACACCGAACTGAGTCTAGGTGTCGCTTTCTCTTGTTCTCCATTCCAAAAACTTGCAACACAACGTGAATAAAATAAACCTCGAGAAAAATGCTAAATAATACTGAGTTGATATTTATAATTGAGTGTGGGGTGATGTTAACAATTAAATAATTCGCTCAAATGTCCTGCGCTAGTAAATAGGCTATCATCTTCCGACCCTATCACCAAGGTATATATGCAGAGGGAATATTCTTATAATTTTCTGGAATGTAGGCACTTAGAAAGTTGAGCCTCTGGCAGATAATTAAGGGGTGGTTTGGCATAAAGTTTGAAGCAATTAAAAAGGTACCTTATTCTTCATTTCCACAGGAGTATTCACTTTGGGGGAAACCCCAGGGACTGGGGCGTGGGTGAAAGAGGGGGCAATATTAGATTGAAAAAGAACTTAACCTCCTGAAAGGCTTGCCTGTGCGCCTGCTTCGGGAGGTTGCGGGTTGGTTTTTGCTGGTTTTGTTTCTTCTCTTAGCCTAGGAGGCTGGAGCGTCTCAGCAGAGCTCCCGGGTGGTAGGCAGGGATCCCTGTTTCAGTGTTCTCTGCCGCAGGCGACTACATTCACCTTTACTTTCGCCTACCCACCCAGAGCCACCAATACACGACCAAGGCGAGAACATCTGTGACTGAGGTCCCAAATGTGGCTAAGTAGAAAAGCAGTTTCACACGAGGATCTGCGTGGTCTCGTCCTGGGACAGAGAGAGGAAGCATGAAGTTGATTTTCTCCTTAAGTTTAGCAGGAGCTAAGGTGGGGGTGGGGGAGGGGAATGCAGATTGTTTGATTTTTCTACTTGTGCCACAATTTAGGAAGATGTCAGAAAAAAATACCCCTTGAGAGGAAACACTGAGAGTTTCTGGATAAACCAGCTAGAAGGTTGGCAAATTGGAACTGGGGAAGAGCGGAGGTGGGAGGTGTGAGGGTCGCAGGTAAGGGTCTCTTTGTTTCATGCTTCGCTTAGCTTCAATTAGTTCTAGACTCCGAGTAGGCTAAATGTCTAGGAGCATATATATTCGAACGCCGGCGGGTATGGTTCTTGGTAAAAACAGAAACTTGATCACAGAGTTCTGAGCCAGAAAACAATTGTAGGACAGGACTTTCTGGGCCTTTCATGAGAGGCTACCTGGGGTGCAATAATTGACCTCAGTGTCGCCCGGCTGCGCGGGTGAGGAGGGAAGGCGTTCTCCACTCCGTTTACAAACACGTTATTAACTCAGTTGAATTGATCAAATGTAGTTCTTTCTGATAAGGGTCTTCTCCAGGGCCCCTTTCCTCAGTTGGCATTTAGCAAGTAGAGGGGCTGGGCAGATTCGTAGCTCAACTTGAAGTCGAAAAGAATTGATGCATTTTCTAACAGCAAGTATTCGGAGATAATTTTCTAAATGCACTCACGTCTGAAGCTCATCCTCCTATTCACCTCCAGAGTGGAAGCAGCGGCGACCTTCAAAATTATGCCTAGTCTTTCTCTCCCGAACTGACTAGTCATTTACTGGGATTTGAAATTTTTTTTTCTCCAGCTCGGAAACCACCGTCTCAACTCTCAGAATCTGCTTGCAGATGCCATCAATTACTGCCCCTCTCCTTAAATACAACCCCCACCCACTCATCTCTCTGCCACACTGAACGACCCCAACGGGCTTTAGCTACCAGTCTCACAGAAAGTAACTAACACTTGACATCACCTCCGCAGCCCACCCGAGGACTCCAGCCGGTACACCTTATGAGGCTGCTTTTCCAGCGCTGAATTCTGAGACTTCAGGCAAGGTTATTTGAGGCATCCTGGTAGATTTCCGGGCTTCCAATTCCCTCCCCTGCTTAGCTGGTAATTTTCTGCTGCTGCTGCTCCTCCTCCTCTTGACCTCCCCCTAGGTACCCATTCCTCCCCTCCCCCACGGGTTCCCCGTAAACCTCTAGCGGCGGTGGAAATCAATCCTTTGGCGCCAAATTCAGAGCTGCCCGTTGGACCAGATTGCGTGGGGGAAAGGGTGTCACTTCTTTCAGAAAGTATGTCATTTGATCAACTACACTGAGTTTATCTTACTCGGGGTTTCCCAGGAGCTCGGGTGGGCCGTGGGTGTTTTGCTAGGTTCATTGAAGATGTGGTAGCTTTCAGCTGAACCGCCAGGACTTGGGAAATACAGCTTTTTCTCCTTTGCAAACTGCCCCACAAGAATTCGATACATTAGCGTCGGCTTTGCCCGATGGGGTTCAGTGTGTTCTTGGGCCAGAACCTCTTAGTCAGCACTTTGCACTCATTGGTTCCAACCTGGATTCCAAGCAGAACTCTGGGTTCAGTTAAGAATCGTCTGTTCCTAGTTACTTAGGGTTTCAGAAATTTAAAAAAAAAATTAAAAGGTTTTACCTGACAATGTTAGCCGCCTTTGATAAGTCATAGTAAATACTTCAAAAGTACTATTTTAAAGTGAGGGTGCAAATTTCTATCCTCGCTTGATCGAACTACTCGCGGCAATGAACTGCTCGCAGCAATGAGTGTGTATCTTCGCTTTCTCTAGACTAAAGTGAGGTTTGTGGCTTTGCTGATGCCGCCGGGAGTGTGGAATTCTATCTCGACTGAGAACCGAGCAGCAGACCGCACAAGAACGCTGCCTCCCAGGCTGCCGTCTGCCAGTAAATACCTACCAAGAACGCTGATGACAGAAACAGCTACCTGAACTCAGAAACCCAGCATAGGAAAACATGCATGCATAAGATTTTTCTTTTTGCTAATTTACCCAGATTGTTTTAACTTATTAATAAAGCAACTGACATTCAACAAAACCACATTCGCAGCAGGAGTCCTCCTTCGGCAATAAAATGAGAATCCTAAAGGTTTGTTAACAACTGCCTTTTATTATCATTGCTTAGCATTATTTTTTTTTAAACAAAAGAGATAATCATTTATATTCAATGGTACATAAAGAAGATCCTGCCTCTATTTTTCTCTGAAATAAGAGTGTAGATTCTCGACTCATCCTCAATAAGCCACCAAAAACTGCGAGAGGTAAATTAGCTCTGAACACCCACACCCGTTCTGAGTGGAATATAAATGGTTAATCTTGATTCCCTTTAAACATACACAATTTTATCTAACCCTAGC
This sequence comes from Condylura cristata, assembly GCF_000260355.1. Taxonomy (NCBI): domain Eukaryota; kingdom Metazoa; phylum Chordata; class Mammalia; order Eulipotyphla; family Talpidae; genus Condylura; species Condylura cristata. Next base: position 51,712,892 of record NW_004567108.1, on the reverse strand, counting down.
ATGTGATTTAAGATGCGGATGGTTTATACAATCTCATTTTACACAATTAGATGACACAAAAATTAAAAGGGGAGCATGAGATACATACTGCATATTCCATACGGAAACAAAAAATGTCCATGTTTTATTTTGACCACCAAATTGCATGTTTGTGGCTATCGGAAAATATAAGTCCTTCACTTAATATTTTTTCCATCTAAATATCTCTTCACAGAAATTGGCATCCCAATTGTTATTCTACACTCTCAAACTGAATTCTGATATGGGCTAAGCAGAGCATCACCTCCCTAGGAATTAGTGCCCAAACAAATCTATAATCCAGGGAAAGTTGTTTAATGCCTGCTTTCCATATCTTCTCTAGTTGGGAAAAAGTGCCCCCCCCCCATTGTACAAAATTTCTCTTCAAAAAGTTAAAATTCACATATCTTCCAGAGGTTATTAAGAAATAAGCCTAAATCTTTAATGCTACTTTTCAGTTGCACTGAGAACCTCTTTAGATTTGGGGGGGGGGGGAAATGTTACTTGTTAACGATCTATTTGGCATTAAGTTTGATGCGAACTGTTTAAATTTTAATTAAAGCAGAGACAGAAAGCAATAACACTCAGAGACACAGACATAAGCACCCATCAAAGGCTTTAGGTTTAAAAGCTGTGTTTTGGACTATGTTTGCTATATAAAACATAGATAAAACCAAGGCAAGAGAAATTTATTAAATCTTAGCATCTATTATATATTCAAAGACACTATACATTGAGGTGGCCTGAAAGTAACAGGGACTAAACTTAGTAACTACTTCTATATTCTTTTTATTTCATCAACAGTAGAGGAACTCATTCACACAACTGCTGTTTTGAAGTATATAATTTTGATCCAACAATATGCTAAGGTCAAAACGAGTCCATTTTTGACCACAGAGGGTCTTATACCCCCTTTGAACACAAGAGGTCGCTCCTATGATCAAGTATTTGGGGGAAATACTAATCACAGTTTGATGTAGTCAATAAAAACATTACCCATTTTTAAGATATAGTCGATGCATTAAAATGCACATATCAATCAGTATGGAAACAGCAATAATCTGTAATCACATTTGAACTTCAAGGGTAAGAGATACAATGCCTGCTATCTTAACTTTGATCGGTAATGTAAAATGTATTTGCAACACACACAGTATTTGCAATACTGAGCTCCTCCATTAAGGAAAAAAAAAAAATTGGGTTCCCTCAAATTTCCCCCTCTTATAGGGGGGATATTCCGTATGATGTTTATCTCTATCAGTTTGAAAACTCATTAAGAAAATACTTGTGTAAGGTTACAGTGTGCACTGAAAAAAAGGAAAATACCTTGTCTTTCTTCATTACCATTATGATGAAATTGCCCACTTCTAAATGTTTTCCCCAAAGTCACATGCCAGCTTCTCTATTTGAAATTGCTATCATCATTGTCAATAATTCTTTGGAAGGGCTTATTAGTTTAGGGACTTAAATACCACATTGTGTGTATGGCTGGCATGGAGGATGGATAGTGAGGATGCTTTATGGATCTCAAATTTAAGTTATCAGGCACTGGGCAGCTTCCATTGTTTAACTCCATGTTATAAAGGTGGTATAATGGAATATGATGGTTTAAAATCCTCTGTTTACTTTCTGGAGTTGCAGCGTGTTTTGTTTTTTTTTTTAACTGTCGTCAACTTGGTTATCTATACTGGAAGCATACTCCTTTAGTAGGGAAACTTGCTTCCTGTTATTAGTAGCATCATTAGTGCAAAAGTAGCCTTAAAAAAAAAAAAAGCTACCATGCATACTATACAAAAGACTAGAAACTTTGACCATTAGAAAAGCAAAAAAACAAAAACAAAATCTGGTAAATTTATACCCTATGTCTACCCAAACGTTCGACTTCACATGCGCGGGCTGATAGAGCTTGTAATGTAAAAATAGAAGGGCGAGATCCAATTAGAACTCTTCCTTGAGAGAAAACAGAACAAAACAGATACGTGTTCCTGGTAAAGGCCCAGTTAGGTCAGGAGGAAACTCAATGCATCTTACATCTCTTAACTCTCTGGAGGAGTATATCCAAGCAAACTAAGGCACTGAGGCCGGTTTGCTGGCTCACAGATCTGATCAAGTGTTAGATGTGGAGAAAGATAACGAAGAAAAGAGTTTTCTAACACCGGGTTTTCTCGCGGCAACAAGACACCAAAACTAAGCCTTCTACACTTGGGTTTGTGGATCTTCTTAGATAAAACTGGCAGTCACATTAGATAAGGTCTGGCTATTTAGAAACTTTGCACGAAATGTGGGGCTTCTTCCTGTGCTTTGGGGTAAACTGTAAAGATAACGGGAATTTGTAAGACATTATTGAAAGAGGTCACCAGCGTGTTGCAGTCAACATTCTTCTCTCCAGATTGTTTTTCAAGAGAAAACTATCAGATAAACACTCCTGGTGATATAAATTTCACTGTCCCGCTATATTGGACTGCGCCTCACTCTCGCCCTTAGACGAAGGCATTTTTAAAAAATCTCTAGAGACATTGGAGACTTGTTATAATGATCAAAACCACTATCTAATTACATACGTTTGCTTAAAAACCGAGGGCAGTAGGCTAGCAGGAGGAACTGGAGAGGATATAGCCACTTTACAAACTTTAAGCTACCGAAGATCATTTCCCTCTGGCTTCAGGGTTAGTGCGCCGTCTAAACTACACTACAGAACAGACCAGTGGGTCGGAAAGAGCCGTTCTCAGAGTCAACTTGCTTTTTACCTGTGCGCTTCCAAAGTGATTTTCCGCTAAGACAAAAAGCTTCCCTTCCCTCCCACCCCAAGTGTTTGAGAGACCTGGGGTGAGGGTAACGGGTTAGTGAAGTAGCAGCAGCGAACACTTCTGGGCCGATTCATTCCCAATCGCGGTTCTCTCCCCCCTAGGCAGCTCCCGGAGCGCCGGGCGCGGCCAGTTCGGGAACGCACCCTCCCTGGCAGGCAAGTCGCGCCGGGCCCGGAACTGAGCGTCAGACCAAAGCCAGACGCACGGTCTGTTCCAAGTCTCCCCTTCTCCTAGAGCCCAGGAGGGACCTCGTCAACAGGAACACCTACCCACCAGCCACTCGCCACCGGCGACAGAAAAGTGAGCCCCGCGAGCAAAACGGCCAGCCGGACCGCGGGGACCCCAGGAGCGCAGGGCGGAGGAGCAGCGCGACGGAAGGCGAGGGCGCCGACGGCGCGGCCGGGAGGAGCGAGGGAGGGGGCAGGAGGAGGTGACGGAGGCAGAGGAGAGGGACGCCCAAAGCTGGGGCAGCCGGGCCGCCCGAGCCCCGGGAGAGGACCGCCAGAGCCCGGAGCGAGTTGCCTCGGGAGCCCTAATCCTCTCCAGCCGGCTCGCCGAGCGGTCAGTGGCGCGCGGCGACAGCGAGGCTGAAATATGATAATCAGAACAGCTGCGCCGCGCGCCCCGCAGCCAATGGGCGCGGCGCTCGCCTGACGTCCCCGCGCGCTGCGTCAGACCAATGGCGATGGAGCTGAGTTGGAGCAGAGAAGTTTGAGTAAGAGATAAGGAAGAGAGGTGCCCTAAGCGCGCCGAGTCCGCCGCCGCCGCAGCGCCTCCGCTCCGCCAGCTCCGCCGGCTTAAATTGGACTCCCCGATCCGCGAGGGCGCGGCGCAGCCGGGCTGCGGCTCTCTCAGCCTTGGCAACCCCAGGGGCCACTATTTCCCACTTAACCACAGCTCCAGCATCCTCTCTGTGGGCTGTTCACCAACTGTACAACCACCATTTCACTGTGGACATTACTCCCTCTTACAGATATGGGAGACATGGGAGATCCACCAAAAAGTAAGAGGCTCTTTTACCTTGTCGGGCTCGTGTGCTGTTCTTGTGCGGGGGTCTCTCTCAGGCACGGGTGTCAAGGGCTCCTCCGAGTTGGAGTTAGTGCCTGGAGAGAGAAAAAGTGGCTTTTTCTTGTTGCCGCCACGCCTGCATGCTTGCTGTCGGTTCCGATCTTGGGGAAACTGATCGTACCTTGTGTTTGAATTCGCCTGTGTACCCTTCAAAACCCTAGTCTTCTGGTGTGAAGCGGTCGTTTCCTCCTCGGGAATCCGGAGCTCGCGGAGAAGGTTATTCTGTTGCAAAGGTCTGCCTGCACATACAATGCCCGGAGATGTGAATTAGCATTAGACTTGCAAAAAAGAACGAGTGACAACTGTATTGATGTCTGCTCTGGCTAACAATATCTAGTCCTATGCGCTATTTAGGAGCGTGCTTCCTGGAAAATACAGACATCCCTGCGTTCACTTAACGCTTCTAGTCAAAACCTTTTCTTTGACTTGACTTATCCATAATCTTTCCCAATGATTATAGCAAAGAGGGAGGGGGAGGAAAATAGAACTACAAAATGAACGGGTTTGATTGCGTGCTAAGCTTACAAATGCAGACTATTCAAATCTGCATTTTACATATATTCCACCTCCTTTTTAAAATGAGTCAAGGTTTTGATGGCACACTTCAATTACCATCCCAAAGTGCAATACTCTTTTAAAAAAAGAAAGGAAAAAAAAAATCCTAGAGTACGCCCTATAAGAGAACGACACTAAAAGTGTGTTTATCTCTGTAGGAAGTAAACGGTTAGTCAATCATGTATTTATTTTCATTTCAGAAAAACGTCTGATTTCCCTATGTGTTGGTTGCGGCAATCAAATTCACGATCAGTATATACTGAGGGTTTCGCCGGATTTGGAATGGCATGCGGCATGTTTGAAATGTGCGGAGTGTAATCAGTATTTGGACGAGAGCTGTACGTGCTTTGTTAGAGATGGGAAAACCTACTGTAAAAGAGATTATATCAGGTACGCCATTTACACAGCTTCCTTAATTTTGTGAGATTTCCTGTTTCTACTCCTCTTACTATTCGAAAGGGGCATTATCTCTTTTCCAAGTTTGCCTTCGTGGGGGTACAGCGTGCAAAAGTTACCCTGTAAGTGTGTTACATAAATTAAACTATGCTGTTCGTTACACGTCTTAGGAAAGAAAACACAAAGTCAATAGTGGTTTTCATAAATTGTGTGCTATTGAAGCTTGCTTTTAATTGCTATTGGAATTTGTGATGTTTAAAATTATTTTTCTCTTTAATCCTCATTTCAGAACAAAAAATTAAAGGTGGTTAAGTTAGGGTTTCTAAACTTTTTTAAAGGTTGGTTTTGTTATATCATGCAGTGTTTTTTTTTTTAATAAAAAACAAAAGTTTGACTTTAGCATGTTCAGAGGTGCATTTTGAAAGAGCTATTTGGAGGTATTGTCACTTTTGCTTTTGGGGTAAGATCTCCTTTCTAGAAAATTTTAGAGCCATCCTAAATATTCCCTGCAAAAAGACCGGAAATTTAATCTTTTTAAATATTAACCCTTTGGTGACATCTGACTGTCTTTTCTTTCTTATCTTATCTGAGCTGATGAATTAGACAGAACAGATCAAATTGCCCATCATCTGTCTACGAACAATTGGTATATTTAGATAATTGAACAGCTTCCTTTCTCACATTAAAATCTGGTAACTGATAAAATGAGTGAATTATCCACACAGACAAGACTAAAAGCAGTAAGGAACTTTTTGTGGGGTTCACCCCCCTCTTTCAATTGGTTCTGTCTAAATTTCAAGCTTTGCTAAACTTAAATTTTCTTTGACCAGTGTATCTGTATGTCAGAAACTTAATTTCTTGCTTAGGAAGTAAGTAGAAAATCTAGAGAAATTTATTTTGTTTTTATAACAGAAGAGATAACCACTATTATTTTAAATAATACTAAAATGTTATTTAAATGTTTTTCTTCGGCAGGTATTAATACCACTTAGTTTTGTTAATCATAGAGTTTATGGAGCTGGAAATGTGTGTTCAACTTTAGTTATATTGAAGTATGTGTGTAATCACAATTCTTCCTCATTTAGCTTCTAGCATGTTTTCTTATTTCAAAATAGTAAAGTCTAATCTTGATAGACTAGGGGGTCAGATGAAATTTATTAACACTTTGAGAAGAGGAAAAAAACTGGGAGGAAATAAGGCAAGTGGGAAACAAGAGAAAGGGGGAGGGATTTTCCAAATTGTTTGGTCATAGGCAAGGTAAAGTCCTCATCCTATGAAATGAAAGATCTCACACAGAGTAGGCGGAGGGAGGAAAACTTTTGAATCTACCTTCTAACCTCTGACAAATGAGCCGCTTTCTTTGTTTACTTGATTGGTGTGTGAACTCAAAGATTCTGGAGAGGGAAACCCCACTTCGCACCTCTAGCAGTATCTTTCTTCCTATGGAGATGGTGACTTGCTCAGTTGCCTTCAGACCTCCTTGTGCCTAGATACACGTTTGTAGAAAAAGCCCGTGGCTTTTACCCTTTCATTCCCAGTCTCTTAAAGTGTGTGGGCGCTCGTGTGTCTTTGAAAGCCTGTGTTGTAAAAGCAGAACAGAGAGACCATTTAGATTTCTAAATGCCTTTCTTCCCTTGGGGGAGCAAGGTTTCTGCAGCCCCCTTTTTGTGTGGGTCTTTTCCTGGCTTCCATTCTCCCTGTCTGTGGGAATGCCCTGCTTCAGTTCTTCCTGACACTTGGAGAGTGTGCTTGGGTGGGTCCACCTAGAGGAAACCTACAAAGACTGTCCCTTGGTGAGGACAGGTCAGCATTTAGAAAGGCCTTAAAAATGGGGCTTTTCATTTTTCTCTTTCAATTGGTTCTGTCTAAACCAATGCCTGGTCATAGCTCTCACGCAAATGGAAAGAAAGAAAGGAGAATTTTCAACTTGAAAAAGACTGAAGGTGCAGAAATGGGTACTTTAAAACAATAATAAAAACGAGCAAAACGGAATGGAGAGGAAGAAACTTTCTGCTAAGGTTGTTGCCTGAGAAAAACATCTTTACTTGGGAAAAACTGCAAAGGGCTTGTTCAGAAAGGGAGCTGGAAACCCTCATTGGTTTCGTTTTGGGATTCTGTTTGTGCATTTGTGTGTTTGCAAACTGCGTGGAGTGACAATCCCACTGACCAACCCTTTTTTTTCCTGGAAGGAGGACTTTTTGTTGCAACTTAAGAGACATTTCTACTAGTGGAAAATAGAGAACAGAGGTAAAAGTATAGGGCCAGAGGCTACTGGAGTCCTGTAGAAACCTAGGAGCCCAGAGTTGAAAAAGCCACTTCATGGTTGCTAGAGCATCGGCCCAGGCTTTGAATACCTCAAAAATGTGTTCTGAGCTAAAAGGTATCTACTGCGACACAGATTCATTGCAAGGGTAAAAGAAAAAGAAGAGGGAGAAAAGAAGCCTAACCACTTCTGTCGCATCCCCAGCTTGTCTGCTAACCGAGTTCAGTGTCTCAGGGCGTTGTGACCGGGGTCACTGGTGACCTGGGGCCTGGGCAGTGGCCGCCTGAAGTGACCCCCTCTCCCTGTGTTTCTCTCCTGGCTGGGGCCGGGCCCTGCGCAGGTTGTACGGGATCAAATGCGCCAAGTGCAGCATCGGCTTCAGCAAGAACGACTTCGTGATGCGCGCCCGCTCCAAGGTGTACCACATCGAATGTTTCCGCTGCGTGGCCTGCAGCCGCCAGCTCATTCCTGGGGACGAATTCGCGCTTCGGGAGGACGGGCTCTTCTGCCGCGCAGACCACGATGTAGTGGAGAGAGCCAGTCTGGGCGCCGGTGACCCGCTCAGCCCCCTGCACCCGGCACGGCCGCTGCAAATGGCAGGTACTCCTTGGCCTCGAGGGAGGCCCGACTTGGGAGACGATTGCTGTGCTGGGCGAGCGACTGGAGCTCCGGCCTGCGTGCTGTAGCCACCGGGCAGTTGGGCACGCTCTGGGCGGCAGGCAGTTAAATTAAAGTTTTCAGAGCACATTTTACTGTGTGCTTCACCCTTGCAGGACAGGTTCAGTGCACTTTATGTCCCTTGAGCCCCAGTTTGCGCTACACTTCCCTGTTTGTGTATGGGTCCACATTAATGTACACCATTTATGCACACAGGTATTCACATGCCCAAACAGCACTTCCAGTTCACCTTGGCCTCCAAACCGAGTCTTACTGAAAAAGGGCTTCAGCTCCCCACCAGGTAGCCTCCTGCTGCCACCTAATTAAAGAGGTGGAGCTCTGGGTCCCCGGAGCTTCCTCCTTTAACCCAATGAAGGAAGTTTAGGTGGCCTCAAGTCATTTAGCCTCCCAAATTCTTGTTCTTTGTGATACAACTCTAAAAACATGTTTTAAATTATTTCTATCCTTTTGTGAGAGACTGGACCTGAAAAGATACAGTCTTAATAACTGCAGGCCATTGCACAGAGCTGTAATTTAAAACTGTCAACAAGCTAATCTGCAGTAATTGCCTTTTAAAGGGAGCCTGCCTCTTTAAACCGTTCACTCAACCTGATTTGGTGAGAATTTCATCTTTGGGCCTGCAGGCTATAACACTAAATTGATCCCATAGGTGTTGACCTGACTAGGGGGTCCTAGAAGGTGCTAGAGTTGTATCAAATTGATCTGAGGGCCTTTTTCTCTTGGACGGAAAGTAGAAACACAGCAAGCTGGCTAGGAGGCAGGGAGGGAGGTCCTGGGTAAGAAGGCAGACAGTGTTTACAAACCTGCCTTCCTCTTATGAATAGATCTGCCCCCTTGCATTTTAGTTACCATTTGAATAAACACTGGCCTTAAGGAAACTACTGCTTACCACTCTTTGCTTTTTGGCAGATTTAAGAATTCTGTCCTGAGAAATTTTGTGCCTAGTTTGCAAAGGAATGAGGCCCGAGATAGCAAATTCTGCTTGTGGGAAAATACAGGCGGCTGAAATATTGGGAGGGAGGCAGGGGACACAAGTCATTTCTGCTGTCACTTTATCAGGAGCTTAGGCAGTTCACAGGCGTTGGTTTTTCTTGCTTAGGATGGTAAAACTATCTCAAAACCTTCGGGTAGATTTAGTACTAAGAAAGGACTGGAGAGGTGGCTGAAATAACTGAGTTGCTCTAGCCCCTTGACCTGACTGTCCTGGACACCAAAGTTGAAGACTTCCTGGTAGAATTTTTGGCTTCTCTTGTGGCTGGTATCCCAGTTGGCGGAGTTTCCCTGACTGTCACTGAGGTTGTTTCCCACCCCCCAGTACAGTCTGTTCAGTCTGTTGTCTTCCCCCCAGGGTGTATGTGTGAGTGTTATGTGCGTTTCTAGGGATGTGGGAGGGCATGTAACCTGGACCCAGTCTGAAGAAAGGTGGGGGGGAGGGGGAGAGGAGCAATGCTGAAAAAAAAAACACCACCCCTGTGTGAGCAGGGGGACAGCCCTGGGAGACCAGAGCTCTTTTGCTAATGCTGTGTTGACACCAGCAGGGAGAGGCTGCTTTCAGGGCCGGATTACTCAGCATTGACCTCTGAGATTAGAGAGAGATTTTATTCTTCCCTTTACTCCCCTCACACTCACCTCTGCCTCCCATGCTTTGTCTGTGGAGGCTGCAAAGCACTGGCCATTGTCCAGGAGCAGCGCGGGCACAGAAGCAACCTGGCCCCGTGCTCACGGAGCCCCTTGCCCCACAGCCGAGCCCATCTCCGCCCGGCAGCCGGCCCTGCGGCCCCATGTCCACAAGCAGCCTGAGAAGACCACCCGCGTGCGGACTGTGCTGAACGAGAAGCAGCTGCACACCTTGCGGACCTGCTATGCAGCCAACCCCCGGCCCGATGCGCTCATGAAGGAGCAGCTGGTGGAGATGACCGGCCTCAGTCCCCGAGTGATCCGGGTCTGGTTTCAAAACAAGCGCTGCAAGGACAAGAAGCGGAGCATCATGATGAAGCAGCTCCAGCAGCAGCAGCCAAATGACAAAACTGTGAGTGGCCCTGGGGCCCTGCAGGGTACTTGAGGGGAAGCAGGCCCAGGGCTCCGAGGGCATGCCAGCTGCACAGGCTGGCCTCACTCAGCTTGCCTCTCTGTACCCAAGCAGGAAGCAGATAACCTAACGGTGGTGGGTGGTGCTTCAGATGGTGCTTCACCCCCTATTTTCATATCTACTGGAGAGGCAGCTAGCACCAAAGGCAGGGCTGGTCAGGAACGACCATTCTGTGGGTTGGAGTAATGGTCTGTCTCTCAGTCTGGGTGGGTAGACTCTTGCCCTTCCCCCTTACCTGCAACCTGGAGCCCAAAAAGACCAGAGAAGAGTGGGGGACAGGACAACTTCTTGGTTTCCCATGTAATCCGGGGAGTAGGTGGGTAGCCACCCTGGAGGTCCCCTGGGTGCACATAGATTAGTAGGCAAGGCCTGGTAGGTGTGTAGAAGCCAGTAAACACCCCTCCCCCAAGGTGATACTAGAAAACAGGGTACCACTGCTAAGGGTCAAGCCCAGGCCTCCAGAAACATCTGGCACTTGGCACTATTATGTACCATCATCCCAGGACCTTCCTACACCCATCCTGTAGGCCTCCTGGTTAAGTTAAGCTATAGAGTATTTGTTGGTGGTATTTTTTTTTTGTTTTTTTTTTTTTTTTCCTTTTACTGCCTTGGACCTATTTTTAAATGCCATAAAACCTGCTGTCATTAAACTTGGCAGACCAGCTAAGACTGGGCCAGGGCACTTTCTAAGTTGGTTAGTGCATAATAGCACAGTAACTACCAGACCCAAATGCTTAAAGGTGGGGCTGGCCTCTGCCTGGGGAGCTGCCTGCAGAAAATCTAACCAAAAATTCATTCACTGAAACTGCTCAGGAAACCGCCATATGCAGGGACTCCAGGGTGGCCTCTCCAGCCTCAGTTTTCTACCTATAGGATGCTGAGGTTTGGGAGGGCAGGTGGAGGGAATGTTGGGAAGAAAGGAGCACTTCATGTCAGGGTTGCCCTCTAACAGGATGAGCTGTGAACACCAGGAAAAAAGAAAACTGGTAGACTCTGTTTTAATAAAGTCCAAGAAGACCTACAAATCTTACAGAAGCAGAGAAAGGAAACACAATAAAACAAAAGTGAACTCCAGTTAATATCCAGCATGCAGCAGATTAGCTGAGTCAATAAAAGCCACTATATAGATAAGATAATTCCAGGGTGTATTTGCTTAGTCTGTGGAGACAATGGAGGGAGGGTGTTTGTTCATTAATCTGTTGGGATTGGGGTGGGGGCTATTCACAGAATATCCAAGGGATGACAGGAACTCCCATGGTGGCTGCCAGTCCAGAGAGACACGACGGTGGCTTACAGGCAAACCCAGTGGAGGTGCAAAGTTACCAGCCGCCTTGGAAAGTCCTGAGTGACTTCGCCTTGCAGAGTGACATAGATCAGCCTGCTTTTCAGCAACTGGTAAGTGTCAACTCCCAGTGTGAGGAAGCTGAACCTCCAACAGAAAAGAGATTCTGGTTTAACTGTCACACAATGAAAGATTGGGGAGCAGGGGGGCGCCTCCCTGGCCCCAGGGTTGGGTAAAGATGAAGAAAGTATGTTACAGAAAAGGAGGCCAGAGCAAGGAAAACAAAGCTCATGAGTCTCTATAAGACTGCATCATTCCACCATGTAGGTTGAATTTCCTATCAGTCATGGCCTCTTTGGGGGATTAACTTAAAGGTGAATAACTAGAGAGACACGCATGGGAAAGTGTCCAGTCCACCAAATGGTCCGTCTTCAACCTGCAGTATTGGAAGGGCTTTCAAAGACCACCTTGGCATTTTAATGACCAACTGGTAAATTTACTCCCTTCTCAGTACCTAGAGAATGGTGTATTTTAGGACCTAGGTCAGGGTGAGTGGAATAATCACTGGTGTTGTAATGCATAATCAATGTTATTATCAATGAGCAGCAGACATCTGTCTGGATATAGTTTTCACCTATACCATTAACATAGTTTAGTGTAACATACGATTGAAAATTTTTGTGACTATATCCCTTTCTGGGAATATGTTAATCTAAAATACAGACAGCTTTAAAATGCAAGCCTCATTTTTAACTGCATGAGTTCAGTTGTCATAACAGTCACAGTCACATACGGAGTGGCATGTATAGCAAAAGGAACATGAGCGCTACCAATCAGATAATATGTGCAAGCAACTTCCAACATTTGTATATTTTGTACATGCAGAGAAAAGGAGATTGACTTACCTTTCTCCTACAAAGGTCCTAAGGGTCAATATCAGTAAGTTTATTAAATGTATGCTTTTTGTATGTGTACTTTTTTTTTTCTTAAGTAGTTAACAGCCCTGTGATTCTTGTTCTATAAAACAAGATGTAAGCTACAATCTGTTCCCTTCCTTTGAAAATAAAGTTTTAATTGAGGTTAGATTTACCCTTAAACATTACCTGAAGGGCATTTTTATTCTATTCTGCCATATTTAGGGAATGGGCCAGAGGCAGTGGTTAAAGGGCTTTGCTTCAGGCTTTTGTTTGTAAGTGGGCCAGTCTAAAAGCTAGGCAAATTTGAGAAACTCCTTGATCTCACAATAGGAAGGCTTAATAGGGTAGAAAGAAAAGTGGAGCCTGGAATTAGGAAAAATAACTTATTTTCATGGCAGGTTAGTCTTAGGAGTTATTCAAGCAAAACCTGGATCATGGATTGCAGTTAAAGAGAGGGTTCAAAACAGCCAAGTGTTTGCACCTTCGGAAACTTCATTGTCACTGAGAGGAGTGGAAAGGAGGCTAGGCTGGAGGGGTGGGGCAGGTCAGGGTGAAGAGTTGTACTACAGCCATACAATACTACTAGCTTAAAAGGAGCCAGGTATTTATAATGCCATGATGTTAAAATATGTATTTTGGAGAGGAAAGCAGAGAGAGGGTTGAGAGAAGGGAGAGACTGGCCAGAAAGCACCAGGACCTACAAGGAGGAAGAAAGTCTATCCTGTGGACCCTCTGAGGATTTAGTCATTGTTCTGCAGAGCCTCCTCTGAATCTCCTGTCACACTGTCACAAGATCTGTGTGTGTTATGGATTTTCCAACTCAAAGAAAGCCTTTGATGCATAGAGACAGCGAGTTCACCTTCTCCCTGGGCAACATGTAGCCAGCAGGATAATTTTATTTCAAGCATGCATGGTAGAGTTTCCATGCCATTTTACAGTGGGAAACACATTTGTCCTTAAATAATTTAATGCAACATAATGTCGGGGATTCAGCTTGAGTTAAAATCGAGATCTCTTGGAAGATAGGAAAGCGAGATGATTTCTCCTGAAGTTTTTTTTTTTTCCTTGCAGGCTTCCTTTAAGCCTGTTATATTAAGCCAATTCAATGATAGATTATCTGTCCACATACACAGACACTTTTATGCACATACACACAGATGACAAGTTTATCACCCTTTTTTGAATACAATCACAGCCTACTTTGTTCATTTCTCAACCTTCTGTGCAGGTCAATTTTTCAGAAGGAGGACCAGGCTCTAATTCCACTGGCAGTGAAGTGGCATCGATGTCCTCTCAGCTTCCAGATACACCTAACAGCATGGTAGCCAGTCCTATTGAGGCATGAGGAACATTCATTCAGATGTATTTTTTTCCCTGTTGGAGAAAGTGGGAAATTATAATGTTGAACTCCGAAACAAAAGTATTTAACAGCCCAGTCACTGAAAACTGAATCGAGAAATGAATGCTCCATGAAATGCACGAAGTCTGTTTTAAGGACAAGGTGATATGGTAGCAACACTGTGAAGACAATCATGGGATTTTACTAGAATTAAACAACAAACAAAACCCAAACCCAACATACGCTATCCAATGACCTTAGGAGTACTGAAAAAAAAAAAAAAAAGACGTTTTTAAAACGTAGAGGATTTATATTCAAGGATCTCAAAAAAAGCATTTTCATTTCACTGCACATCTATAGAAAAACAGAAATAGAGATTTTTCTAGTCCATCCTAATCTGAATGGTGCTGTTTCTATATTGGTCATTGCCTTGCCAAACAGGAGCTCCAGCAAATGAGCAGGAAGAGAAACTGGCCTCCTAGGCTGAAAGAGTCCTTTCAGGAAGGTGGAGCTGCATTGGTTTGCGATGTTTTTAGTTGACTTAACAAGGGGTTAATTGAAATCCTGGGTCTCTTAGCATGTCCTGTAGCTGGTTTCTTTTTTACTTTTGCCCCTCCCCCCCTTTTTTTTGAGATCCTTCCTCTATCAAGAAGTCTGAATCGACTTTAAAGGTTTTTGAATTCAGATTTAAAAACCAACTTATAAAGCATTGCAACAAGGTTACCTCTATTTTGCCACAAGCGTCTCGGGATTGTGTTTGACTTGTGTCTGTCCAAGAACTTTTCCCCCAAAGATGTGTATAGTTATTGGTTAAAAATGACTGTTTTCGCTCTCTCTGGAAATAAAAGAGGAAAAAAGGAAACTTTTTTTGTTTGCTCTTGCATTGCAAAAATTATAAAGTAATTTATTATTTATTGTCGGAAGACTTGCCACTTTTCATGTCATTTGACATTTTTTTTTTTTTGTTTGCTGAAGTAAAAAAGATAAAGGTTGTACCGTGGTCTTTGAATTATATGTTGAATTCTATGTGTTTTGTCTTTTTTCTTAAATATTATGTGAAATCAAAGCGCCATATGTAGAATTATATCTCCAGGACTATTTCACTAATAAACGTTTGGCATAGATAAATAAATAAATGCAATGATCCAGGGTCCCTCTTTTATATGTTTACAAATAAGTCGTTAATATGTCTGAATTTAAGGATTGCATGTGAATTGGGGTAAAATGACATACAATAGGTGTGATGTTTTACTGCAAATAGTTAGGGTCACACTTGCAAGTTTGCATTTTTCAGTATTTGGTTCAAAAGTGCTTGGGGACTTCGCTCTCAGCTGTAACAACGTCAGTGGTGATTTTTGTTTTGTTTTTAAATGAGATAATACCCTCTGCCCTGCCCTCCACCCTTCTTCATTTTTCTTACCCTATCCTCACCACCAACCACCTCACCCAAATTAGGACAAGAGTCCTGTTTAAAATAGGTTTTGGTTCCGAGTCACTATTTTATTTTCTTAGGAGTAAGTATTTTAGACCAAAGTCTTCAGCTTAGGACTATTAAATGACCCACATTTAGGACTAAGCCGTACAAGCGCTTGCTGAAAGAGGTTTCTGCCTGGCCAGTGATGTATGACCATTATTTATCAGCGGCTGCTGTCAGTCCATTGAGAAATGCTGCATTATTTGCGCAGTAAGAACAGGCCCAGAGAGGAGTTTTTTCAGCAATTCCCAGGCCAGCCAGTGCATCTTTGCTCCCTCCCACCCTGTCCCAGACTTGTTCCCAAAGGCCACTGCCACTCTTTCCTTTTTCTTCTCTAACTCCAATTCCAAGGGCTGCTGGAAAACCGCATTTTGTGAAATGGGGGCCGGTGGCTTGTTCTGCATTGGAGCATAGGCGCTAAAAGACATTTTCCTTCCTAGCTTTTAGCAACAGATCTCCGTGAAGTCAGAAACTAGGGACAGAGAAATGGTCCTGCTCGAAATCAGACTTCTAGTCACTTCTTCTTCGTTTGCGGGTGTAGAGTTAGCATTTGGGGCACCACCCTGTCGTCTTTCCTCACTACTTAGACTCTTTAGAAATGGATGCCTTTGTATGCCTAAGTGTAATATAGTTTTAAAGTATCTGATAATTCTTAATAAATATGAAAGCTAACATACCCTTACCCTGTGTCCAGTGCCGGGTGCCCCTTCGGACCCCCTGTGGGGAGTAGGGTGGCAGCTGGGCTACAAATTGGGTGAGCCACGCGGCTCCCCTATTCTTGAGTCACTTCCACCCTCTCCAAACCTGCCGCAATTCGGGAAACGAGCCTCAATTAGGCTTTTGTTTGGCATCGTTCTACATAACGGGTTAATTACAGACTCTAACGTGGGGGCAGAGAGAAAACAAACTTTGCATTGAAAATGTTACAGTGCATTAGACATGCCCGTTGATTACTTTGATTGTTGTGTCTAATTCTTGACAGAGGGGTAATAATTTGGCCGGCGGTAATAATGGTTTGT
Source organism: Condylura cristata (assembly GCF_000260355.1). Classification (NCBI taxonomy): domain Eukaryota; kingdom Metazoa; phylum Chordata; class Mammalia; order Eulipotyphla; family Talpidae; genus Condylura; species Condylura cristata. The sequence continues at coordinate 51,696,987 of NW_004567108.1, read as the reverse complement.
AGTCTAGTCTGTTGAGAAAAACAGGAGTTATGTCTTATCTCACACTGATCTTCTCAGAAAAGGCCCTTTTCTTTTCTTTTTTTTTCCTGTCTTTTCTCTCTGGTCTCCTCTAAATCTCTTACACCCGACTTGACTCTTAGCTTCCTGTACCTTATGCCTCTTTTCCTGTCTTTTCAGTTTTACTTTTTCCTCATCATAATACCTGAGAGGGCTATTAATAAGTGCAAGGAAGGAAGGACCAACTTAATATTGGTGTCATGAGTTCAGAGTTCTTAGTTGCCCAGACTTATAGTTGGAAACCCTTAAGACTTACTCAGTCAGATGCCACTGGAAGGTGCTTTTGAAAAAGTTAGGACCCAAAGTTGGGGGTAAAAAAAAAAAAAAACTTTATTTAGAATTTGAATGCAATTAAAAGAATTAAATGAGCCACATCTTTGTGCTTTGTGATGCTTTTTCATCCTGACATTTACTTCTAAGATTGAGGTGGAGGGGGTGGGCCGGGAAAGAGTTGATGTGTTTTGTGTGTGTGTGTATGTGTCTATTTCTGAAGTCCATAGCTTGAGTTTAAGTAATTTGGGAAGGGAGTGATGAATGATTTGGTTTCACTTCCTAGATTCAAGATATTTGTTGCCTGATGACTGAGAATGGATTGATGGGTCGATAACATTCTCATTTTTTTTTAATTATTCATATGAAAGGTGTGTTCCCTTCTAGATTCCTCAGTGTGTGCTCTAAAATGTGTAGCTGAAATGTCTTCTTGTTTGCAAACCATCTCTTGCACATTCTCTCCTGTTCTCTGCACACCTCTGGAGACCTAGTTTTAAGCTGTGTGCTTCTAATGAAATTCCTCCTGTTTGCTATTATCTTTGATCCTCCCTCCCCTTATTACTCTGAATTCTTCCTTCTGGACATTATGACTCATTTCCTCTAGCTTCAGCAAGCTAAACTTCAGTGCAACTAAAAACATCTAGGACACTCTCTTTAAGTGAGAGAATCCATACTAATATCTATAAAGAATGGACTTTTTTCTTATTGTTCCTTCTGTCTGTCTTTCCCTTTTATGAAACGGTCCTGGTTTTCCTGACTGGGAAAAACTTTCTAAATTAGAATCATAATTGAAGAGATTTTGTTTTTGAACTAATACTTCTGGGTATTTGAGATTCCATGTGGGTATGTCTACCCACTTACAGTTTACAGCATATTTGTAACTGGAGACTAAATAGATTTTGTGATGTTCTGCTGCTGCTGTTCACCTTGATCACCTTGCTAATAAACTCACCTTGCCTACCTTTTTTCTTGCCTCTTATCCTTTTGACTAGCAGCCAGAAAGACCATGTGCTTTTAAGTTACCTACCAGTACTTTGCATTTCCTAACACCTAGCATTTTTAAGCTATAAGATTGTTCTCATTGAAATATCTCTTGTAATTCCCATGTGGATTTAACTTTTTTTCCTTTTTTCCTTAAAAAAAAGGAAAAAAGTTAAAACTTGGTCCAAACTACCAGAAGGGCTATGTTTTGATGGAACATAGCCAATTTGCGTTTTTAATTTCACCCCTGATGGAAGTAAACTAAGGAGAAAGTACTTATTTTCTTATTTGTAAAGTTAAGTTCAGTTAACTTTTTAAAAGGATATTTATGATCCAAATTATGCTAGAGCTCTATTCATTAGCTGTTCCCTTTCTGCTAATCAACAAAGATTATTTCACAATAAGAAGTCAATTTTTTTTTTTGGAGGTGATGAAGAAAAGAGGAATCAGTTGTCTTTGTGCTTTTATTTAAAAGGCGTTACTTTTGAAACTGGCCCCAAAATCTTGAATTCTCCTTAACTGTTTGAAATACAAACAGAGTGTACAGTCTGACTGGATGTTTTTAAAACTAAAATGCAAGTAGTTAATTCAGGGTGCTGGCAGTCGATTCTGTTTACTGATCTTTTTTAATTGTTGTTTTCTTGATAACCGAGCAAGCCACTGAATGACTGTTTGAGCCCAGGCGCCACAAACATAAACTTCACAGCTTACAATGTCCCGAGTAGTGATGGAGGATCTCTCCACACCTCCCAGAGACTTCTTAAGTGTAGACAGAGAAGTTGGAGGGGGAGGGGCGGGAAGGAAGGCTGCTGAGTGTTGGCTCTGAACATTGTTACTATCCCATCTTTAATTTTTATGGCGCGTAGACTGTTGGCTTTGCGAAGCCAGTTTCTGTGCCTTGGAGAAACCAGTCTTTTCCCCCGGAGGCGCATTTAAGACTACTTGATTCTATTTATTTATTGTAAAGTTACTTTGCAAATATTTTCTTAATTATCCTTCTCCAGAAGGACTCAGCAATGATAAGCAAAGCTTTCTGGAAAAAGAAAGAAAGAAACAACTTCTTCACATCCCGGCCCTCTCCTTGTCCCGGAAACGGGAATCCCATGTTGGGGGTTGGAGGATGTGGGCTAAGATTGCTTTTCCTCCAGGTGGGGAGAAAAGACACCTTGAACTGCCTTTTAGGACAGCTTTCTGGTATGGGAGATGCCGCCTAGGTCTCTCCTTGCCTGGGATCCTCTTTCTATCCCACTGCTCAGAAATTTGTGTTCATTTCAGGGTGATGTTACCTGCGGGTTTGATTGAGTTAGCTGCATATTTTTGTCGGTCTTCCAAGTGGTTCCCTGCCCTGGTCAATTTCCCAGGTCCAGCGGGCAGGGCTGCGCCTGTCAGCCTTAAGGTTTGAAGTGTGCTGGGTGTTGGGGATGGGGACCCGACTCTGGTCTAACTAGCCCCGCTACTCCCGCGGGCAACTCAGCTCTTGATCCCTTAAAGAAGGGACAATCGTGGTCCCGGAGAGGAAAAAAGGGTGTTGCTGGGCCCTTCTCTTTCAGGAGTTGATCAGGTTGGCAGATCTCGAGTACTAATCCAAACAAGGCGCTTGACTTGTGAGGTCGCGAGTCTAGACAGAGATGGTGGCTCGGCGGCTCCTTATCTTTCCCTGGAATCAGCCGAAGGGGCGCTCCCCAGCCCACTGCGCTGGGCTCGCCCGGGCCGGAGCCACCGCACGGCGCAGACAGCACAACAAACACAGCACCTGAGGCTTTACAGCTCACTTTATTGTTTAATGGGCAACGCTACAAAATAGTTTGTTTTCTCGGCCCAGCGCCCTCGGCCGCTTCGCGTTCGGGCCAGCCACAGACGCAGTGTGGGGGTGTGCACCAGCGCGGGGCTACCCGCTCCAGCACGGAACAGGGATCGCGCCCGGGGGCTGGGTCGCGCTCACTCCCCAGGCTCCGGGCGCTGGGCGAGGCGTGCAAGGGCGGTAGGAAGCCCCCACCGCTGTGCTTTTCTTTATTCTACACCCGGGAGGCAGACTGGGCGGAGGGACTGTGGGAGACAGCTCCGGGCGAGGTGTCTTGAGCTAATCCCGTATCTCCCCTTGCTGCCTGGAAATGACAATTCTGCGCTACAGCCACTTATGGTTTGCGGGGTCAGCGGACTCTGACTCAAGGGCGATCAATAAAAACGTTTAGTTCAGTAATCAGCTGCTTTTACCCCCGAATGTACTGAGAAAGTTGCGTCACTGTTTTGGACAGGGTGTCCCTGAGCGGCGGAGCGTCCTTTCTTTCCTCGTGGCTTCCCAGTGTTTCAGTGAGCTCTTCACTGAGCAAGCCACGAAGTAAGTCTTCCTTGATCCTTCAGCCGGCTGCCACCACAAAGAAAATGGCACTGTCATCCACTGGGAGCATGGGGCCCTAGGGACAGAGTTTGCAGTGCTCTTTTTGAAATAGAAATAGCCATGCTTGGGGATTATTAGGAAGGATTTTGTGGCTCAAATTTCAAATTAATTGAGTGAGAGTAAGTTAATTCTAATTTTGGTTCTTTCCTATGGGTTTTTTTTTTTCTTGTTTCAGAAAGGAGGTTGAGTTTCTAGTTACTTCTTGTTATTCACTGTTCTCATTTGCAAGCAACATTATACGTGTGTGTCATTGGCATGGAATAGATAATCTTGTCTCTGTTTAAAAACTAACCATAAAAGTAGGTGAGAGTAATTTGGTTATGTGCTTAATGTGGTGGTAATACAAACACCACCATTTCCCAGCCTTGGTGACACTGCACATTCTCAAGACTTTCCCCTGCCGCGTCTCAGCTCCATAACTGTGTCAGATGGAAAAAGACAAAGTAAGATAAAACCCAAGTTTCATGAATTTGAAGGATTTCTGCAGGGAAATGAAAATACAATAACATTTCTTCCGTCGGAAAATAATCTTTAACTGTAAGGCAGGCACTAACTTTTCTTTTTCTCATGGGTAAGAGTTGCTGTTTATTTTGACCTGTCACAAATACAATGTGTTGTTTGAAACTTATGCAACTTAGCAGGTATAAGGAGATAATACTAGGCAGGCCACTGAATGTGATAAAGTCAAATGGGGTGGGAATAAACTAGTGAGGCCTATGAAGAATTTCACATTTCCCCAGTAGCTTAACATTTCTTTAAAATGTTACATTTTCTCACACTTCTGTAATATCAAAAAGTTGAACTGGTTGTGCTATGCACAGGGAAGATATGATTCCCAAATTGTTAATTGTGCAATTTATATTCTACAATTATTTCCATAATTTAACTTACAGTATCAATGTGTTTTAAATAAGTCTTTTATCTCAAAAAAAGTGCCCACAATAAGGTAAAGACATACTTTGTCTTATAATTCGCAATAATTACTAATAAGAGAAGCTATTTTTTTAAGTTATATACACAGTAGGTTACTTTAAAATACATTTAATTTAATAAAGGACAGGTATGTCTGATTTGGGGGGAGGATTAGGAGTAGAAAGAAAAAAAAGTGAGTTAGATTTATGGAGTGCATACTTTGAAACAGAATGTTTTAAATAGCAAAATGAAAATATTTATGAGCCAAATAGTGAAAATTTCTCTTAAAATTCACAAACTGAACTGGTATTTAAAATTTTATGTCATCTAAGAATTTTTGTTATGGGAAATCAGTCCTCAAGATAAAACCCTTGAAATAAAAATAGCCTGGGAACTTAAATAACATTTTAAGATTTAATTCTCAAAGCAAAAGGAGTTACTCTATTTGTAAAATGCAGTAATTTGCTTCCCCAACAATGAATGCTGGTTTTGTTGCAGTTTTAAAAAGATGACTTGTGGAAAATATAAGTAACTAGTTTCTGGATAATGGAAAAGATTAGTAAATTTTGAAATTGGTTAATTAATCACTTTAGTGATTAATACTTAGAATTCTGATTTTACATCAAAGTATATTTCATAATTTCCAGGCTGTGATGTATCCTTGCAGTTTAACAATGTCAGAGATAATAGTCTCTTCTGCATTTTATGTATGGCCAAATTTCTACCTGTTTGTCAGAAGTTGAACTTCTAGAGTATATGACCAATAAGAACTCACTTTTAAGTTTCATTATCCCATCAATGACTTCATAAGTCTCATGAATGTTACTGAGAAATGTACTAATGTGTCATATGAAAACAGGATGTGGAGATATTTTACACAGGGATATCTTGTAAATATATCCAAGTATGCTGGATTAAATTGAACTATGAATCTCATCATGGCCCAGATAACACGGTAGTGGCACAGACAAAAATGAGCATCTGAAGTGATAGGCTTAGAACTGATAATAGAAAATAAATAGCTTGAAGTTTTTTTTCTCTCTACCTTTTTAAGTTTTAGGAGAAGCCCTTAGTTCAGAAAAACTCCTGTCAGGCAAATGATAGAGGCTCTTTGTCCTAAGACCTCGGACCGAACTGGCCTATGCTGCTTACTTGCCAAGTCGGAAGTTATTTCTATTGAATTATTTACTAGAACTTGAGTGATGCTTTATTTGTTTTCATTCTGTAGCACTGATGGACTATATGAAATCATTCTGTGGATAAATGTATGCATTTATAATGTGTATTATTGCAACCTTTGACTGTGGCCTAGAACTTTCTCTAAGGCAAAGCTAAGTGGCTGGTATTAGAATAGAGTATGCAACATTATAGAATTGAAGGATGGTCCAAGAGTATAAATGATGAATGTTGTTTGTCATAAATGTTTTTTGGTTATTCAAGTTAAAATCTTCTAGTGTCACTCTACAGACAAAGAGTATTTTAAGTCTTTATCTGGACTATCAAGAAAGGAAGCAGTTTCTCTAGAGCAGGAGTTACAGAGTGCCTGTTTCTGCCATGCCATGACAATTTTCTATCTGGGAAGCACTTTACAGTCATTAGTTATGCATGGGAGCGCCTAGCCCCTTTTCCAATGACCTCAGTACCTCTTTCTCAGAATAATTCTCAATCCCTTGTCTTTCCTTCATATGTGTAAAGAGCAGAACATCAAAGAAGCAATAAGCTGTCCCTGATGACTTTGGTGAGGACTACATTAGATCAGAGAATGGAAACTATTTTGTAGACATTTTCAGTGATGTCTACTCTCTTTACTTCCAGGAATCAAGGAGAGAGGCTGCATGGTAAAGAAGGTGGGTAAAAAATACTAGCAAAACTGTTGTTTTTCTCCTCAAGGCAGTGGCTCTCAAACTTTTGTGTCAGGACCCTTTTACCTGCTACAAAATTAGTGAGAATCTCAAAAGGCTTTTGGTTATGTGAGTCATCAATACATAAATTATGTAAATTAAAAAACGACCATTTGAAATATGCATTCAAAAATGGCATGCTATTTGTTAGCATAATGTCTTTAATGAAAAATAAGTTGGATTATAAAACAAAGCAAATGAGTTAAGAATGGCATAACTTTCTGTTTTTGTAAATCTCTAAAATACCTGGCTTCATTTAGTTTAATTTTCATATCTGCTTCATCATTCAGTATATAGCAATATCACACTTAGCCTCTGTTCGCTTAGGAAAGAATGAAAGTATGCTTCAGCATTATTTATAAAAAAGCTTTGACTTTACAGACCTCCTGAAAAAGTTTCAGAGGAAACCCCTCCGTGGCTTCAGAAACTTTGTAATGGACTTTTGCAAAAGGATCACAGAGAAGTCATTGCTTGAAGGAACTTAATACTTACATTAATGCTCTGTTGGTAAAGATTTGTTCTTAACTCTGATCACAGTTTTGTTTTGTAACTTTTGCACTCCATTATCAAACACTTATCTAAAATACCCTGATATCCCAAACTTTGAGGAAAAAATATTGTGATTTTTATAATTGAAAATTTAAGGCTTCATTCTAAGAAACTCTAGGAAAGACAGCCTTGAATGTGGATTAGAATATGTAAAATCTCAGGATACCTTTATCTTTTAAATGTCTTTTTACCCTTTAGCCTATAAAGTTGTGGCAGATGACAACGTTGGAGCTGGAGAGAACTTGACTTCTTTAACAAATAATTCATTTGATCTAGGTGGGACTTGCTAGCCACAACATTTTGAACCAAGGAATTCCACTTGTTATATTTTAGAAAAGTCATTTAATTTTGAAACAAGTAATACTATGGAATTAAAGATTAAAGCCTGGGAAAATAACAAGTCAAGAATCATAGTGGTTCAGGAAAGGGAAGGATCTTTTGGTAGTAGGTGTGAGGAGAAAGAAGGAATTGGCTCTGAGATCTGACTGGCATGTAGGAGTCTGGTAATTGCCCATCAGAATTTGTTTTCCCTTCTTCATCAGCACATGAACCAGCTGCACATCCCAGATTGTTTTACAGGTGAAGGGCAGTGGAGGACACATGATCACAACCATACTAGTGGATTTTAAACATAAGCAATGCTGGCTATTCTAGGCTTATGTCTTGGATAGTAGGTGTATTTCCTTCATGATCTCTTTTTTTTCCTTCCAACTGGCTAGAATCCATGAAAGCCAGGTCTTAACTGGACAGATGATGAAAGTGCCATGGGGGTCTGAGGGGACAACAAAATGGAAATAACTCATGTCCTAAATATCCTTGGGGAATGGAGTTGTCCACCAACCTGAAGCATTCAGCTCAAGCTATAAGAAATAAAATGTTACCTGCTTTGTGACACTGAAGTATTATTGGGCCTATTTATGACATCATCCTAGTCTTCCCCTAATACCAACAGGACATAGTCTAGTTTATGGAAGAAGTAAGAAGTCAGGCATGATCTAAAGTTCTGAATTTGAATTATAGATTCTGAATGAATCCTGCATACATTCACTTACCCATTCACTAATCTTTCAAATATTTATCTAATGTTTATATCGAATGCAACACTATTTATATGTTCCTTGTATAGCAATGAAAAAACAAAGTTCTTGCCCTTTTGAAGCTACTTTTTTTGTGTGTGGTACATCTGTATGAAATACAAATAAATGCACAGTACAATAGAGATAATGAGAGAAGCTATGAATAAAAATCAAGCAGATGAACAGGATAAAAAATTTAAGATGGGGTGATTGAGTGAAGCTTCTCCAAAGAGGTGACTCTTGCAGAGGTAATGAGCACTTGAACAAGTGAGAAGGAGACATGTAAAACTACATCAATTCTATACTGAAACTGTATGTTTGGGTTTCAATAAGCCCTTGGTTTGCATAGTACTATACAAAATAAGGAATGGATCAGTGTTAAAGAGGAAACTAAATTGTTCCTTTATATGACTTAGTTAAAAATGAAAGAAATTGTGTAGGATAAAAAAGCTGGAGGACACAAGGAATATAGTAATCATCAAAGATATGGGAAGAAAAATGAGTAGAAAGATAGAAAGGAGAAAAAGAGACATGTAAATGTGAGAAATATATGAAAATATCAGGGTAATGATGAAGAAAAATAAAAGACAATAGAAAAGTCTGAGAAACTGAAGCCAGAAGTCTTCAAAGGGACAGGTACAAAAAGCTGTGTCCCATACATCAGAAAGATCAAGGAAGATAAGGACAGAGAAAATGCCTTTGAACTTGGCTGAATTGAGATCATTGGATACCATAAAGAGGCAAAGATGGAAGCCAGATTTAGAAGGGGATTTAGGGGGGAAATATTTTAAATATAGTTCACCTAACTCCTCACCATTGTTATAGGACATTTATTGAGTGCAGTGATTCTATAGAGCTCTAGACTGATAACCGAAGTATTCATTGGATCTAGTTGCCAGATTTGTAAAGATTGACTGAAGAAGTACCAAAGCCTGGTACTTCTATTAATCCTTTTCAGAAGGACTCTGGAGGACAGAACTATCTAAAATGTTTTTAACCCCTTTGGCTGTCTGACTTTACTGAATTCAGGAAGACTCAAGAATCCACACAGTAAGCAGACAAACCAATTAGATGTTAAAATCCCAGAGGCTAGAGCTAAGCTGTCAAAAGAAACCTAGTATGAAGAGGTAATTATCCAGTAATTATAAGAACTGAGGCAAAAGTCTAGGAGAAAAAGGCCTATTGGCATGTTGTAAAACTGTTCAAGAGGTTAACAATTTGCTTTGTTTTGTTGACAGTGGGCTAAAAAGTGTTGTTTCGTCAGAAGGCATTATTCCTTGGACTGTAAATCACCATGCTGTTACAAAAACTCAGCTGAAAAGACTGATTAAAGCAACCAACATGCTTAAAAATTACATGAAGTAAAAGAAAATCACTTGGGCCTTAGAAATTCAGTTAGCAAGTAAAGCAAAATCTTCATGCACTTTGTATTGTGAGCAACTATGGAACTTACAGTTTAGAAAAATCATTTAATTTTGAAACTGATGAGACTTTGCTACTTAGAAAATATGGGGAGTTGAATCATTGAGGTTTTCCTGGAGGAGAAAATCTCTAGTGGTAAATGCCATAAATTGCCTCTCCTGGAATGACTGTCTACCAAGAATTCATAGTTTTTGTTTGTTTGTTTGTTTTAAGATTTATTTATTTATGCATACAGAACTGGGGTACAGGCCAGAGGTGCAGGGGTGGTGAGAGGATTCACCA
>NW_004567108.1:51678556-51687039 GCF_000260355.1 Condylura cristata | reverse complement strand
ATTATACTATTGAGCTGTCAGAATATCCTATTTTAAGTTTACTTACTTAAGGAATATTTTGTTTTAAGATTTATTTATTTATGCATACAGAACTGGGGTACAGGCCAGAGGTGCAGGGGTGGTGAGAGGATTCACCAGAGACAGAGTGGGGAGTAAAACAGGCAGATCAAGGATGTACATTGCTAAGGGAAGCAGCAGATGGGTCAGGAGAGGTCTGCTGCGCCATGTGGTCACCTCCGGGGGCGGGGAATTGAACTCATGCTGAAGTGGCTTTAGCTCCTTAGTGCTGTACTTTAACCGGCTGTGCCACCAGGGAGGGCCCTCTTTTAGTTTTATCTTTCTCTGTGAAGTGATAGAGTGTATGCAATTATAGGCTCCAAGGAAAGTCCATTGGGACGGGGAGAGAAAGACTAAATCTAAGACTAAATCCATAATACTTGCAAGCACACTAAGTTATGATTTGTAGTTCTAGTTAATTTTAAAATATTGTCTCCATCCAGTTCTTTGCAATATGCATAGGAAGATACAACATAAAATCTTTGGTAAAGGTGGGTCTGAGTAGAGGAAGAGAGAAAAGGCTTGTTTGATTTTACCTTCTACAGGGAAGAAGAGCCTAGAAAGAGAAATTCACCAAGTGGATAAGTGCACGATTGTAGAAGGGCAAAACATTTTAATGGCAAACAAAATGCAGTGTTCAGTGCAGATAGTTGAAATGTTCAGTTTTAAAAAATGCTTAGTGGTGGTGATATCCTTATTGCTATCCCCCCCCACCCCGATAGGGATTCCATTCCCTTTCTAACCTTCCCCCCCAGTTCTAATCTGGTGATTATGTTAAAGTGTATAAAACAATAAAATGAAGACACCTCCACAATTGTGAAGTTGTTCAATTTCTTGGCATCTATATTAGCATATGAGATGTGCTTTGTAATCTGCTCTTTTTTCTAACTAAATGTCATTTGTGTAAAATGTACATCATGTGCAAAGTGTATCAATAGCCAAATTGTAATTTTATAACTGGTTTAATTTGATACAATTTGTCTGATTTTCAAAGACAAAACCTTGGTCATTCAAAAAAATTTTTTTAAGATTTATTTATTTATTCATACAGAACTGGGGTACAGGCCAGAGATGCGGAGGGTGAGAGGATTCACCAGAGACAGAGGACAGAGTAGGGAGCAGAACAGGCAGATCATTGAAGTACACTGCTGAGGGGAGCAGCCGGTCAGGAGAGGTCTGCCATGCCATGTGGATCTCCTCCGGGGCAAGCGGGATCGAGCTCATGCTGAAGTGACTTAAGCTTCTTAGTGCTGCGCTTTAACTGGCTGTACCACCAGGGAAAGCCCAAAAATTTTATGGGAAAAAAAATACCAAAACAATCCATACTGCATTTGTTTTTAGAAAATTGGTTTTCTTCTAGACAGACAAATTTACCATGCTTCTTCAAAATGAGTGATACTAAATCAATTTTTATATTTAAGAGTTAATGAGAATCATTTTCTTCCCCACCACCTGCTGCCTCACAATGGCACCCTGAAATTGTCACATTGCTTATTAAAGAATATATAAGCAACACATTCTGGAAAGTAGAGTTACATGAAGTCTCAGTGTGGTAAGGCATAATACAGTAAACTGCCTCAGAAGGAAGAATGCCAGGATAAATTCATGACAGGCAGACACTCTACAAGAGTTCTCATACTTCCTGACAATGAGTTACTTAGCTCATAGCAAGCCATGCAGAGACCACATGGGTGGTTAGGTGACACATCAGCGAAGGGGAACTTTTGTGTTATTTTTTTCTAAGGTTAGGTTTTCTAACTGTCCCTCAAATCTTTATCTTGAATGAATCAATGCTCTTGTCTGACTTATAGTCACTGATCAATCGACTTGTCTATGTATCTATCTACACACACACACACCTCAAATGTGAATCAATATGAAGGAGGGGAAAGACAGGAAGACTTTGGAATCATTAATACACTTGAACTTTGCAATTAGTAAAATCAGTTAATTGAACAGCCAATCAAGACTGAGAACAAGTATAAGGTAGATAAAAGGATTCTTCCTGCTCCTTGTCACTAAATTGAGACATATGGTCCTTCGTCTCCATTTAAACTCTTCTATTGTAACTATCACCCAATGGCTGTCTCCTGTGTACCAGACACCATCTACATAATAGTCTCCTATTGTTTCTTATTCTCATCTACAAATATGTAAAATAAGAGTATCCCATTTTGCAGAAGAGGAAAGTAATCTACAATGTAACTTGCTCGATGTCTCACAAAATTTCAAATGAAGGCACAATTGAAATTAATTGCACTGGTATTTTGCATAACACCACTTAACTTAAACAGATTTTATTGTTGACAAGCAATTCAAGAAAACCTAAAAAGATTTAAGTGTTGCTTGTTGACATCATTAATTTTTTTCCCCGAAAAACAAACTCCCAGGTCTTCAAAACATGAGACTGTTACACAGTAGTCTCAGTCAACAAGTATTTACGGCTATTATCACACTCCAGTTTCAGCTATGTGGGACACTTGTTGTTTCTGGAAATGCCACGTTTATTTGTTTTGTTTTATTTCTGTCTTCTTTTTATTTCTTTCCCTTTTGACCCTCCAGAGGGATTATATCCTCCCATGCACCATTCATCTGCCTAATCCCAGCTCATTCTTCAGTGATTTCAGTTCAGATGTCCTCTCTTCAGGAAGCTGAGCTCTTGTGCCCTGGCTGTGGGCTCCCGCAGTAGACTCGTCACTTCCGGGACTGTCCATACTCTTTATGTGTCTGTAAGCTCCCAAAGTCTGTTTTCTTCAGTTTTGTATCCTCAGCACCAGCACAATGCAGAATAGGTGTCAAGTATTTATATACAGTATATAAATTAAAGTATGAATGACTATCAGACACATCAATGTCAAATGAGAAGAACTATACTGCTTTACTAAGGACTAAGGCCGGGGGAAGGGCCAAAGGGGAAAAAAAAAAAAAAAAACTTCCAGAATGAAAACTGGGTCTCGCTTTAAAGATGAGAGAGAATGTGAGCTGCAAATTGGTGGTTGGGGATAGAGATCTGGAGTCAGACAGTCTTGGATATGAAAACTAATACTTGCTGTTTCAACGTGGGCATTTTACTTAGCTTCTCGGAACTACATCCCCCATCTACTTGGCAAAGGTTTATTGGGCTAGTTTGATGTATACCTATAATGTGATAAACCTTATATATGGGGTTGTTGTTACTACTGTTATTAGTAAAAGATTTGAAAAAAGTAGTTTTCTCTTGAGTGAATTGATTTATTCCATCTTTTTCTTTGTGTCCCATTGAGATGGATGCTGAGTTTTTACCATTTTTTTTTCTTGTTTTTAGCTTGTTTGGAGAATGTTTTATCTTTTGTGTTTGCTTTCCTTTCTGTTATTACTCACCTACATTCTTGCTTCCTAAGAATGCTTGTGTACATACACTTTCATGACTCCTTTAAATAAGGAGAATTGTGATATCAAAGGGATTTTTAACAAATAATTGAAAGACAATTTTTAAAAGCCATACTATACTAGTACAGTCCACTTTTTTTTTGCATATTGCTTGCCACAAGCAGATACTTACATAGTTTTTACTAACTGTAACATGTATATATATATATATATATATGTATATATATATATACACACACATGTTACAGTTAGTTATAGCTATGTGTTTGTTCAATATTCTATAATGAATATTATCCATGTATACTTCCATAATCAAATATCTTGAGAAAATGGCTTTGTTATATGGTTGTCCCTGAACCCTTCATCCCTAGTCACCAATGCAAAGTCTAAATGCAAAATTCCATCTAATATTATTGTGTACATTTTATTATTTCATCATATTTCTTGTGGTATAGATTCCTAACCATTTACTTATGGCAAACATTCAAAAGGTTAATGAAACAACCCCCAAAGGCGTTTCTGGTACAGTATTGTAGCAGAGGCTCATTGTCCCTGGCTTAAAACTGATTATGTGAAAGAACAGTGTGCACCTCTAGAAAGGCTAGCAATTCTGCCATCAGATAAATGATTGCAGCCTTCCGTGGGCTGGCTCCCTTTATTTTAGCTACTGGTTGTGGAGCTAGGAAACAGAAGCCTGCATGGGGAATGGAGGCCCAGACTTTTTTTTTTTTAACTGAAATGTCAAGCTATGTGACGCTGCCCGGCAGAAGACGACCCCCTGCGAGATGTGATAAGCCTCAGGCCTGCACCACACACTACACTGAAAATGCCGTGGGAGGGCTTCCCAGGCTGATGGAACTAATGACAGTAATAGCTCTGGGTAATTTGTCTTTTTCCTTACTGTGCACATTCTCTACATGTGGTGCACTTTACACCTACCACCAGCCTCACATCTGGAATGCTACGACCCTCTCAGTCCTGATTCAGATAGGTTGAATTCTCCTGTAAAGTAAATCTGACCTCTAATTTTCTTAATAATTCAGGATTATGCTAATGTTTTTCAGCAACCTGTGCAGAATGGTATGGGAACACGGAAGAAAGCTTAAGTCCTTGTATTTGAAAGCATGACCAAGCCTTCTTGCATATTTGCTTCTGATTTATTTTCTCTATATTGTTCTAAAAGAGAAAACAGGCATTTTGAAAAATGTGTATGCTTATGTTGTTTATGCAGTGTTTCCAGCCATAGGACATCTTCTGCTTAAGGAGAAATTTTCTGTTTCTTTTCTTTGGTAAATGGATTTTCTACTAAAGATTTATAAGAATACTAATGATAGGTTTGGGGTTTTAATTTTAACTGTAAAAAATACTTAGATAGTTAAAGAGACTGACAAAATAATTTCAAGGATAGATAAAACAGACTTCACAGCCGCTTAATCTCATAAATGCAGAGTGCTTTCAGGAAGATTTTAACAGTAAAAATCCTGTTTTAGTGCTGGTTCCATAGCAAGATTATATTTTTTTATACTGTATTTATGTCTTATAATTTCTAGACTTATGTAAAAAATAGCTGTATTATTAAAAGTATAGACATCTGCACATATCTTTTCAAAAAATATAAATGACCTGAAGTTTTAAGAAAGATTTGTATTATGTTATAAAAGCAGGCTCTTCAATTCTCACTGTCTGTGAATAAAGGGAGAGTATAAGTATCTCCATAAATTAGTATGTGAACAATTTCCCCAGAGAGTAAGAGATTTCTGGAGGTATGAGAACCACATTATTTGGCAGAAAAAGTGTATGCTCATTAGTATGACTACCTGAATCATTCTGTCAAAATATTTGTCAAGTTATTTCTAAGTTACAAGTAGACACTTAATTTTATTACCTTTTTCTTCAGTTATGCCCAGCTAGTAAAACACTTTATTTTGAAAATTAAATATTGTGAAATATACAAATTGAGAATTGTTATTTTGGTAAGTTATTTATGTTTCACACAATTAGGACTCGTGAACACTCTGCTATAAATAATATCTCTGGCCATTGTTGGGCCAACAGATGAAAGGATAATGTATCAGTGATGTTTAGTTTCTCTCTCTCCTTCGCACAGATGCCCCAATTAATCAAATGCTGCACAATTTAAAGATAGGAGGGGTTGCTGTCTACGTATTGAGCCAGCTCAGAATTTAACCACAGACTAAGACCACTCCATAAAGCCCTCTGTAGCTTCTGGATCGGTGGTACAGATGGACTCCAGAACTTTTTATTTGTAATTTGGGCATCCTAAGAGGTTAACATGCACCCAGTGGTTTAGAATAATACCAAGGTAGGGAGGGAGAGACAAACGAGAGAAAGGGCATGGGGCATCCGGAGAGACCTTCCTGGTGTATTACTTTCTTCCAGGTTTGAGATCCACGAAGGATCACTTTTGGAAAAAATAATGGTCGTCATTATATCTGAATAAGTAAAAGAGGCAGCAGGAGAGCTGCTACAGAGGCTAATTGCGGTGGGTGCAGAATATTGACCCTTCCTGGGCCCTGTACTTTGGGTAACAGTGTGTCCAGGTTGGTGCCGTCTGCCTATTGCTGGGATCTATGAATTGAGGTTGCTGAAAACAGTGATTTAGCTCATGTGTTTCAGACTAGACAAAAGTCCTCAGGCAGCAACTTGAATATTGTGTGTGTGTGTCTCATATTCATATATATGTATGGCTTTAAAATATATATAAGGAAAAATCTCCCCACAGGACAACCATTTAAGGTGGCATCATGTGATTTCAACAGAATCACATGGTGAATTTCACAAGGTGAAAATTCAATTGTTCATTTCACTGCATTATTTGGTGATGACCCAGTAAAGAGCAAAGTATAAGAACACTCTGTTCATGACAAGCCAAAGTTGACCACATGGACCATTTATAAGCAAATCTTCCATTTATTGAGCTATAAGGTCCTCACAATTGTTCCAAATGGTCAACATTACAGAGAAGGAAACTGACAAGGAGGGAAATTTAACATAGGGATGGTAGGAAGATGTGAACCTAGATCTGTCTGAGGGCAAAGCCCTCAACTTGCTGTCTTTTATCCTCAAGCCCTTCACCCCTTCTTTCCCCTGTCCCCTTCCCCAGCCTTTTGTGGTTTTGCTTTCAACAGAGCAGACTGTTAAGTAAGCGAAGGTCTAGAGAAAGAAGAATGAAACTTCTGGGGACTTAAATCCCATTTCTAATAGTCACGTGACCTTGGGCAGTTACTAGTATTTCCCGGTCTCATTGTTCTTCTGGATAAGCCAGGGATAATCCTAACTCATAGAAAACTGAGTGAGTGAATCAGATGAACTGCTGAGCACAGCAGATACTCCATGTGTTCATTTATAATGAAAAACCTCCCAGTTGGACTTTGAAAGGCTTTTTTTCTCTCCTTCAGGAATCTGACATATAGGACTTTATAAAAACGTCCTTTTTCTTTAGCAGCTTCGTAAAACTGAAGCCCTTTTATATATCAAAGCATATTTATTTACTTTATTTACATTTTTATAAAACATACCCTCTTAGGATAGTCAACACTTTGGGGGGGGGGCACAGATATTGTATGTAAAATAGTACTTTGGAACATTTTTCTTTAAACCAATTTCTTTACTTTGTAAAAATGGTAAGCAAGGCAGTTTGATATAAAAGGTAGTTAAACTTTTATAGCTGATTCTTGAAAAATGCTGATAGCCACTTATCTTAAACTGCCTTCCTCCAGGACCACCTTCCCTGGAGAGGTGCTTCCTTGCATATTGAAGGTGGAGTGAGTATGATAACTAGTCCTTAAAGAGAAGAAAGGTCACTGGATACGTATCCTGGACACCATTAACTGATGTTTTCATTGCTTCATTGACTTTGCATGTTTATTGAACTCTTAACAATGCCTAAATTATGTGAGATTACAAGGATATGTATAAAAAGCCTTGTGACCTTAAAGCAGCTTATTGGTGAGCCAGGGCGCTGAAGCATTCTATGTAGATATAAACCCTTTGGAGGGGAAAAGACTGAGTTCACAGGAGGAAGGGATTCAGTTCAGTTGAAGGGATTAGGCTTCATGGATGGGTAATTTTTTAACTTGATTGTAGAATAGGTATGATTGGATAAAGATAAGGAAAGACATTCCAGGTAGAAGGAAGAAGGAAAATGCACAAAGACATAGAATGATAGATTGAGGCCATGAGTAGGGAACAGTAAATCCTGTTCTGATAAGTATAGGTGTGTGTGTGTGTGTGTGTGTGTGTAGGTGGGGAGGAGGATTACCTTGAGTTTACAACAGAATCGCCTTCAAAGTCTATTAAATGTGCTTATTCCCAGGACCCAGCCCAAACTCCTAAGAGACTGTTTTAGTTTCTTTGGGATGAGGTCAAGTGTCAGCATTTTAAACATGGTTCCCAGGTAATTCCAACAGAACTGATAAGAGACACAGACACAGTTGAGTAACTGGAACTACTGGGACGGCTGGAGAGTAGATAAGTATCCTTAAGGCCCGCCCGCCAGTGTTAGTACCAGATATAAAGACAGATATGTTAGTGCCACTTGGGCGCTCTCTCTTCCTGTCTTCCTTCTGCATCTTCTCATTCCTCCTACGCCTTTTTCCTTCCCCTTCCTCCATCCCTTCTTACCAGAGCCTAGGGCACTTAAGTTAGAACCCTGGAGGATGGGGTCTGGTTTCAATAATTTTCCCTTCTAGTATGGAAAGTTTTAAATGTAGATAAGAGAAATAGGTAAGAGTATATTGAACATCTTTACATTTGATCACCCAGCTTCAACAACTATCCAACAACTTTGGTTCATTTGCATCCCTATCACCCTCTCTACTTATATTATTTTGAAGTATTCTTAGAAATTATAAAACCTCATTTATAACATTTTAGTGTGTAGCTCTAAGTAAGGATGTAAAGGTACCATGATAGCATTATAACACTTACAAAACAATATATTTTTTTAAAGATTTATTTGTTTATTCGTACATAACTGGGATACAGGCCAGAGTTGCAGAGGGTGAGAGGATTCACCAGAGACAGAGTGGGGAGCA
>NW_004567108.1:51653020-51676881 GCF_000260355.1 Condylura cristata | reverse complement strand
AGGATGGCCATTTTGATGATGTTAATTCTCCCGATCCATGAGCAGGGGATGTCTTTCCATTTCATGGTGTCTTCTTGTATTTCTTTTAACAGTGACAAAGCAATAATTTTTAATGTCATGAAATAAATAATTGTGTTCTAATATTTTACTATTTCATAAACATGTGTATGTGTCCAAATTTTTACCAGTTTATTTGAATCAGGATTTTGACAAACTATACATTAAGGTTGATTGAATTGTCTCTTAATCTCTTTCCATTTTTTTATCCCCTTTCTTTTTCTCTTGTTTAAGAAAATAGATTGTCAGACAGAGATTCCTTCATTCTGCAATTTAATGATTGCATTTCTATGGCACCATTTAACGTATTTTCTATAGCTAGCTGGATCTAGAGGTTTGATAAACTTTCGGTTTTTCAAGACCATTTTCCAGGTTGTGACATGTTTTTAAGAGCACACAATTGATGCTAGCAACCTCTGTTGAGCAGTGCTTAGAGTATTTCATAGAATTGCAGAATGATGACTTTATATTCATTTAGTTGCTGGAATATGTTTGTAAAGAGATGTTTATTCTCATCTACTAATTGCTGACAAAATGGCACCATTTAGCTAAAAAAAAAAGGCAGAACAGATACTTCTCCCCTTATTTACTGGTTTTCAAAGCAATAAATTGATCATTACTATTGTGCAATGGGATCTGGTTATTTAATTAAGTTGGTTAATTAGTATTATTATGAATTTAAATATGTTTGGGATCTCTCAGTCCATTGCACTATTATTGTTTTGATGTTCAAGTTCTTTTTTTGCCTGGTTGGAATCTCTTCAATTTGGCTCCTGAGTGCTTTTGACATGGCCCTAATAGCATTTGAAACATTACTTTCCAATATGACAAGATGTTCCAAGATCATGGTGTACAGTTCCACCCCAAACCTGCAGTTATTGCTCCAAAGAACGTTCTCGTCATTTAGTGGGAATCCAAATTTTAAGACTACAGTCTGGTCCAGTGTTGGTTCTCACCACTATTAAGAAATATTTCTTAGTCTTTTCAATAGAAAGAGCTAGATTTTATTGTCCAAGATAATGCCATATCACAAATTCATATCTACAGGGTTCTACCTGATATTGTTATCTCCTTTCACCTAGCTTCTTCCAAATTCCCAGTCCTCATTGACCACAACAACGTTAGAATGACAATAGTTTGTGATGAGCCCTTCAGTTTGTCCTACAATGTGCAGAGGTATCAGATTGGGAGTACTGACTTTTTTTTTAAAGATTTATTTATTCATACAGAACTGGGGTACAAGCCAGAGGTGCAGGGGCGTTGAGAGGATTCATCAGAGACAAAGTGTGGAGCAGGACAGGCAGGCTGACAAAGTACACTGCTGAGGGGAGCAGCGGGCAGTCAGGAGACGCCTGCTGTGCCATGTGGTCATCTCCAGGGCGGGGATCAAACTCATGCTGAAGTGGTTGCCACCAGCTTACAGTGCTGCACGCCCTAACCTGTTGAACCACCAGGGAGGGCCGTATACTAATATTACTACCGGCAATTTTTTTTTTTTAAGGCTTGTACTTAGTGTATATGCCACTAAGACTATGTTTAGTTTGCTCTGTTTTAAAGTTATGCTGAGTAATTTAGCTATATGATTATACTAGCAGTTGTTAGATATGTTTTATTCCATTTTTAGAAATTAATTTGTAAACTTGATTTTTATAATTTAATATTTATTATAATATAGGATATTTACATCATCCCAATGTTAAAGATAAGTTATTGTCAGAGTAACTTAGGCTGTTCCATAAGCCTATCTGATTCCTCTCCCAATGGGTAACCATTTCAGCTACATATAGTTTGTCATTACAGCGTTTATATCCAGTACGTAATTTTAAAGGTCTCTAGAGATCTAATGTAGAGTCAGACTAGAGAGTCTTTACTGTAGAAAATGATGAGCTAGAATGTTAGTCACAGGAAGTAGGGACTTTGTATATCACATGAAAATGTGTTCCCCACATTTAAATTAATGACTGGTGTCTAGCAGGTGGTTGGTGAATATGTGTTGAATGAATGAATGCTTGTTAGAAGTTTGTGATCGGAAGAGAGAATGGATCAAAGCTGTACTTTTCACAAAGTTAGTCTCCAAGTAGTGGTTAAGGTAAGTTGGAAGGAAAAACAACATCTGAATGACCATTTTACATATGTATGTCATTAATTAGATGATACTCATTTTGAAGGAAGAGCAAAAAGCTTAAGCATGTGGGATATGGGTGTGTGCAGGCACATCTGTGTTTGTGTGTATGTATGAATTTTGGGAGTTTGCAGGTTGTCTCTGGAGCTTGCACACTACAGTCAGCAGGCCGCTTGGCTGGCCTCACTCCCATCATTAGGCAGACTTGTGCATGGGTGCTGTCTGGGTCACCTTATTTCTCCTTCAGGTGTTCATTTTCATCCTTCAGTATATTAGCTTGGGACTTTCCCATCCATGATGGTCTCAGGATACTAAATCCAGCAAAAAGCAAGTCTCAAGAATTTTTCAAGTTTCTGTTTGTGTCATGTTTGCACAGGTTCCAAAGGAAGCCGCAGTGACAATTCTGAATCCAAAAAGACAAATTCTGACTGCTTGAGAAGGAAAGACTGTATGGGCATTTTGAGTTTTCCACAGCATGGTATATGTGCAAAACAGAGATGTGCATAAAATTGTAGACTTCCTAAGTTCTAGTTTAGTCTCTTCCACGGTTGTTTATTTCTGTCCTTGTGTCCTTACTCATGACCTTTTCAGAGGTGTTTCTCACCCACGTAGGTTATTTTAAGTTCTGTATCATCCATGAAACCTTGCCTGACCACTATTTCACTTATGAAGACTTCCACTAATAAGGCTTTTACCTCAGTGA
Source organism: Condylura cristata (assembly GCF_000260355.1). Classification (NCBI taxonomy): domain Eukaryota; kingdom Metazoa; phylum Chordata; class Mammalia; order Eulipotyphla; family Talpidae; genus Condylura; species Condylura cristata. The sequence continues at coordinate 51,673,999 of NW_004567108.1, read as the reverse complement.
TTGCCTTTTAATTATATACACTCTTATATTTTTGCATTGTTCTTAAACATTGTGCATATGCTTCTACTGAGTTCTCAACAAATTGTCTTATTTTTTCTGTTATAATAGTCAGTGAATTTGGAGTAATGCTAGAATGTATTTTATAAGGGATAGTTATTGGACTTTTGGATTGACAAAGAGAACGCTTCTGAAATTGAAAACAGCCAAAATCCTCTTTACTGCCTTCCAACTGATTTGTCCAATCATGATTAACAGTGAAATGGCTAAAGGAGTCTGGTTCAATTCAGTAGATTGACTGTATTTGAGTGTCTTAACAATTAGATCAAATCAGTTTAAAAATATTTGTGACTGTGTTTTTTGGAATTATTTTATAGATGCAATATGTCTATTTGTAAGTAGTATAAGTCTAGGCAAGCAAGGGTCTCACATTGGTCTTGGGTAGTAAAAACAAAATAAAAAGCAACAGAGGCTGTGGTGATCCAGAGACTACATCTTTGGGAGGCTTCTTTCAATTGCTTTAAGGGCATGTCATAATGGGGTAATCTTAAGGACAGATAGTGATATCTGTGTAAATCAGAAAACTAAAAATGAGCACTAAGTGGAAAGCTGTTAGAAAGGAGAGAAAAACAATGCAATGCTAGAACTTCAGTATCAAATTATATAGCCTAGCTCTGAGTTGGCTACTGATGGCCTGAGGAAGAGTATTGAGGGAGTCTTACAGGTGGAGGGAGGATTAAAGAAGCCCTTTTCTCCCCTAATTCTTACTATATTTTTAGAGAAGAGTGTCCACAAAGGGAGATGCTGCTGAGGAAGAGAGAAGGGCAGGGCAGTCATTAGGTCCTGGAAGAGAGAAAGAGGGGCAGCGAAACTGAGCTTGGGAAAAAGTCTCTGTTCCTAAAGTTTTAGTGATAGTTATACCATGGAAGACATCTGAACTGAACTATGGGTGAACTAAGTTCAAATGGAAACTGCCTATCAGGTCTGGCTCTTGTAAGTTATTTGTGAAATGCTTGGCTCTTGTAAGTTATTTGTGAAATGCTTGATTATTTTTGGGTAGTCAATGCTTGACTATTTGTGAAATGCTTGACTATTGGTGAAATGCTTGACTATTGGTGGCAGGAACATCCTGAGTGATGGGAGATATATAATAAGTTTACTTTGTTTGGAGACTACCAACCTAGACTAAAAGAAAAGGATAATAAAGGAGTGAACATGTTTATATGGAAAGAAATGAGGTTCAGAAAGATGCATAACAATTTACCAATGAAAGCTGTATTAGAGTAGAGCATGGATGTCATCATTGACAATAATTATTGGAGATTGCTTGTCAGAAGATTGGATTGTTTGTCATAGTCATTGTAAACAACAGTGTATGGACCTTGAACTTGTTACAAATAGTTTAATTACTGATATAAATATACATATGCATGTTTATTTTTTAATGAGAACTAATGTTCTTGTGCATTATAAAGTTTCAGGATTTATCTAATAAGGCTTGAAATCTTTTAACTACATGGTGGAACTTTCCATGACATTTATATACTCTAACATCCAATCATCTTGGTTTTAATGAAAATATTTTCCTTAAATATTTTGAAAGTAAATCATCTTCACTGAATCAAATTGACATTTTAATTTGAACTCTCCACTCTAAAAAGAATTTGCAGTCAAAATTTGTCATTAAAAAAACTCAATGAAATGAAAAATAATGATATGTTGGCTTGCTTCTACAAGCAACTGGAAGAGAAACGCTAAAGATACTATATTTTAACGCTCAGTTGACTTCTTTTACTGCCAGCAGGGATTAAGTGGGAGACAGCGCCTGGTTTAGCACAAAGAGCCACAGCATTATTTATTTATTTATTTAAAGATTTATTTTTATGTATTTATGCATACACGAACTGGGGTGTATGCCAGAGGTGCAGGGACTGGGGGTCGAGGGGAATCACCAAATACAATGGAAAGAAGAAAAGTCAGATCTATAGAATACATTGCTGAAGGGAGTAGTGGTCAAAATAGGGGAGGTCTGCTACTCCATGTGGGTCACCTCCCTGGCCAGGATTGAACTCATGCCACAGTGGCTGGCGTTAGCTTGATAGTGCTGTAACTTTAACCTCTGTGCTGCCAGGGAGGAAAGGCCACAGCTTTAAAAAGAAATGCTGAAAAAGGAGCTGTGTCACTTACCAGAAGGATGGCTTTATTCAAGTAACTTAGTTTCTTCATTCTTAGAATTTGGTTGATAATAATATGTCAGAGTCTGAAGAAAACAGTGTACAGAAAGGTATTACAAAGAAAATTTTATCAAAATATAGGATTGTTGCAGGTATACTTTATATATTTTCTAATAGATATCATTCTTTTTATTTTTAATTTTATAAATATCACTATGTGTTTTCAAATATCTAATTGAAAAAACAATACATGATGAAGCTAAAAACAGCAGAACGTTAAAACATGCAAAAAGAAGGAATTGAGAATCACGCATAAGCACTCCAAATAAGTTTTTAAATATGTATTTATTTATGCATACAGAAGTGGGGTGCAAGCCAAAAGTGCAGGGGCGGTGAGGGGTTTCACCAGAGGCAGAGTGGGGAGCAGAACAGGCAAATCGACAAGGTACACTGCCAGGGGAGCAGTGGGCAGGCCAGGAGGGGTTTGCCGCCCCCTGTGTGTCACTTCCAGGGCCCGGGATTGAACTCGCACTAAAGCGGCTGCAGCCAGCTTCCAGTACTGCGTCCTTATCCATTGCACCACCAGGGAGGGTCTCCAAATAATTTTTAACACATGTTCATGCCATTTTCATTTAACTTTTTACTTGTGCAGGGAGCTTTTGAAGATAAACAGTTACTGCAGTGTACACGGTCATAAGTGGTTTGTTCCTTTATCTCAACATTATATTATGATCATGTGCTTCATATGATTGTGTAAGTTAATGCATACACCTTTATCTGAAAGAAACAAAATATAATTTATTTATTCCCTGTTTTCATTAATTGATAAATTGTCTCTGGGAACAGTCACACTGCACTACACTAATTTTTGTATATTAATTTCTGCCAATGCCAATGGTTTGTAATTTTAAGAAGTATATGTGATCCCTTCAAGAAACGTCAATACATGCGTGAAAGCTTTCAAGAACAATCCTCTGTTCTGTTAAAGTTACAGGTCTTCAGTAGGGTTGGAATAGACCAGCCAGAGGTGCGGAGGGTGAGAGGATTCACCACAGACAGTGTGGGGAGCAGAACAGGCAGAGTGGTGAAGTACACCGCTGAGGGGAACAGCAGGTGGGTCAGGAGAGGTCTGCCACGCCATGTGGTCACCTCCGGGACCGGCATTGAAGTGACTGTCGCAAACTTGGCGTGCTGTGCTTTAACCCACTGCGCCACCAGGGAGGGCGAATAAATAATTTAAAACAAACAAACAAACAAACAAAATCACCACCACCACCACCAACAACAAAAACTGTTGTTTGAGCAAAATGCTGCGATCCCAAATGGCCAATTTTCTTTAAAAATAATAATTTCTTTCTTTGTACTCAGATACAGTCTTTCAGGGGGTGACCACAGACGTATATGAGTATTGCAGTTGAGGTATATTTTACCTGTTACTAAGTAACCTGTCAGTCAGGAAGGGTGAAGTATTAACTCAATTTTTTAAGAAAGAATTGAACTAAAAACATTGAAAAAAAATTAGATACTAAGTTTTAAATCCCCCCCCCCCCCCACACATAGCTTACCTCTGCAAGGCTCCACAGTCTCTTTTGTCACAATGGAGGACAATTGTATCTTCCCTACAATGGCTAGAGCCCATCTTCCATCTCTTCCTCTGGTTCCTCAGATGGAACTCTTTTTCTTGCATAATTTTCTCTAACTTCCTTGTGGATTATTACTGCCAGCATTCAATCATGTTGTGGTATTTCCTGTCTCAAAAGGTTCTTGTTTGAATAGATTTCTCAAAACAATGCTAACCATCTTTACCTTCTCCTTCTCAGTCACAGTCACTGTTTTAGTCTTGCATGCTAGTGAAAGTGCACCAGTTATGTGCTTTTGCCATACCTAATCAATTCTTTGCCCCCAATTTAGTATTCTTTCTACCAGAAATAATCTGTAGATTATTAAAGCCTATGCCTTACAGGACACATTTGTCTCCCGGTTTTCCTTCTTCATAAATGATCCTTCTCGATGAGATTTCTGTGCTGGTTTCTCTTTTGCCACACTGATGAATGCTGGCATTCTTCCAGGGTTAGCACTGAGTTCATTCTCATACTCTTCCCTTCTCCTACATACGATCTCATTAGGTCTGACACATTCACCTACCACGTTTGTTTTGGTGACTCCTAATTTTGTATCTCGAACTCTCATGAGTCAAATGCATTCCACTATTTATATGACATCTTTTAGAATGTATTCTAATCACCTCAACGTCCTTTTATCCAAGCTAGAAATTTTAATTTTTCATTACACTAAATCTATTTTTTCTCCTAGCCATCTCTGACTCAGTAAATAATATCACTATCTACTTTTTTATTGAAGCCAGATGCTAGAAGCTCAACTGATTCTTTTATCCTCTGCCCAGTTATAACTATCAATGATTGTGCTGATGGTCTCTAGAAAGCAGTTAAGGACCACTGCAGTTACACCACTAGCATCTTATCCCAGGCTACCATTATTTCTCTCCTGATTGATAGCACGGGTCTATTGTTAGTGTTTCACTGGTCTTTCCTCTCTTCTAACCTAATTTCCACTCAGCAAGAAAAGTGACTTATGAATATGATAATAGAAACACATTATTTTCCTTGTAAAAGTCATTGGTGATTTCTCACTGCCCTTAGAATCAAATGGAATCTTCTTACCAAAGTCTAAATGTTCCCAGGTGATCCAAAGCTTACCTAACACACCACTCTTTCTCATCTGCCAGGTGCTATAAAACCAATCTTGTCCATTTTCAAAAGGTCCAAGCTTTTTCACTCCAGAGAGAAAGAGAGACTTTGTAGATGTTTTCACCCCTGACTGGAAAATTCTTCCTGTTGCATTTCACCCATTTACCTAAACAAACCCTTATCTTTTTTGGGTCTCTGTGTAAATCATCCATCTTGAAAAAGCCCTTTTTTACAGCTCTTTATTATTCATATTCAGATCATCGTTTTACCCCCCTCCCCAACAGGGCACTTATAGCAAGTTATTATTTTTTTCCCAATTTCACCAATCATCCAAGCTCCAGGAGAGTAGAGAAATGTCTAAACAGTATTTTGTTTTGCCTTCAGTGCATGTCCTGGCACACAGTAGATGCTTAATAAATATTGAATGAACAAACATGTTGTCACATTGTTTAATTTGGGGATACCCAAAAGCCATTATATACAATTATGCCAGTTTTTAATTTTCTAATTAAAAAACAGAAAAGTCAACCAATTCTAATCAAACTAAGTGAAATAAGAAACAGAAAAACACGTTTGGATCATTCAAAAAGAAAGTCTCATTTTTGTTTGTTCTGTCTCCCACTACAAAGATAATGAGAAATGTTATGTGATCAAGGATCAAGTACAACAAAACATTTTTCTAATCTAGTTTTCTTCAATTATTGTCAGTGGTATAAGAAGCATAATTTTTGCTTGAATTATTTGGGCAATTATTTCAATGTAATGATCTGACGAAAACATGCAGTGGTAATAGTCTTTATTGCTTCAGTTCCTTCTTTGATCTGAGAGGCGTCACACTCAGCTAGGCAGGGGTGAAAGAAGCTTCCTTGACTAACTGTACCACTGTCCACAGTTCAAGCATTTTCATGTTGTATTTCAATTAAGCATGTCCTACGAACCCATAGTGAGATATGAATTCCAAGTTTGTTTGTTTTTTTAAATGGTAGGGATTTTGAATTAAACCATATTCTTTTTTTTTTTTTAAAGATTTATTTATTTATTCATACAGAATTGGGGTACAGGCCAGAGATACGGAGGGTGAGGGGATTCACCAGGGACAAAGTGGGGAGCAGAACAGGCAGATCGATGAAGTACACTGCTGAGGGGAGCAGCGGGCGGGTCAGGAGAGGTCTGCCACGCCATGTGGTCACCTCCCGGGCAGGCTGGGATTGAACTCATGCGGAAGTGGCTTAAGCTTCTTAGTGCAGTGCTTTAACCCACTGTGCCACCAGGGAGGGCCTAAACCATATTCTTTTTTATGGCATCCACTTCTCCCTTGGTAAAATGCTTATTGGGAGATAAATTTGCCACTAAAGGCTGTTGCTGTCAATTTTTTTCTTTTCCTAGTGAAAATAACTATTTTTAACCACAGCACTGACTTTGTTAATAATTTGCTCTTGAGAATATTCCTAAACACGTACAATATCCTTTTTATTCTCTGTCTCATCAGGAAGCAAGGTCACTCTTAGTATTCCTTTTTCAATGGCTGAGGAAAAAGTGTGAGTTCTTGAATTCGTGGTAAGATAGAATGGCTTGTGATTTCATTTCATATATTAGGATTTAAAAAAACTGTGACTTTTGCTCACTTGTTTTACATCAGGGACTTGTGAGACATCCCTTACTTTTCCTGATTTTTTGCAGGTGAGTATTGATGATTTTAATATTGCTTTGAATATAAAATGATTTTTTTTATTGTATCACATTGATAGAAACAGTTTGCATGACAACATATTGTTCAGTTTAAAGTGTGATCAGTTGTGAAAGAATAGTCTGTTTCTGTATAATTTATCTTCCATATATCTGAACATCTAATCTCTTGAATTTTTCATACTTCAGAAAGCAAACATTAGAAATGTTATTTTATAAAATATTTTCATTTTTTAAATATCAGCCTTTTAGGATAAAACTCTCACTCAATAAAATATGCCTGTTTTGAAATCACAGTACAATGAGTTTTGAAAAATGTGTCTACCCAAGTAACCACAACCACATCAAGATATAGAATATCATCCCCAAAAGTTCCCTCTGGTCCCTTTGCAGTAACCACTAATCTGTTCTCTGTCACTATAGATTGGCTTGTCTAAATTTTCTAGGTTTCCAAATAAACAGAATGATGTAGTCACAGTCTCTTAAGTCTGGTTTCCATTGCATTTTTGTTTTTCAGTCATGATGTTATGCATATCAGTAGTTAATTTGTTTTATTGCTGAGTCGTATTGTATCATATAGATACACCACAATTTATTCATTCACTCATCTTTCCTACATATTTCTAGTTTGGGGCTAGTATGAATAAAGATTTTTTTAAAATACTGTATATGTCTTGTGTGTACATATTCATACTACCAGGTGATGCAGGTACAATGTGTAAGATATAAGGTGGTTATTTTAAGAGCCTCAAACCCAAGAAATGGAAGTAGATTAAAAATAACTGTCAATAGGGCCCTCCCTGGTGGCGCAGCGGGTTGGGGCACAGCACTAAGAAGCTAAGGCCACTTCCGCATGAGTTCGATCCCCACCTGCCCCGGAGGTGACCACATGGCGTGGCAGACCTCTCCTGACCCGGCTGCTACTCCCCTCAGCAGTGTACCTCATCGATCTGCCTGTTCTGCTCCCCACTCTGTCTCTGGTGAAGCCTCTCGCTGCCCCTGAGCCTCTGGCCTGTACCCCAGTTCTGTATGCACAGGTAAATAAATCTTAAAAAAAAAAAACTGTCAATAACACAAGCTAGGAAGTTCGGTAACAGTGATCCCAATACAGTGTTGGAAGAGAATATATCATGTGGATATATGTTTTCACTTTTTTTGGGAGGATAAATATCTCTGCTTAAACTCGTTGGACTGTAGTTGCCTTAGGCGTGTGCCCTCATGTCCTTTGCTGTGAAGAGAAGAGTCACAGAAGCTCCAGCTGTCACCTCCTTTGTAGCCACCACTTTTGCACAGAAGCCTCACGAGACAGTCCTTCCCTACTTTACAGTCAGTGATTCAGAACAGAAGGGGGAATAGAGAGGACCCATGCTGTGAAATGTGGGACATTTCCACATTTCAAGTTGGACTTGAATACTCCTGAGCCAACCTTTCCAAGAGTTAAGTAGCAGTTCAGGACTATTCTCACCAATTCCTTGTTTCTTCCCCTTCTCCTTCACTGGTGCCTGACTTGTATCATATAGTTTGAAGGTGTTTTCTACCTTCTTGGGGCCCTGCTCCCCCTTTTTTAAAAAAGATTTATTTATTCTGGCCCTCCCTGGTGGTGCAGCGGGTTAATGCGCTGCACTGAGAAACTAAAGCCACTTCTGCACGAGTTCGATCCCCGCCTGCCCCGGAGGTGACCACATGGCGTGGCAGACCTCTCCTGACCCGCCCGCTGCTCCCCTCGGCAGTGTACTTCGCTGATCTGCCTGTTCTGCTCCCCACTCTGTTCATGGTGAATCCTCTCACCCTCCCCATCTCTGGCCTGTACCCCAGTTCTGTATGAATAAATAAATAAATCTTTAAAAAAAAAGATTTATTTATTCATACAGAACTGGGGTACAGAGATGCGGAGGGTGAGAGGCTTCACCAGAGACACAGTGGGGAGCAGAACAGGCAGAAGTACACTGCTGAGGGGAGCAGCGGGCGGGTCAGGAGAGGTCTGCCAGGCCATGTGGTCACCTCCAGGGCAGGCAGGGATTGAACTCATGCGGAAGTGGTTTTAGCTTCTCAGTGCTGTGCCCACTGCGCCCGCCCTGCCCCTTTTACTGTGTACAGAGGTTTCTTCACATTGATTTCTTATACCTGTCCACCCAGCCATAGCATCTTCTGCACAGAGGATGGAAATTAGTAACATCTGAGTCACATCGTCAGTGTTAAGTTTAAATTCAAGTCTTACACTTACAAACTGACACACTCATTTCTAAAGTTGTACTATTTGTAATTCTCACTGGAAATATATGAAAGCTTCAATTTTTTCCCACACCTTCACAAACATGGAGTCTTTTTAATCTTTATTTTATTTATTCTAGTGAGTGTGTAGCAGAATCTCATTATACTTTTAAATGTGCAAGTAGTTGATGGTCAGAGATGTTGAGAAAAGTTCTTTGAATTGTATGTAATATTTTATGGGTACATCTGTGCAGTGTTTTATGAGAAGCAACAGATGGTAAAGAGAGGTTGAATGAAATTGAAGTCCAGCAGATAGCAGAGGTGGGGCACAACTGGAGAAATCAGAACAATAGATAATTATGATATTTCTGGAGTTCTAGCTCTTGAATTGCCTTTTGTTTACTTGTTTTATCTCAGGAAATTTAGTGATGTTTCTGATTGTTGTGCCTTGTTGACTGTGAATGACTATATAATCTTAGAACAGGTGTGTGTATGTGTGTGTGATCGGTATTATGGAAACAATTAAACAGTGTAGGTTATTTATTTTAAGAATATAACAACTGGATATATAACTAGGTTGCAGACAGTGCCCATCCCTGTGAAGACAAACAGCCTCAGGGATAATGTTAAAAAGTTTTAGATTTTGAAGTGGGACTTCCTTGGAGAGGAAATAGGAGAGAAAGAAAAAAGGAGAGATAAGAAGGGTGTTTGTCTGAGCTACAGGGTTCCAGGCTGGAGTTGCTTCAGCATTTTGGGGGTCAGTGCATTTGACCTCTGTACCATGTTGATTTGGAGAAGGCCACTGTGGACCTCTGAAAGTGGAGGCTAGAGGACGAGGCTTTGCAAGTAGAAAAGTGACTGAAAAGGTTCCTGGTTTTGCAGCCCGGATACAGCCTCTCTTATTTGTGTGAGTGAGGTCTTTTGTTGGATCACCTGGTGGCTGTGGCTGCTGTCTTGAGGGTCCCTTTGCTTGGTGCTGTGCTGGAGCGTTCTGCAGCTCTGGGAGTGTCTCAGGTTGTTTATTCATGAGTTGGAACCTGGCCTGGAATTTGACTGCCTTGTGCCCTAGGTTGGCAGAGGCAGGAAGATGCCATCTTAGACACGCAGCCTATTGTTTGGGAGAGGAGCTGCACATCTTCTGTGGTGGGAAGATGCCATCATAAAGGTCTTTGTACAGGACAGTAGTGGACACGACATTTGGATAAAGTAAATGACCATCATTGGCCTCAGTAACTCTTGTTTATCCCATTTGTTAAATAAATCCCTTTGTTGTTATTTCTTAAGCTTGAGCTATCTTGCAATTGTGGGCATGGGTAAAGAACCAAGACAGTATTTGGTAAACTATTTGGGCTGTGGGGCCTTGGCCAGTTTAGTCTTTCTCCTCCTGGCTATCAGATATAAAAGAAAGAATAAACCTCGAGTTTTCAAGAAGCCAAACTTGTTCTCTTCAAAATATGTCTCCTGAGAAAATTTTTCAATAAATTCACTGGCTCTAAGATCATATGTAGATATTGTGGTTTTGACTTCATTTAACTCAGGATATTCATCAATACTGAGCTAATTCTATTTGAGCTTCTGTTAAACATGAATGGTTATTAAGTATTATCACATTTTAAGATAAATTAAAAGCTTAAAGTTAAAGGAACATAGAGAACCGTATCGAGTTGTTGACATAAGATTTCCATAATCTATGTATAGCAAACTGTACCCCAATGGAGAAGGCAATAACCCATGAATTTTAGAAATCTCATATCTTTGCTTTTTCTTTTCCTGAAAGAAGCACATGGAGAATCAACAGATGCATTTTGATTATAACAGATCTCTTGGGAAGCTTTCATATGTAGATTAATACAAGAGAACTTGTGTCTACAGGCTGGCGTGACATTGTGTAGCTTTAGACACTGTCATGCTGATTACCACATACGCCAACTGCCACATAAATCATCTTTATAAATAAAACTTTGCATACACACGCAAACCTCAAAACACAGCAATAAATTGGTCATGACTCCTGTCTCAAATGGTGCCACTCCATCACTTCCATTAGTGAGTTGGAACTGATGGCACCTTGGTGAATGCCTTTGTCTCATCTATCATGATACACCTCATATTTTAATATATAACTGCTACAGTGGGCCTTTGGAGGAAAGAAAATTTTAGTATCCTGCATTGTCATTTTTTTATTTTTTATTTTTTATAAATCTTTTTGCCTACAGCAAACTTAAAAAAAAATTACTTGGAAATGTTAAGTAACCAAACCTTTTATAAAACATGTCAAGATTAATTACTATTTTCACTTATGAGCTGTATAGACTGTTTCCTAAGATTCTCATCTTATTAGATACAATGATTCATATTCTCTTTCTTGGCAAAATTTCTGCTTTTCTTGCAGCTATCCCCATCAATAATGTAAGTAGTGATAGGATTCTGCCAACACTTAAAAATACAAAAAGTCAAAACCTTTCAAGAATTTCTTTAGTCTTGGATACCCTAGACTTTAATATTTGGTGATTTGGTACTTTATATCTCTCATTTTACTTACCTGTATTATAAGAAAGATGGTACCCTAGACTTGAGTGTTGTCAAAATGAAATACTAAATATTCTAATCCACGGTCTCCTTTTCTGGCATCTTGCAGTGCAAACCCTGAAGTTACTAGGTTTTGAAATAATTGTTTGCTCATTTTTTCAAGTAATGTTACTATGGCAGAAACTGAGATGAATATTTTAACATCTGTTTCCAACACTTCTTCCCTTTCTGTATTCTTCTAACAGTGTGCATCTTGTGTATTTAGGTTATGTGAGCTGGCTAGTTAGAAATCAGTGAAATCTCTGTGTGGGTTTTCCAGAGAGTTTTTGCTTTTCTTCTACAAAGGCATGACTTGGTCAGAATTCCCCTATCTTGAAGAGAAATATGATGCTGGGAACTTTTATAACAATAGGGTGACAAGTTTGAGAATTAGAGACTTACTGGTCCTGACAGCTGGGGCTCTGAACCATTTCCAATAGCGAACCCCCATGTCCAGACTTCTTGTCATGGAAGAATAATATTCCCTGATTTAGTCAAGTCACTCTGTGGCAAGTTGTCTTATCTTGGCAGCTGCAAATAAACTGATGTGATTATTATTTGATGCAGTAATAGAAATCAGTTTTAATTTGGACCCCAAATGTCCCATTGAATTAAGAGGGAAGCTTTCATCTCAGGAGAAGGTCTAAAGTGAGTCAAACAATAAAATGGGTTGTATTTTGCACATTTTTTAGGCCAACCTTTATGATAACTAAAAAATAAAAGCCTCCTATTTGCAATTAAGATGAAAGTTTATTAAAATTCAAACTCCATACTGACATTAAAGTCTTCTTTGATATTATAGCAATGGTCTATCCATAATCTTCTGGAAAATCAATGCAGATTCTGTTCTTTTTTCTCATAACTGCCTCAACATGACTTATTTACCCCTTTATTAGCTTCTGTCTCACTTTTCCTTTCATTTTATTTTTATTTTTATATAGTGTTTTAAAGATCTATTTATGCATACAAGAGCTGGTCTGTAGGCCGGAGAGGGGAGGGTGAGAGCTGGGAGAGACAGAGTGAGGAACAGAACAGGCAGATGTAATGAAATATACTGCTGAGGGGAGCAGTGTGGGAGACTGGAGAGGTCGGCTATGACATGTGGGTCAGCTCTCTGGCTGGGCTGCAAATAGCTTCATAGCACTGAGACTTAACCCCTTGTGCCACCAGCGGGGCTCATCTTTTATTTTCATTTTTGACCACTTGAGTCCCATCTGACTGGTAATACAGGTCTTACATGACGCAGACTCATAATGATCATAAAGGGCTCCCCCAGCGCAGACCTTAATTACTTGATCACTAATCTGGCAATATTCTTTTTTTTTTTTAATATTTATTTATTTATTTGTACATACAGAACTGGGGTACATGCCAGAGGTGCAGGGGTGGCGAAAGGATTCACCAGAGACAGAATGTGGAGCATACTGCTAAGGGGAGCAGCGAGCGGGTCAGAAGAGGTCTGCCGGAGCCACGTGAATCACCTCCGGGGCAAGTGGGGGTGGAACTCATGCGGAAGTAGCTTTCTATTGTTAGTGCTGCGTTTTAACCCACTGCGCCACCAGAGAGGGCCAATCTGGCAATATTCTTATTGCATCTCTTGTTGGTCTTTTTTCTTTTATAATGCTTGAATCTTCAAGCAGATCATAAACTTTTTATATATGCAGAGACTGTGTTTTATACCAAATGTGGCATGATTAGTTCCTTTCTCAAGGTAGAGATACAGGTTTGCTGATTTTTTTTTTTTTTAGATTTATTTATTCATACAGGACTGGGGTACAGACAAGAGGAGCAGGGGCAGCGAGAGGATTCACCAGAAACAGAGTGGGGAGCAGAACAGGAGATCAGTGAGGTACACTGCTGAGGGGAGCAGCGGCTGTGACAGGAGAGGTCTGCCATGCCATGTGGGTCACTTCCCTGTTGGGGATCTAATTCGCAGTAAATGGCTGCTGTTAGCTTCGCAGTGCTGGTGCTAGAAAAGTTGCACCACCCAGGTTTGTTGAATTTATGTATAAAATGCTTCTCATTTTTCTTTGTTCAAGATTTTTTTTTTCTTGCTTAGCTATCACAATGCTACACATTTTTTCTGTCACTAAAATTTAAACTACATGTTAAAGAAAGTATGAGCAATATGCACTCTCAGAAATTGCAATATAAAATGTAATTGAAGGGGGCAAATGAATTTGATTAGATAATTCGAAAATAAATTTAAGTGAATAAGAATTCTATGTAAAAAGGACAGTCTTATTATAATTTCACTCATGTGGTATATAGAGCAAACAAACAAAAGGAGTAACTAAATAAATAAAACATAAATAAACTCTTGGGTATAAAACAAATTCGTGGTTTTCCAAAGGGAAGGGGAAAAAGAGAAGGGTAAATAAGGTAAAAGGGGATACAGGTCTGGTGAAGGACAGGCTTGGACTCTTAGTAGTGAACATAATGTATTCACATATTGAAGTTTGGTGATGCACACCTCAAGCATAATGTTACAATGTGAAGTTATTTCAATTAAAAAAAAAAAAAACAAACAAACTAAGAGGACTCCTTGGGATGCAGAGTAAGTCAAAATCTCAGCACTAACAAGCTATCACCAGCCACTGTGACTGAGTTCCATCCCCCACCACGAAGCTGACCCACATGATGTGATAGACTTTTCCAGTTTCACCCCCTACTCCCCTCAGCAGTATATTTTCAGTCAGTCTGCCTGTTCTGCTCCCCACTCTGTCTCTGGTGAATCCTCTCATTCCCAATCCCACACCTCTGGCCTGTACCCTAGTTTTTGTATGCATAAATAAATAAAATAAATCTTTAAAAAAAAACTTACTAGTAATATTGAAAACAATACAAGTTAAAATAACAAGATATCCTTGTTTCACTTCTTAAATTAAAACAATTCTTATAAGGCATGGGGCCCAATACCTTTATTCTGTTTTTCTCAACGGAGACAGGCAGTCTCACTGTATTTCTTTGTTGTGTTTTTCCTTCATCGCTTTCTTCTTTCACTTACGTCCATTGTGAATAGCCATCTTGAAGGTCACTAATATGGGCTTCCATTTGCTTTCTTTGGCTTCATAGCTTTCTGAAGAATTTTTTATGTCTTCTTCTGAAATTGTTGCATCCTGGAACTCCTTTTCTTTCTTGTTTTAATTTTCAGTTCCTTTTCTCTTACTGTGTTTCTCACATCATTCACACTGCACCCCCAGCCCCCGTGTTTCCTCAAATTCACTATCCTGGCAAGTTTTAATTCTCTGATAAGAGCGAAAAATCTTCTACATGTTGGTGATTGGGTTCTGGGGCACTGGTTTCCTGTTAAGAGTATCCTGTTCCCTTGGGAGCTCATGTAGTTAGTATTGTGCTTTTTGTCTGCCATTTTGTTATTTCAGATCTTCCCAGGGCACTAGCCCTCTTCCTCCCCCTCCCTTTTTAGTTAAGCCACACTTACTTCTTTTGCTCCCTTTCAGCCAACTAATCAGGCAGTGATGGTTCAGGGAATTGATTCCTACAGCCCTGCAGGTTAGAACAGAGGGAACCAGATAAGGTTACCAGGTAAGGTTTTGAGTAGAAATAAAATGATTGTCCCATTTGTCATATTCTCTAAAAAACTCCTAGAGAGAGGAATGTTAAGGATTTGTAGATGCCATATTTTTGAATAGTTACATTTGAAACCAATAAAACTCTATGAATAACTTAATAATGGATAAACCAATTTCTGAATTAAGAAACTATAAGTGCTGATTACTTGAAAGTATCCTTCTGGTGTGGTTATAAAGTGATGTTATTTCAATTAAAAAACAAAACAAAACAAAACTAAGGGGACTCCTCAGGATTCAGAGTAAGTTAAAATCTCAGCACTTATATAAAGCTATCACCAGCCACTGTGGCTGAGTTCCATCCCTAAACACACTTCATAATTTTCACAGTTTTTCCTTCAATTTTGTATCAGCTTAGGTGATGGTTGGAATAATGCAAACCTTTGACATCTCTATGAACTAGCAGATCCTATTTTATATTAAATTAACATAAAATATTCTAAAAATGTATGTATGTGATAATAAGTGCACATAGATATAATAGAGTTTATATATTCAGTTCAATAACAATATATCATCTATTAAAATTCACACACTTTGAAATAAAAGAATGATGTTCATAATTCCATTCTGTTAGTCATATACTAGCTTTTGAGATTTTAGGAAAAACATGAACATGGAAGTATAAAAATGGACCAAATTCCCCTTCTTACTCTAAGAGTGCACTATGCATGAATAAATCTCCTACTGCTCAGTACACATGAACAGTAGGATAAAAATGAATGCATTAAAGATGATCTTTCAGGTGAATTCTTTAGTGTTCAGAATTACTACTCCATGTACAAAGCAATCAGGGGTTAAAAGAAAGTACTCTTTCAGGAAAATAAAATGGATTTTATGTTTTTGAAGACCTTGTAAAAATATTTTTAATTTTGATTATTTAAAGATTTACTTTAGACATTTGGGACCTTCAACTGATATTTTTTCCACATTCTTAGATTTCTGTCTTCCTTCTGAGAATGAGACTTGTGATAATTATATCAGTCTATTTTGTTTTATTTTATTTATTTATTTTTAAAAGATTTGTTTATTTGTGCATAAAGAACTGGGGTACAGGTCAGAGGCTCAGGGGCGGTGAGCGGCTTCACCAGAGACAGAGTGGGGAGCAGAACAGGCAGATGGACGAAGTACACTGCTGAGGGGAGCAGCGGGCGGATCAGGAGAGGTCTGCCACACCATGTGGATCACCTCTGGGGCAGGGGAAATCAAACTCACACGGAAGTGGCTTAAGCTTCTTAGTGCTGTGCTTTAACCCGCTGCTCCACCAGGGAGGGCCAGTCAGTCTATTTTATTTTTCTAACAGTTACTAACTAAAGAATTCAAAACTTTCCCAATAAGTATATTAAGTAAATAAACCTAAATTCTTATATGTAGACTAGCTTTGAAATACTATTCAACTATACTTGCTTCCAAGGGTGACTTGAGGAAGCTGCAATAGTAAAATCATGATCTTTAAGATCAGCAAGATTATGGGATGTTAGAAAGGGTTTTAATTTCCCTTAGATTTTTCCATTTTAGAATGAGAAATAAGAACTCATATTTCAACTGGTCATCTGCCACCTAAAACATGCCCAAGTGAATGTCCTTCCTTGTCTCAATACTCTAGCAGTGTGTGGTGGGATGGCCCACCCCTTGCAGTTGAAATTTTCCTTCCTAGATTCTGGAATATTCTTGTCACTTTTTTTTTTTTAAAAGCCTTATTTATTTATGCATACAGAACTGGGGTACATGCCAGAGGTGCAGGGATGGTGAGAGGATTCACCAGAGACAGTATGGAAAGCACAACAGGCAGATCGAGGTACATTGCTGAGGGGAGCAGCGGGCAGGTCAGGAGAGCTCTGCCAGCCATGTGGATCACCTCCCGGCCTGGGATTGAACTCACACTGAGGGGTGCTGCAGCTAGCTTGCAGTGCTGCATCCTAACCCATTGCGCCACCAGGGTGGGCTCCCTATCACTTCGTCTAGCTGATTCTAGTTTTAGGCAGTATCCCTGGGGCTTGTTGAACTTCATATGCTAGTTCAAGGCTAGCTGGACACTCAGATTTCCTTCATGAGCCAGATCTTTCTCTTGAGTTCTAGAATCATATATCTACTACCTATTGCACATGTAGATGCCTAATAGCTATTATAACCTTAATAGGAGTAAAACAGAGTTTTAAAAATTAAGTCTTTCTTGGGGCCCTCCCTGGTGGCGCAGCGGGTTAAAGCACTGCACTAAGAAGCTTAAGCCACTTTCGCATGAGTTCGATCCCCGCCTGCCCCGGAGGTGACCACATGGCGTGGCAGACCTCTCCTGACCCGCCCACTGCTCCCCTCAGCAGTGTACTTCGTTGATCTGCCTGTTCTGCTCCCCACTCTGTCTCTGGTAAATCCTCTCACCCTCCACATCTCTGGCCTGTACCCCAGTTCTGTATGAATAAATAAATAAATCTTAAAAAAAAAAAATTAAGTCTTTCTTCACAGTAAATTGCGCTAGCCTCCGTCATCGCTCAGACCAAAAACCTAGGAGTCACTGTTGAGTCCTACTTTTTCTCAACCCTGTATGTAAACTCAGTAAATTCAGTTAGCCCTGCCACCAAAATATATTCGTGATCCATCTGCTTCTCACTATTTTACATTAAAGGAAATAAACTAAGTAGGACTTTCTAAATAAATAACTTAGAAATATATTAATTGCATCATGAGTTATTTTCTCCTGCCTAGGTATGAGCCTGTTCCTTGTCCTTTTCCATTTCCTTTACATACCTTTGGATTGTTTGGTTAATTTTAGTCATCTGATTCTTCTTGTTAAGGTAACTGACAATTATATAGACCAACTCCATCTTTTATACAATGTCAGAATTCACTTTCATTCATAGTGTTATAGTCCGAATAATTGGTTTTCTATTTCTTTGTAACACCAAAACATTTTTTTTAAAGATTTATTTATTTGTGCATACAGAACTGGGGTACAGAACAGAGGCTCAAGGGCGGCGAGAGGTTTCACCAGAGACAGAACGGGGAGCAGAACAGGCAGATCAACGAAGTACACTGCTGAGGGGAGCAGCGGGCGGGTCAGGAGAGGTCTGTCGCACCATGTGGTCACCTCCAGGGCAGGCTGGAATCTAACTCATGTGGAAGTGGCTTTAGCTTCTTAGTGCTGTGCTTTAACCCGCTGCACCACCAGGGAGGGCCACCAAAAACATTTTTAATGAACTTTTAACAACTTCAAATTTTTGAGTAAAAGCTAGAAGAGTTTGGTGCCTCCCTGGTTGCTCAGCACTGAGAAGCCAAAGCCACTTCAGCATGAGCTCAATCCCCCACCGGGGAGCTGGCCCACAAAGTGCAGCAGACCTCTCCTGACTTGCCCGCTGCTCCCCTGAGCAGTGTGCTTTGTCAGTGGGCCGGTTCTGCTCCCCACTCTGTCTCTGGTGAAGCCTCTCACTACCCCTGCACCTCAGCTCTGTATGCATAAGTAAATGAATCTTTAAAAAAAAAAATCTAAAGAGTTTTATTTTAGAATTTAGTTTCAATCAAATTTTAAGCCACCTGCTTACAAAATTACATTCAGATAAATACCAAATTTGAATGTTTCTTTTGAGATTTGATACTCCCTCCCACATGGATAATTCTATGAACCAGATACTCAGCATCTTTAAACCCTGTGTAAACAGAATATTTGGCTGATAATCTGCCTGTTTATGGAATATTTCTTTTGCTCTAACTTACTTTCACATTAATTTATATCAGATGAAATTAGCAAGTGGGTCCATAGTAAATACACTTAATAAACCTAAGAGCTCATATGTTACTTCCCTTTCAAATTTATTAAATGTGTTATTTTGTTAGAAATCTCTTTTAATGTATTTTCTTAAAAATATAATATTCAAAAGTAGTTGAAAAGATATTTTGATTATTGGGGGGGAGAACAAGGAAAAATACAGGGGATGTCAAACAAGGGAGAGAAAAAAAAAACAGTTTCTCTGAAGTCTCACTTGGATTAACTTTAACTTTATAAACTAATGAACATCTGCTACTGGCTTCTAGGATGGTAAGAAAGCAAGAAAAAGGTAAGAATTGCTGGATCAACTGCTCAGGAATTTGAAACCACAGAATATGGTAGTCCTTTGGGATGCTAAATATTCAGGCATCTGTTAGGTAACAGATTTAGCTAAACACAGATCATCAAAGGAATACCAAAATTATGTTGAGGACAAGTTTATAATCCATAAAGCAGAAAATCAGCCACAAGGGAAGCTATCCTGGAAGAATGTAACTATGATGATTGGTCTTAGAGAAAAATGTATTTCCAAATATTTAATCCTTTCACTTCTTCTCTGGCCTTGCCTAAAATGTATGCCAGCCAAAGGGGAAGAGGCTGACCTAAGAAAACCAAGTTAAAGTATATAGACCAAAAAAAGTATATAGACCAGGCCCTCCCTGGTGGTGCAGAGGGTTAAAACGCAGCACTAAGAAGTTCAAGTCACTTCCGCATGAGTTCAATCCCCGCCTGCCCTGGAGGTGACCACATGGTGAGGCAGACCTCTCCTGGCCCTCCCGCTGCTCCCCTCAGCAGTATGCTTTGTCAGTCGGCCTGTTCTGCTCCTCACTCTGTCTCTGGTGGCTCCTCCCACCCTCCGCATCTCTGGCCTGTACCCCAGTTCTGTATGAATATATTTATTCATATAATAAATCTTTAAAAAAATAAGAAAAAAGTATATAGACCAAAGTCCTCCCACCCCCAAAACCCCTTTTTACCTTAGATGCTAATGGACTGTCCCAAATGAGGTGTAATTTAAGTTAGTTACCTCAGTTATTTGCAGGCTACATTTTATAGTCACAAAGGGAAAGTGGTTTCCTTGTTCTTTACAAGTAATTTATTTTCTTAAATGGTTCTATAAGTCATAGATTTCTAGAAGAGGTTGAAATGGATAGCCTAATATTTAAAGGAAGAGGTAATATAAATTGTAAGTCTAAATCAGGAAAACTTAAAATGGAGTGGTGTCTCACACCATGATTATTCTATAATCTCAGTAAGTTAAGAATATCCATTCTTTGATTTAACAAGTACATATTCAGTACCTACTTAAAATACAGCACTTAAGGAAAACATGTAAAAATTCCTATTTCTAGGAAACTTCCTATTTTCTTGTAAGAAGCAGAGAACTTGGAATTGCACCTTTAGGAGGAAAAGTCTTTGCCAAAAGTGTGACATTAAGTTGTACCACCTACCTCTCTCCACTCTAATGGGAGCAATGCTCTCAGCAGAATTTCTTTTGGGGTACATTATTTAATTTTTAAAGAGATTTATTTATTTATGCATACAGAACTGGGATACAGGCTAGTGGTGCAGGGGTGGTAGGTGAGAGTATTTACCTCACCTACAGAAAAGGTAGATGGAAGAAGTGCACTGCTGAGGGGAGCAGCCTGTGAGACAGAAGAGGTCTGCTGCACCATGTGGATCACCTCCGGGACTGGAGATCCAACTTGCACTGAAACATCTGCAGCAAGTTTCACAGTGCTGCCCTTTAACCTGCTGCACCACCAGGGAGGGCCCTATTTTTAACTTGTCTTGTACTTAACATTTTTACCAAATAATAAAACATTTCTAAACATGTGAACCTTCACATATTTCATAAAATGAGAAACAACTGGATATAATTACCATTGCATTGCTTGCTTGTGAGTGTGTGTGGTCACTAATCTTTTGTTCTTTATGCTACTGGTGTATCCATGACCAAGAGAGTCCTTCCAGTACATGATGAGCATACTTTGGTGAAGGGTAAGAAGGAATGAAAAACTCAGTGACAAAATCTGTTCTGAGTCAGAACTTAAACTTACTCTTTACTTAACTAGGCTTCTCAGTAACATACAGAAGCTCTTTCTCCTTCTCACTTTTAGGTGACTTTTTTGGTTTGACCAATTCAAGCTCTCTATCTACAGAGTCACCTGAGAAGTTTACTAGCATATCAAAGAAATGACTTGTTTGTTTGAAACCAAAATATGGCTGAAGCAGAGTTGATTTACCAGAAGATGATACATTAGAGCTTTAGCATCATTGATATT
>NW_004567108.1:51650588-51652432 GCF_000260355.1 Condylura cristata | reverse complement strand
GGCTATGGTGATGGCACACCGGTGATTTGGTGATGGGAAGTCCATGGGGATTGCAGCTGAGATGGAAAAAGGCACAAATGATGTAAAAATAAACTACTATAATAAAAAAAAATTAAAATGTACTTGCTGCCAAAATCTCTGGACAAATGTATATCATTAACATACATAAATAAAAACCAGGAAGGAAAGTAAAATAATAAGGCCAAGAAGAACACACTAAACAAGAAAACCTCATATTAGGCTTCAGATGTGAATAAATTTCAACTCAAATAAATTGGAAGGAGAAAAAAAATAACTAAAACAAAATATCCCTTCACCTCAAAAAAATGTACACTTTTCCTTTGCTTTGTTTCTTTATACTCCACATCTGTGCAAAATCATCTGGTATTTCCATTTTCCCTCTGACTATAGAACCGAGGCTACCAGACTGAAGGGTAGAGAGTAGGCAACAAAGTTGGGGACTCTGTTGGAGGTTTACTGGTGCTTTAGTTTTGGATGCGGGGTGGTAACTTACATTTGGACAGGTGTAAATCTGTACCCTTAAAAATATATACAGGGTTGCATGCCAATATTACTTCAATAGAAACAATTCAATTTAAAAAAGAAACAATAAAATATGTAGTGTACACACATTTTTTTTTTAATTAAAAAGATGTGAACAATTGATTATGCTCATTGTTCACCAACAATGACTGTGTATAAGTTGAGCATTATTTAGGTTTTTTGGTTCCTTTCTCTCTGCTTGGTGCCTGTGCCCCTTGGTTATTTTACTGCTCACCAGCAGCTTTCTTAGCTGCTCCTCAAGTTAATCAACTGTGAGATGTGTCTGATTAAGTTTGGTGTAGAGAGGAAGTTGAAAACATTTGCTGACATAGATTTGGGGCCTATTGATAATTTTGACGTTGGGGACTTGCAGCAACTTTGGCACAGGTAAAAGGCATTAAATCTCATACGATTCTGAAAATTCCCGGGGCTTATTTTAATGGCGAGGCATAGTCTCACCATAGAGTACAGATGGAGCCTTCCTATTTACTTTTACAGCTCACCTCTTTAAGAGAGAAAGTTCACAATGGAAAATAGCAGCGAGAGTCAGAAGACTTTAAAAAGGAAGCTGTTAGGGCGGCAGTAAAATCTGGCCAGGTAAATTTTTTTTTTTCTCTCTCATTAGGTTTCAATATTCTTTAGTATTATGACTTATCCAAAACAGACTAGTATTGAATCAGAGCTTTCAGTTTTTCAAAAATTATGACATGTTTGTCTAAGCTTGAATAACTATATTCTGAGCTTGAGCTTTAGCAATTCTTTTATTAACATTTTCAGAATAAGAACTTCAGAAGTAAATGTTTGAGCTATGCCATTAGTTAGGTCATCTAGAAATTTATTGAACTTGAAATTAATTGAATCTCTTTAATAGCTCCATCAGTATAGAAACATGAGTTCTTATGTTGATGTATTTTTCTAAAAGAAACCCTTTTTATTATGAAACTTTCCAAACAACCAAGAGTAAAAAGTACAATAAACTCCCATGTATCCAAGAACCTGGCTTAAATAACCATCAACATTTTGCCATTCATGTTTGTGTTTTAATAATCATGATGGCTAGATACAAACAGGAAGAATCATGTGTTTTGTTTTTTTTTAAGATTTTTTAATTTATGCACACAGAACTGGGGTACAGGCCAGAGATGCAGGGGAGGTGAGAGGATTCACCAGAGACGATGCAGGGGCAGTGAGAGGATTCACCAGAAACAGAGTGGGAACAGACCAGGCAGATTATCGAAGTACACTGCTGAGGGGAGCAGCGGGCGGGTCAGGAGAAGTTTGCTGCACCATGTGGGTCACCT
>NW_004567108.1:51612282-51650258 GCF_000260355.1 Condylura cristata | reverse complement strand
TTTTTTTTTTTTTTTTTTTAAATACTAGTATGATTCCTGTTTGTGAAAAATTAGGATTTTGGGTGATTTTTATTTTAAGAAGTAGAATATTAACTATAGAACACTAGCCATATATGGTATCTTGAATAAAAAAAAAAATTCCCATTTCTTCTTTTTGTAGCTATTATTTCAAATATTAGTGGAGAATGAATTTTATTTTCAAAATTTCAGCTGTTCTTTTCTCCATTTCTAGTTCAAAGCTAATATTGTCAGAAGGGAGACAAGTTGGCAACTAGCCTAAATACCAGTGGGAATACATCGTCTCTTTTGGACTTATATTCTTAAAAACCACCTTAAAAATCTGTAGATAATTAGTGTAGTGATCGTGAAAATATTAATTAAGAAAAGAGCTAATAATTACTATGCTTGAAACTGAAAGTGATATAATTAGACTTAAACTGTGAGGTTTTTATTTGAAATTGATTAAGACCTTCAATGAATTACTTGGCAAAGAGAAATTTCCCACTTCATTAAGTCTTTACTACTTATTAGAAATATAAATAGGCCCAAGCATCTGTTTACTTATAGGTTATCTTGTGTAAATTCATCTCATTTGAATTACTTACGGGTAAGATGATTTATTTATGATGTTGAAATTAAGCAGAGCTAGTTAAATAATCTTGATAAAAAGTGGAGAAATTTGATAATGTTCTTAAAAAGCGACATGCTTTATGCGTACACACATTTTTCTTTACTGAAACCTTTGACTATTTCCTGCATGTCTACTTTAAGATTTTCTCAAGTCATGTGAAAGAATGCTTTGAGTCCCCTCCCCCAAGGGAAATAAAATAAAGAAATCTAAAATGATGAATTGAAAAAAGCCTCAAGGTGAATGGGACTGGTGGTAGATAGAAGCTTTGATTCTTGTCACTTCTCTAGCTACAGTGGATCATGATATCTTTGTGAATTACGCCGCCTTGCTCTGTCTCTGAGAACTTAGCCGCATCAGACAACCCTTGTTACTTGAATCTATGAGGTCATCACTATTACTTCATTTTTTTGTTCCTACATAATCTAGGCTGAACTTCAGAAGCCTTCTGCTTTTCCCATTACAAGTTATTACTCTGAAATATGGAAATCCTCTAAGAGATCTGTTATGAAATTTGTGCTCTTTCATTCATCTAAAGTGTGCAGAAAATGAATTCTCTAAGTAATAGAACTTCAGTTAATTAAATAGCTTCTCTGCAAATCCTCTGGTTTATAAAGAGAGATGTAATACTAATGAAGGAACAAGGATGGGAGTATCTTGGGGAAGGAAGATGGAATTTGGTGAGCATGAAAAAGAAGAGAGTAAGCATTGCTGAACAATTAATGAAAAAGAGCCAGACAAGAGCTCATACAAGTTACTTTAAAAACAGAAGATTTAGGGTCCTCCCTGGTGGCGCAATGGGTTAATTCGCACCAGTATGAGGTTAGGTGCAACCACTGCGCATGAGTTTGAAGCCCGAGCAGGGAGGTGACCCATATGGTGTAGACCTCTTCTGTCTGCCTGCTGCTCCCCTCAGCAGTTACTTTGTCAATTTGCCTATTCTGCTCCCCACTCTGTTCCTAGTGAAACTTCTCACCACCCCTGCACCTCTGGCCCAGTTCTGTATGTATAAATAACCAATCTTAAAACAAAAGATTTAAACATTTAAAAAATATGATTGAATATATGAACTCTCAAGTTTGATCTGGATAGGAATCCTAATGCTACCACTTACTAACTGAAAGTTCTGCTTCTATCTATGAAAGGATTTGGCATTTTTTTTGTGTGTGTGTGAAGGGTTAGTTAATATTTTAAGCTTTATGCATCATATTGGTTCTTGCACAACTAGTCAATTCCACTGCTGTAGTATGAAAGCAGCCAATGACAATGTCGAGGTCACTGAGCCTGCAGTGTGGTGATCAGATTTTATGGATACTGAGATTACTTTCCTATGATTTTTAGGTGTCCCAATAGATTCATCATTTAATATTTAAAACTAAAAGCAATTTAAACTTGAGGATCAGACAAGAAAGATCAAGTTGACTGGATGTGACCTGTGATCATAATTTTCTGAAACAGTGGTTTCTGAAGTGTGGTCAATATACCAGGAGTTCCAGTGTTCTTTGGAAACCTCTTCAAAATGCAAGTTCTCACGCCTTGCCATAACCTACCGAGTCAGAAACTCAGAGTGCAGCTAGTGTTTTAGCAAGTACTCCATGTGCATATTCAAGTTTGAGTATCACTGATCTATAGAGTGCTACTTAAGTGCTTTGAGATCACATGAGAATGGAGGTAATGAGTTGACAGTGCTTAGCATGTTGTTGAATCACCTTAGTAGTGCGAAATACCTGTTAGTTATTATAACCAAATGATTAAATGAAATAACTTGATTTTAATTTTGATCCTATTTTATTTTTTCAATTCTTTCACAAGAATTCCATAACCAACAAGTGTAAAGGAAACTCAAAGAGGATAATTCTAATCATCCTTTGACTATTGCGAGAAAATAAGAGGACTAAGAAAACTCCCCACTACATGATAAACAATGATTTTCTTGGAAAAGAGAATCCCTTTGTTAATATTTATTTTGAGTTGCTATTAATTAAAAAAAAACATAAATGAGCTTGTAATTCATAAATCATATAACTGAATAAATTCTTACTAATAACAAGCAAAATACAAATTTATATATATAAAACAACAACATTGAGTATGTAGCATGTCTTATCTTTCTCCCTGAGTGGGCACAGAGAACACCTAGCCATTCCCACCTGGCTTATGCAGGCTAATTGCTGACTGTCTTGACCCATGGGTTTCTGGTTTGAATAAGGTTGAATTAGTGAATAGCAAAAGTAAAAATATTACCTTGCAAAAAAAATTTATTGGTGCCTTTTTCAGAACTGATGTCATGGAAACCTGCTTTTTTATGGTGATCTCAGTCATTAGTGAAGTGAGCATTTTGAAAATAAAAATAACTAAAGGAGAATGAAAGACAGTACTCACAGAAAAGGAACACTCCTATTCCTTTGTCTTTGAACTTGACTATAAAAATTTCTAAATAATCAGAGGCAAACAGAAACATAGTGAAGTTACCGGTTGATGTTTCTCATGAGAATGGACTTCATAGCAAATCATATGGAGAAAGAAAAGGAGAGTCTGTCTTTTTCACAGTTATCTAGAAAAATGTAAAAATATTTAGTTTTTGCTGATTTATCTGGATAACTATGACAATGCAGGTTTATCAAAATGTTCCACAGAAACTACTTTGAAATTTCTTTTCTTTTCATATTTGTATTTTATTGCAGATGCTAGTGAAGTTTCTTAGGGAACAGTTAGTCTCTTATTAGCCTCATTACCACTAAGGAAACTGCACAAGCA
Source organism: Condylura cristata (assembly GCF_000260355.1). NCBI lineage: Eukaryota > Metazoa > Chordata > Mammalia > Eulipotyphla > Talpidae > Condylura > Condylura cristata. Next base: position 51,646,873 of record NW_004567108.1, on the reverse strand, counting down.
GAAATGATCTTTCTGTAAATTCAAGAGAACTAGAAATTTTGAAAAAATTCCCAGGCAAGTCCCTGGAATAGAAATGTTTTGTTGCAATTTTTCCTGTGTTCGGTATAATGAAGTCCTCATGACATACGGTTTCTGTCTTGATTATACTTACCAAGAACACCAAGGGGTGCTGCTTATGTGACAGCTGTAGCTCTTAAAATTCATACTTTTGGGGGTCATTTTAGCCAGAATTTTCTAGAAAAGCAGCAGGAATGATGTCACAACATGCCTTTCAGCAGCATAGTGCTATATTCTGTCAGTTGAGTATTTCTGATAAAGACAATATTAGATTTCATTTGTATATAATATGTAGCACTTTAATTTTACTTCCTTATTCAGTAAGCTATTAGTAATAGCTGCAAAATTAATGCCGAAGGGAAATTTCTAAAAAATATTGTCAAGACTCTCGATTCAGAGTGAATATTAAGTGGTAATAGCTCTCAAGCAGTTTCATGTTTGCCTGAAACACAAATTAAACAATAACAACCCAGATGCTTACTAGTTTCACAGTTGCAACTTTCCTATGTCAGCCTTAACATGAATATCTAAACCAAATGTCTGCGCTTTCCTGCGGCCAGCCTAGAATCCTCCTGAATCTCTCTGGGGTGTTCCTGGTGTGTGCGTGCTATTCTATTTGAGTGTGTGCTTGTGACTTCTACCTGTTATTGCCTATTCCTGACTGTGGCCATTCATTCAATTGTGGGCTCCCTGCCTGTGCTGGCCCACTGTTCTCTAGCCAACAGCAGTGACCCCTGTTCTCTATCCAAGCAAAGCACCACAATCTGAGGCTCATGTGGGGGGCAACATTTTACAAGATCTGAGGGTTTACAGAAAGTAATTAAAGATCCAAAAAACACTTCCACTTTAAAATAGGTACAGATATAAGCATTGCCAGTGACTTGCCAGCCACCCTCCTTCATGGAAATTTTTTCACAGATGAGCACCCATTGGCAGCACCAACTTCCAGCTTTTTACGTGGAGTCCGCTTTCTTTCATTTCTAATACCAACCCTTGGTCCCCACTCCCAAGCCTCTCTCTTAGGTTTCTTGCAACAAAGCCATGTTTTCACTTTATTATGTTGATTATCAGTGCATTTTTTTTAATTTAAAATATTCTTTTCTATTTTTTTTAAAGATTTATTTACTTATGCATACAGAACTGGGGTACAGGCCACAGTTGGGGGTGGGTGAGAGGCTTCACCCGAGACAGAGTGGGGAATAGAATAGGCAGATTGAAGAAGTACACTGCTGAGGGGAGCAGCAGGCAGGCCAGGAGAAGTCTGCCACGCCATGTGGATCTCCTCCAGGGCAGGCGGGGATCGAACTCATGCTGAATTGGTTTTAGCTTCTTAGTGCTGTGCTGCAACCTGCTGCACCACCAGGGAGGGCCCACATTTTTGTTTTTTAATTTTATACCATCTATCAAGCTCAGACCATCTAGGCCAGGGACTGAACTTTATTTCATTATGGGAGACAGCGTACACCATGAAATGGTCTTCTCATAAAAAAAAAAAAAAAAAAAAAAGAAGGACCTTATTCCCAGGGATGAACTATACCACTTCTCCTGAAAGCAGAATGCACCTTATTTAATTTTTGCTTCCAGCAGCAATTGTTTCTGTTTTGTTATATACAGAATTACTAAGCAAGCAGCCACCAAGCTACCTTATATTTTTGCTGCCTTCCATTTATCCTCCCACTGCAGCCAGATCTGTATGAGGGGATAATTTGATCAGGTCATCCTTCTGCTTTAACTATGAGTAGCAGTTCATTGCTCTCAGGGCAACACTTTCAGTAAATGGTAAACTCCACAAGGCTGTGATTGTGCCCCATTGCCTCCCTGAGCCTTATAAGACTCTCTTTCCCCCTGTACTCAAAGTACTAGGCTTTTGATTTCTGGAACACTGAGGTTTCTTCTCACCATAGATCCTTTGGTCTGCCTGGAAGTCCCTCGCCTCACCTAGTGAGCTTGTTCATGGTTCAGGTCTCAGTCTAAATCCTTCTTTTAAAGTTTTTTCTGACCACAGTTATATTTAGGGTTTGTGATATTCTGCACTTCTCTTTCATCGATTTATAATTAATTCTTTCTGAAAGCAGGGTGCCTGTCAGAATCCTGTGGTTTCTTCCACGCAGAGTTGCTGTGGATTCTGTGTGTCCTCTAGACAAGTCTTTACAACTAAATTTTTATTTTGTGCTTTGTTAACCAACTTCCCGATTTTGCCTCTGAACCTAGGGCAGCGGTGGCTCCTTCCACAGACAAGTTATCACATGGCTCAAATGTGTCAATTACTCCTCGCTCATCTCTGCACCTTCCTGCTTTCCCCTAATACCAGTTGTCTGGATTCCAGCAGCATACGCCTAAGCTCTTAGATCTTCTACTGAATCTGGCATGACTCCTTAATCATTGGCCTTTGCTCTTGCTAAATATCTTCTTATGCTCACACCTTTGTTTCAAGCAAATTCAGTTTTCCCTTACATCTTTCCCTGGGCCATGTCCTCTCTCTCCCCCATGCTCTTTCAACAGTCAAAAGAGCAGCCCACTCCTAGCTCTGATAAGTCCTTCCTTTATTTGCCTAAATTCTACTTAACTTCAAGTAGATAAGCACTTCAAACCTTATCTGACAATTCAATGCTTTTATAAATCTTCCCTCACTCATTATCATCCCTATTCCACAAAGGTGCTCACAATTAACAGCATTATCCCCAGAACCTGGGAATATGTTATGTTACCTGGAAAGAAGAAATTTAAGTTACAGATGGAATATAGACTGTTGATCAGGTAGCCTTGTGCTGGAGAGATTATCCTGGACTATCTAAGTGGGAGCAATGTAATCACAAGGATTCTTGCAAGAGAAACAAGGAGGCAGGGAAGTCTATGTCAAAAATAGGTTATATGAGCAGGACTCCAGTGGCTGTTGATGGCTTTGAAGATGGGAAGGAGCCGCAGACCAAGGACTGCAAGTTTCTCTAGTACCTGATGGCAAGGAAACAGATCCTCTCCTAGGACCCCCAGAAGGAATATAGAACTGCTAACACCTCTAGAAATTTAAGTTTGTGTTAAAACACCAAATTGTTACAGCAACCATAGGAAACTAATACACTGTTCTTCCCAGGAATATACAGATCTTGTAATTTTTTTTAAAAAGATTTTATTTATTTATTTATGCATACAGAAATGGGGTGCAGTCCAGAGGTGCAGGGGTAGTGAGAGGATTCACCAGAAACAGCGGAACAGGCAGATTGACAAAGTACACTGCTGAAGGGAGCATTGGGGAGACAGGAAAGGTCTGCTGCACCATGTGGATCACCTCCGGGGGAATCAAATTCGTACTGAAGTGGCCACACTTGGCTTTGCTTCACAGAGCCGTGCCCTAACCCGCTGCGCCATCAGGGAGGGTCCAAACCCTGTAAATATTTTGTCAGACATTGTGTGTGTTATTTATTTATCTGACTCTTTTAGTAACCTCAAGAGTCCACAGGACAAGGACAATGACAATAATTCATTGGGTCATATCCAGTGAGAACTATCATACCTGAAGGACAGTAGACTTCAACAAGTTGTACCAAGGTAATTAATGGCAGCACCTACCTGCATTCAGAGAAGGATCTTTGATGCGAGGCTGCAGCTTCACAGTCCTGAAGCAGATACTAGTGATTTCTTTTTCTTTCAGAACTCTGCATAAGGGTCATCTGAAATTAGATATAGCTTGACCAAATGTAGTTATTTGAGAAAAATTTTCCAAATACTTATTGATCCTCTGTATTATGACATCTCAGTTATCGTTTAAATGAAACAGATTGCAGAAGAACTGATAGACTCCCTTAAACTTCTTCAAGCAGGAGAATGGCATTTTGCTGCTCCTCATCTCTGTAGGACACCTTGCTCAGGAATGACCAGAGCAACTGGGTAGAGAAAGGAATGGCAGCCTAGAGACCATTCAGTGTTTTAGGTCCTCTGTTCACTGTTTCTCAACCCAAGCCAACCAATCTCACTTGAAGGTCATTTCCTCATTTGAAGCAAAAAGTTTCATCTGTTTCAGCTACTTGCATAGCAAAAGTGGACCATCAACATTCACAGAGCAAATGTTGTGGAGAAGACTATTTGGGGCCTCAGCTTTCTTTTCTACGTGCTGAATGTAGTTACCACCTACATAACAAAGCAGAGTAAGTCAGGTTTTAATATGATAAGAAACAGATCTTTTATGCTTTCCTTTTTGGTATTTCTCTCTAGTGAACAATTTGGTGGGCGAATATCAAAAGCTATTGGAACTGAGCACATTATCACTCTCCATGCGTTATATTTTAAAGATGGAATGAAAGAAAGGAGGGGGAAAACCCTCCTAAATGATTCTTTTTATCTTTTCCAAATACAGTAACTTTACCAACTGAAATCACTAAGAAATTAAAGCTGATTAAGGAACATTAGAAAAGCTGTCAATGCACTTTTAAAAATCAGGGGAAAAGTTGCAGCATTCATTAAGTCCTCAGGGGAGGAAAGATATATTCTTGCAAATCACAACAATTGAAATGTATTTCTATTATTTTTTGCTCAAGACACTCTCAAGCACTTATACTAAATTTTAGAATGCTTCAACAACTTTGAACTGATAAATGTTAAATGCCATGAGGAATCTTAGTGTGGGAGACAGAGAAAGCAACATTTTGGATTTCTAGCTAGTCAATGAGTTATTTTGTGGAATCGAATTTTGCTAATATTTAGATGATATTAAAAATTTACACACATTTCTTTGGCCTGATAAAGAAGTATTTGGAGGGCTCAATTTTAATGAAGAAGGGTATTTAAATCCTTTAAAAAGAATCAAATTACACAAAATTAGGAGACTGGAAAACCAGACAAGTCAGGATAACGGAAAAACTTCATCAGGAGGTTCTCCAAGGCAGCTTTTGAAATGACTGTTTTGTGAGAGGAACCAAAAAGGACTGGACTGCGGCCGAAGTATAAAAAGAATCAAATCCGCTACCGAATCCATAGCAGCTTGATGAATTCACACAGAGTGAGGGCAGAAACCGAAAATCTGGCTCAAGGGTTAACGCTGAATGGCGGGATGTATCAGAAAGGAAAGTTCTCTCCAACATAGATCAGTAAGATGGAAGATTTTATAAAATGCCCTGGTGCAGCAGGTTAGAGCGCAGCGCTGTGAAGCTGGCTGTGGCTTTTCTGTACGAGTTCGATCCCCGCGGAGAGTTGGCCCACACCGCACTGCCTACCTCTCCTGTCTCGCCTGCTGCTCCCCTCAGCAGTGTGGTTCAGCGATCTGCCTATTCTGCTCCCCATTCTGTCTCTGGTGAATCCTCTCATCCTCCACATCTCCCGCCTGTACCCCAGTTCTGTATGCATAAATAAATAGATAAATCTTAAAAAAAAAATGGTATGGGAGTCCAAAGGAAAATAAGAATAAAAATGAATCAACACAAGAGTGATCTCTCTACAAGAAGCGAAAAGGCCTATGACGTCTCTGACGAATCCAGCCTGTCACTGTATCATCTCTATTTCCATGGAGGCTGCACCAGCATTTTACAAGTTTAGCCAGAAGACACCTACGACTCCCCAAGCCTTCGTGTCACCGCTGCCTTACTTTTTTCTCCCTTAATTATTTCAGGATTAAACATAGCATTTAGAGTTGATAACACCCAGTTTTATGCCATGAGACTGTACAGCCTTACAGTGACTGAATCTTCAATTTACATGTGAGACATGGCCGTTTTGACAGTCCATCTGCCCCACAACATACTTCGTCATGTTTTGCTAGATCAAACCAACTTGCACGGGTATATTCCTCTTATAGACAGGAGTTTGAAGCTTGAGCACCGGGTGCCCCTGTAAGTGGGCTAGCTTGCAGGCGCTAGCTTGCAGCGCTGTGTCCTAGCCTGTTGCCCACCAGGGAGGGCCCAAGTGGGAATATTCTTTTCTCAACCATAACATCAGCAAAAAATTTATGCCTCTTAGAATCTTAGTTTTAATTTACCAGTCAGAGTGATATCACTGATAGTTTATAGTGCTTGATAAAAACAATTTTATGTGTCCTTGTTTTTATCTTAAAAATCAGTAAAAATAATCAGACTTAACCACCTCTATATGATATGTAGTATAACAACACATAAATGAACATAGATGAATATCTATAGTAGAATTAGAGGGAGATAAAAACATAGTGAATTTATTTCTCTGGCTTTTCCTTTGCTGTAATGTATTTCTAGCATATTTTGACCCTTTATTGAATGTGACTTTATGATATATAATTGGAGAGGAAAGAGAATATTTTAGGAATTAAAGAATGAAGAGTAGGAGAGGCTCAAATCGGTGAATGAAAAGAATTAAAATATTCAGAACTAGATTTCTCACATTCCTCTTAATTTGAGGAATCGTTTTTATTCCTCCTGCCTCATTTCTGCTTCCCACTGAAAGCCTTAGACTATCTTTGCATTATAAATAACATCAGTTTGAGGAGCCAGGGAAACAAAATACAATTTATTAAAAAATTTGCAGAAATGACTTAAGGAAGGTAAAATGTGTATAATTTGGAATTAATTAATTAAGTGTATAATTTGGAATAAAAACTACATCTGTTCTCTTTCCCATTACTTCAACGCATTTATAATGAGGAAGTCTTTATTTAGTATGACTAGTAGTGAAAATCATGATTTTATTTCTTCTGTGAATTGTACATTGTAACAGTGTTCATTTCTGTAGGGATCTGCTAGGGTTTTAGGAGCAGAAGAAAGAGATATCTAGACTAAAGGTCAAAGAGGAAAAGGACATTTTAATAGGTTACCAAGTAATTTTTAAACCCCTTTATGAAATTTACTAGTTGAACATTTAGTAAAACTGACTTTTATAAATATAATATATATATAATTGTTTCTTGCTTTCTATAATCAAATTATGAATGATAATATAAACAATGAAATTTTGAATATGATCATGAAATATAGTTTTCTAACTAGTAGTTTTTTTTTAGTAAGTTCAAATCATTTATTACTACTGTTTCATACATGCCTAAAATGGCCCCTTCCCAATGAAATTATGATTACAATTAATTTTACCAACATGACATAATGATTACACAGCAGCTATTAGTACATGATCTACATAACAAATGTATGTAAGAATAAGCTATGATAGTTAAAGAATAAATTTAAAATAATTCAAGTGGTATACATTTGACTTTAATTTATCAAAAATTATGTGAATATTAATTTCTTTCATAAATTACTTACAGTGATCTATCAAAGCACAAAATGTGCCTTTGAAATATTAAAATCTCCTCAATTGTCATTTAGGTATCTGATTCTCTCCTCACATGATTTGGAAATGTCAAAATAGTTTTCTGTTTAATAATATCGCATGGAAAGCTAGCACACCACTAAAATGTATTCAATAAGAATTTATATGTGTGTCTTTCCATAAGACACAGCTTGACGTGCTTTCTTCATCATATTATTAAATGATGATGTGATACTACTAGTTAAATGTAACTAATATACACTGAAACTTAAAAAAGAAAAAGATGAGAACCAAAGACAATAGACTTCCCATATTATTGATCAGGAAGCATGACAATTTTGCTTTGTAACCAGCTGAAAGTACTAAGTAGAATATTTTTTAAGCAACAGAAATTTTTCGTTAATCTATTTAATTGTAAATGATAAAAATCCAAACCAGTCATTTTGAGTAGATGCTTTATTTTCCAGAGTAGGTCTAGAGTAACTAAGGTTAATTCAACAGATTTTAAGACTAAACATGTTTGAACAAGCTACTTTTCATCTTAATTTTCAAATTACAATAATGGAATCTCTTGTAAATCTTAATGCCAATTATTTCTGTCTGAATTAACTTGCAATCTTTCTTGACACATGGAAAACTGAGGGTTTCTTTTCTATCTGATAATTACATTGTTCTAGTTGTTAGAATTCTAGTGTCTCTGCTTTGTTCAAAGCTGGTTCAGGACAAATTTTTACACTTGGATTTATTATCACTTATTTGTCGTAGGTCCACCACAACCTCAAGAACTGTGACAAAGACACTTCAACTTATAATTTTAGTATAATAAAAGGATAGGAGCCTCAGTAGGGAACCTTGTTATGAACAAACTGTAGGAATATTTGTGTCTGAGAAAATACGCTTTGTAGTTATTTGTAATTTTAAGAGGAGTTTTTCTTTAGCTTTCAAATAGAAGAAATAGAGTACGTTATCTGAATTTTGTGATTATATTTTGCCACAGAAAACAAGCCAGTCCATTTTAGCAGATAAAAAGTAGTGTTTCTGAGCACATTTTTTCTCTATAATAGATTGTTTCCTAATCTTTAAGTCTCTACTTCTTTTCCTACTACATTGATACTTTTCCATTGTGACTGTCTTTACCTGTCTCTTTTCCCACCCCCACCTTCCCTCGATCTCTTTCAAAGCATTTTTTTCAATCAGCACATGAGGTTCTGAAAGAATATTATTTAATCTTGGCTTTCCCCTCAACTTTAGATTCAGCAAAGCTACTGACTTGAACAAAAGCAGTACTGTACCTGCCCCTGGCGGCCAGAAACAATGACGAGCGCCTTGATAAGATTAGATGTAATTTTAAATGCAGCGGGGACAAAGAGTCCCTCCCACTAACCCCACTGGTAACCCCTACTGTAATTCCACCACAGAGAGAGCAGTTGAAAAATCCCTGACCAGAGCCAGACTGCTTGGTAAGCGCCACCTAACAGGCGTAGAAACCTGATCTGCATCATTTTCAGGCTTGGCAGACATTTTGTGCATTACAAAAAAAAAAAAAAAAAGGAAGGAAAGGAAAAGAAAAGAAAGAAAAAAAAAGAGCATCTTTGAAACCAAACACAAGCAAACTACATGTGTTCTCATTCTTACAGTGTTAAGGACTGAAATATGAAATACCAAACCAAGGGAAAGAAAAATGTTGAAAACATGTATAAAGTCCATTTATTTCATTTTCTTTTTGAACATGAACTGTTGCTTTTTATCTGCATTAATTATTTTATGGGTTATGGATTATGTAGTATGTTAAGCTATTAAAACCAGCATAAATATTCTGTGTGAATCTTAGAAGCTAGGTGCCTGATTGGGCATTTTTTTTTAACTTATTAAAAACTTATCTATGAATTCTGTGAGAGTATCTCTGGAGGGACAGGATGGTAACCTTTTTCTTCTATCCTTTGGATAAACTTGACCTAATAGGATATCTTTACCATTAATCTTTGTGTTCCACTTCTAAGTCTACCCAGCTACTCTGTCTATCTAATCTTTCATACATACAAACAGATTTTAAGAGAAAAAATTATATATTGATATCAACAAAAATGTTTTTAAGTCCACAGTACAATTCACTTTGCCCACACAATTGCTTTTATAACATTATCTATAGTAAGTCTGAATATTTGTGGAACAAATCATATAATATGCAATTTCCAAATAGCTTTTAATCAAAAGTAATCCTTTTATAATGTGGGTTAGATGTCCTTAATTTGTCAGTTCTAAGATGCATTTTTGCGTTGACGGTTCTTTAGAAGGAGCATGAATATAGGCTGAAAAAGTCAGAGGTTGAAATTGGATAAAGAGTCTTAACTGGCTAAATTTGAGAGGCTTACTAATCTCTGAACTTCTGATCCCATAGTAGTAGGTATTTCTGAGTAAATGCAAGAGGACAAATCTCTACATTTGCTTAGTTATGGAAATTAGTGGCGTTTCGAGTACAAGACAACCCTTAACCTAACAAATACCCTGCAATCGTGTGCATGGATTGCCTTTATTTCTTGTCATAAAACTTCAGAAAGCTGAGAAATATTTTTAGAATCTTAGTCCCTAGTCCAGCCCACTCTAAATTTGTGTGTGTGCTTTTTTTTCCTCTAACAGAAGAAACATAAATACTAAGAATGTCCCCAAAGTTTCAGTTAACCTGAAATGTACTACAATGATTTTGAAGTTACTTTGGGGCTTTGGGGGAGAGGTTTCTTTCTTTGCTGTTTTTTTTTTTTGGGGGGGGCTTTCTTTTCTTTTCTTTTCACTTTTTCAGTAGTATAAACAAATATCTTCAGTACTTTCCTCTTTATTGTATTCTCTTCTATCTACTCCTGGAAACAGATGTGGACAAAAATCAGCAAATTAAGTTAGGATGGGGGAAAATGGAAAAAGATTATTTTCTGGGCCTCCCTGATGGCACAGGGGTTAAAGTCTCGGCACTGTGTAGGTATTAGCAGCCTCAGCAGCATAAGTTCCAGTGCCAGCTGATACCCAGCTGGCTAGGGAGCTGGGCTCATGTGGCATGGTGCAGCAGACCTCTCCTGTCTGGCCTGCTGCTCCCCTCAGCAGTGTATTTCTGTCAATCTGCCTGTTCTTCTCCCCATTCTGTTTCTGGTGAATCCTCTCACTCCCTGCACCTCTGGCCTATACTCTAGCTCTTGTATGCATAAATAAGTAAAATAAATCTTTAAAAAAGTTATTTTCCTTTGTTTGGCCTTTTCCACATGTTCAGCAGTCTATATTTCTAGATCCTCAGCAATTTCCCCAGGCAATTCTTAGTTCTCTTTCACTCGTTTCCCTCCTTCCTTTCTCTTCCTGCTTCTTCTAGTTCCAGACACTGTCCTGTGGATTGAAGAAAACACAAATGGGAAATAGTTCCTGCCCCCAGTGGACTGTGTTAGAAGATTTTACATGCTTTAGTGTTGGGTCTAATATGATAACATACAGCCAAAGGGTATGATTCTGTATTCCTAAGTCACATAGACTGTTGTAGACTGTTACTGAAAAAAAAAAAAAAAGAAAGAAAAACTGTGCTTGCTTCCAACCTCTCCCTCTACCTGCCCTGGTCTGAAGTGAAGCTTCTGATTTCCCCACTCCTTCGACCCATTCCTTCCCAGGAGCCAGGGAAATGAATGCAAGCTCAATCAGCCAATACCTTTGAAAGTGTTGTTCTTTCAAGACCACATTTCCATATTAACTCTTGCCTTCACAAGTTGGATAAATTTTAAAGACTTTTATCAGCAAAGAATACCTTAAAGGAAGGAAATATTTTTTATGGGAGAACCTTCCTCAGGATCTCTAAATCATGTTTGTAAACAAAGGTTGGCCTCATGTTCCTAGTCCAAATTTTAAACAAATCCACAAGCATTTGAACCCAGAGATATACATTATTCTTTTTATAAATTTGCTATTTTTTCATACTGAAGACCAGTATATACTTAATATAAAAGAAAAATATACCATTTGTATGCAGTAATTACTAATCATAATACAACAAAACTTAGCCATATGTCAAAATATTATTTTCTGCATTAATGATGTATCCTTGTAAAAATTAGAGACCTCCAATTTAGAAAAACCTATATTAAAAAAGTTCCCATATCTTTCAGCATAATCCTGTTAAGATTTTTTAAGTTGATATTCAATTTTAAATGAACAGTATATCAAAATTTTTTAAAATTCACTAAGAGGACTATAGTTAACAACTAGAAATATATTTCTACCTTTTAAATAGTAGATGCACAGTGTGAATGGAGAATTTACTGAAACCATTTTCCTTTTATTCTTGTTTCCCTCCTTCTCCTTCTTCTATTAACAAGTGTATTCTATTTTGATTCTTTAATCTCCAGCCTGAAGGCTTTTTGTTCTCTGTCCTGCTCCTTCCGAATGGAAAGCTTTTTTAGCTCTGGTCTAAAAACTGTGTTCAGCCAACAAGACTCACTGATAGACCCCTTTCTCAACAAAACCTCAACTTCTGCTTCATCTTTTGCATTCCTATCATGCCTTCACTGTACTTGCATTATGGAATTTCTCGCCCTCTTTGTATGGAATGGTATCAGCCTGGCTCATGAACAGAGTCTCCAGGGCTGGCTGGTGGAAGGAGCAGGGCAGCCTCCCAGAGACCTGTGTTTAATGCTCTTGGCAGAGATGCTTCTAGATGGCCTAGACTCTTGGGAACCCTGAACCTCTCAGGGAAGGCAGAAGACCCTGACCCAGCTGCCTGTCTAAATTCTATAACCCACATGGGCCCAATGAGCCACGTGTGAGAGGACATGAATGCAGATCACACTTGGGTTTCAATGCAGATCTGGTAACTGTAGGATGGGTTTCTCCAAAGATACTCAAACCAGTACAATAGATCACAGCTTCTGAAGGAAAAAAAAACAAAAAACACCTGTGAGTTGATCCAGTCATGTGGAGTTATTTCTATACACTGTTGGAAGGAGACTGCTCTGTCAGCAGAATGAGGTGCACCACTAGAGACCTAAAGGTTTTGCTATGAAATGCAACCTGAATAAAAAGAGCCAGGCTGGACCCTCCCTGGTGGTGCAACGGGTTAGGACACAGCACTGCAAGCTGGCTGCAGCCTCTTCAGTGCGAGTTCGATTCCCCACTGTGGAGGTGATCCACATGGCGCAGCAGACCTCTCTTGACCTGCCCACTGCTCCCCTCAGCAGTGCACTTCATAGATCTACCTGTTGTGTTCCCCACTCTGTCTCTGGTGAATCCTCTTGCTGCCTCTGCACCTCTGGCTTGTGCCCCAGTTCTGCATAAAAATAAATCTTAAAAAAAAGAAAAAAAGAAAAAAGAGCCAGGCTTACAGAAACACAAGCCATAATGCAGCCTGAAATGCTTTGAGGTCCTGCGCAGTTCACTCCAACCAGCACGAACTGGAGGGAGAATGGCTTGGGCAAAAGAAAGCTGGTAATATAGCTCTGTGGTTAACAGAGCAGAAGGATGAAGCCAGTGCAAAGCCACATCAGGGAGAGGCCCCCTGCGGAGTACTGCCCCTCTCCCCATCAAGGTCCCCAAAGGGATCCTGGGAGAGTCAAAGCTAGGACAGCCGGTATTACATTTCAAGCAGGAGAATTTAAGAGTGCGGCTCTCAGTCTGTTACAAAGATATATAGGAACTACAACTTCAGTTTTAGCCCTCGAATATTCTCTAGCATTTAGTATGGTATCCTACACATAATAAATTCACTTATAAAAATCGCATATATTGCTGTAGGTGAATGTATAATCTGGCAGTATTCTAGGGATCTGGAGAAAAAAAGTTCGGCAAAAATTTTTGCCCTCAAAAAGTTAACTGTTCATTGAGCTAGAAGTCAAGCAAATAGATTACCATATAATTTATTTTTGATCTTTTCATGAGGTCTATTTTGAAATTAATAACCTAGATTTTATTTTAACTTCATATTCTGCTCCTAAATATGTGAAAGAACAAGCAGTTCTAAAACATAAACAACAGGTTACAAATGTCCCTTTGTAAGTGTTGTTATGTAAATTGATACTTTGGAAAGGTACATTAGTTTTTCCAGGTCTGTAGGCCAAGTTGACTTGCTTTGGAACCCTAAGTTGTTCATTAGTATGTGGGAAAAAGGTGCATTTTGATGAAGTGCAATAAAACTTATTAGAATCTTTATTTTGACCTGACAATGAAGTGTAAATGAAGATTGACAATACATTTGTAAATAATTATTATCCATTTATTAATGTATTCCAGATGCTATATTTTAGTCTTGGCAAAGAAAAAAATGAAAAGATACTTTTTTACTGTCCATATAATATAAAACTTAGTAGCTTTAGCCAAAGATGAAGTCTTTCAAAAGTAATGAGCTGCAAAGGGCTTCTTTCCCCACACTGCTGACAGGTGAGGGCCCAGCCCACAGGGTTCTGCTGCAACAGAGTGGAAGATCAAGGAGAGCTGAGCGCCCGCAATGGTTTTGTCCAGCAATATAACTGGGCTGGATATTTTGTGGCATTCATTGCACATGCCTGTATCCTAAGTGTTTCTATCCATTTCTCACTTGTTATTTTTAAGAACCTAACATAGATGGATACCTATATCAATCACTGGAAAATGGACAATAGAAAACGAACGTCTTTTCAAAGCCTTGGTCTCTCCTGAAGATAGCTCAATCACAAAAAGAGCTAGTACTTGTAGCATTACATATTTTATAAGGAACTGTCATGTTTAATTTTTATTAGACCCTCGTAAGTCCTGTATTATGATCTTCATCTCATAAAAGGCAAAACTGGGTCACAATTATTAGGATAGACCCTCCCTGGTGGTGCATCCGGTTAGAGTGCAGCACTACAAGCTGGAGGCAGCTGCTTCTGCGAGTTCGATCCCCCGCGGTGATCCACGTGGCCAGGCAGACCTCTCCGGTGTCACCCACTGCTCCCCTCAGCAGTGCACTTCCGGGATCTGCCTGTTCTGCTCCTCACTTTGTCTGTGGTGAAGCCTCTCGCCGCTCCTGCCCTCTGACTTGTACCCCAGTTCTGCATGCATGCATAAATAAATAAATCTTTCAAAAAATAATTAGGATATTTGTCTAATTTGTATAATGAATAACAATAATTTGATCAGTAGTCTGAAAACAAATATATACAGAAACCACTTAGTTTTTTTTCTGCAACTTTGGGCAAACATACTTCTAAGTGCTTTGGGAAGATGTTTGCGACATGGATGGCATGACCTTCTGTCCACATAAACTCTCTATTTGAATAGTGGTAAAGAAACTATGTAAAAGACATAAGTCATCATATTAAAGTGCAAAGTCATATAGCATAAGGTAGAGGTATAAAATCTGAAGTCAAAATGAGTGATGCCACAGCTCAGTGATGTCCCTGCTATTAATACTGGGAATATTGCTTTCCTGCTGTGCAAGAGAGGTGTTGGGTAACAACTTTTGTGTTACTAGAAGTTTCTCATAAAATAATAGCAGGGATACCAGGAACAGAAAAATGGTGTCTCCAACAATGGCAACATTTCAGAGAAATGTTTATCACTTCTAATTTCACTATTAGTGAAAAGAAAAAGAACAGGAAATAAAAACACTTCTAGATGTTTACTAAGAAGATGATGATGTTTTCCACATGAAAATCCATATAAACATTTACCAAAAGTATGGATGGTTATTAAAGACATCAGATATCAAGACAGGACCTTTCTTAGTCTTAAGTTTTCAAGCCAGGATAGAATTTACCCTTCTCTCTGGAAGGTACTTGGAATAAAGTATAGAGGAGCACACGTTTCCTTCAAGGAAAACCTTGAAGAAAAGGGGAACGCAATACTTCAGCTCCATGTAATGCAAGGTGATACTTTTTAAAGTAGGGGTTTTATTTTACAACAGACCTACAGCATATATTCCCACAGGTGTAACACTGACCCACACAGGGAGGTTCTGAGGTATCTACTAATTAGGCCCTAAAGTTTTTGAAGAAAAAAAGATTTAAAGAGAAAAAAAGGTACTTACATCTTCAAGCCCCAGGGCAGCTACCACTTATATGGACACTGATGAGTTATGCACTGTTCTTAGAGCAATGAAGGAAGTGATTCTTGTTGAAATAACTTTTTTCCATTTAGGCTTTCTTTGAGCTACAATTAAAAGAAATCCATATGTGGGTTTTAAACAAGAAGCATGTTTAAGTTTAGAAAGTTGATATGTGATTTTTTCCCCCTTAGTTTTGTAGGTAACAGTCGTACATAATGATATTGCTTAAACTCTTTATTCATTGATTCATTCTTTAGATATTTTGTCTCAGTCTTAACTGATAAGCCCCAGGGTAAAACTTTGTCCAAGTCAAATAGGAATTTCTCTAAGTCAATATTTCCTTAAGTCCCATAAGCATTTGAATCACAGCCAGATAAATTTAATATATTGGACTTTAAGTTTTTAAAATTCTTAATGAACATTGCATTTATAATTAATTTTAAAATCCCACAATATTTAGTATTTTTTGCAACAACTTTTATGTCTTTGAAAAATTCTATCAATTGATAATATTAAATAGGAGTCAACAATCTCAATTGCACCTTCCCATTGAATTAGTCTGCATGTAACTTCATGCAGTCCCCTTTATTTGTTTTTAGCTTTTTTTCCCCCCTCACAATGTTAATAAAAGCCCTTCCCTACTTGACAAGATTTGTGAGGACTATGAGTATGAGATACTATCTGTAAATGGATTCTGAGAATGATGAATAATATAAATGGTATCATTGTAAAATATTCAGTTAAGCTCTTGATATTAGCCAGAATAGAAAACATGATGCAATTGATGCTATCTGTGATACTTAGATATTTATTTAAAACTAAATATATCCTTAGACCTTGTAGGACCGTAGGCCTTGTGGCATGTTGCAAAATACATAGACTGAAATCAAAGAGCATATTGTTGAAATCTTGGCTCTGTCACTGGTGACATTACCTTAGACAAGTTATTTGTCTTCTTGGAACTCCAGTTTGTCCATCTGCACAACAGGATAGCACTATCTGGCTAATTGTTTATTATTATTATTGTTATTATTATTATTAAAGATATTTACTTATTTGTGCATACAGAGCTGGGGTATAGGCTAGAGGTGCAGAGTTGGTGAGAGGTTTTAGCAGAGACAGATTGGGGAGCAGAACAGGCAGACTGATTAAGTGCGCTGCTGAGGGGAGCAGCGGGTGGGTCAGGAGAGGTCTGTCGCACCATGTGTGTCACCTCCGGGGCTGGAGCTCGAACAAGTGCTGCAGTGGCTTTAGCTTCTTAGTGCTGTGCTTTAACCTGCTGCACCACCAGGGAGGGCCTGCTAATTGGGATTTTACACAGATTAATGAGGTTCAGTGCTGACTGTAATAAGTATTGACTGATCCATAGAATAGATACTTTTAGGAAGCTGATTAATAGTGAGCACACAGTTATTTACCAGCCTGATAGTATTGTGTCTATTTTTTTCAATTTTAAAAACTCTATGATCACCATGGTAATTTGAAGGAATTCATGCTCCTCAAAATGCCTGAAATAACTAGGATAGCATTCAATATTAGTAAAAGATGGTATTTAGTTTTTAAGCCCCTAAGCAAGAATGATTTTAGGGTGGACTTATCCAGGCATTAGCTATATTGCAAAGTTTTTGAAAAATCAAATGTTTAGTATGACATAAAAAATATGGAATAATTGCAATATTTTCCTCAAAATTAATGAAATAATTTCTTCTATTCTAGACTAATTTCTATATAGAATGCATTTTTAGCCCCTCAGGTTTATTTTTTTTTGAAAAAGGATTTTAAAATGCAGTTACCTTTTATTAAAATGAGTAAAGTTACAAGCTGACCTTAAATTATTATTATTTTATGGTGTCTGTTTTTACTTATACAACATTGCTAATCTTAATCAATCTTACTTTATTTAAATACCAGTAAAATTAAGGTTTTGATTTTTTTTATTATTAGGTATCTGAAAAGATGCAGTAAAGATTTCTTTATGATAACAGAAATGATTTGGTATGAGATGGACCATTGTCATAATGGTGGTAGCACTCTTAAGTATTTTTATTACTTTTGGATTTATTTTCCTCTTAAAATTTTTTTTGAATTTTGTATTCAATCTAATACTAGGTCAAAAAGGATGATCTATGTTAGTTACTATAGTTACACGTTTGAAATGGAGCAAGTACCTAGCATTCCATGGACATCAGATTAAAGCACTTGAGGGTCATAGTTGTTCCTGACAAGTCAGAATTTATTTACTTTTTCAAGAGATAACCTAAAGTTCATGTTTATGAGGTATAAAACAAGTTTCAATGAAGTTAAAGAGTTTTTAGAAAAAGCAATTGAGTTATGGTAGCTAGTTATAATGCATGACTTACTCACAGTAATCTTAGATACTGTAGGTGAAGCTTACAAAAAGAATATCCTTTGAGAAATTTTTTTATACATTTGTTCACTAAACCCATGTTACATAATAAAATTATATAAAAAGTGATGGAAATATAATGGCTAGATTAGTCATTTGAACCATGATAATTGTAGCATTTATTTAAGAATTATGATAATGGTAAAAAATGAAATGGTTTCTCCTGAGTTGGTAATAAAGCATATAATGCAAGACTTGTTCTTCCAGTGGCTTAGAATAAGTGTGTCAAGAAGTCAATTATTTAAGCAAACAGTAGAGAAATTGCATTTGGGGGTCTTTAGCTCCTTCTGAGAAAGTACATTGGGAGACTATTTTGCTGATGTTCTCCTGTGATATTATATTGTTACGCAGAAATGCTTTTTGTAGGGAGTAATTATTTGTTACTGGAGATAAGGAGGTTCAAGAAGATCCTTCTGGGATAAAAGAAGAAGAATGTGAATAGACTGCATTCCATATTTTTAATGAAATTGGAATCAACATATTGCAACTCAGATTCAGGATAGAGATGGATGTGACTTTCATAAACTCACAAAGGAAACACTTGGAAAGGTAAAGCAGGTGTGTTTGTTTGTGGGGGGATTTGTCCTCTTCACTCTTCAGCATTCAGAAAGAGAGTTTCCTAACCAACTTTGACTCAGGAGAACATCTGACTACAAAAAGGAATGAAAAAGTGCCCAGGAATTTAAACAAAGTTAGAATACTTGCCCTTTTTTCTCTTTGTTTTTCTTTGTCAGTGTTAATATTTCATGTGGGTTCTCGAGAGAATAGGGCTTTTTCTTTATCAGACACTAAAGAATAAATTTTGGCTAAATGTTGAATAAAAGTAGGGTCTGTTGGGAAGAGCAGCTGATGATTTAAGATTATTTTTATTCTAGTACAAGATTGATTTTAAAAATCCTTACTCATCCCCAAATTAATAGATTTGGCCACAGAATACTAAAATTTGTGAAAGTTAATTGCAAATACCAAAGGAACATCTATGGTAAACAATAGTTCAATTTAAGAACCATGAAAAATAAAATCAAATCATTGTTTTTATTTTTAAAGGACATTGTTTTAATGAATTTGCCTACTTTGCAAAATAAGTAATATAGAAAAAGTAAATGATGCCTATGTACTTTTGAAACAATTTGAATTGAGTTTTAAAATATCTTAATTTACTGTGAAAGGAGACCAGATGAATGTTGTTATAGCAGTTTCTCAATACAATTATTATAACACTATTTTTTGAAAATTATATTCTTGCAAATAGTCTTTAATATTAAAATTACAATAGAAGTTTTTTTTTTAAAAAATAAACATTTGAAATTTTTACATTTCAAGTTTACCAGAGGTGACTAGAGCAGGTATATATCTATCATTTATGTCTGAAGATGGAAATCAGGCCTTTATGGAATCAGGCACTATGGACAGTTTCATATATGACCTGGTTCAATTGTTCACTTCAACTTTCACAAGATAATAAATATCTGTAAGGAGTGAAAACATTTTACATATAAAAATAAAACCATAAAATAAACAAGTTAACAATTAGATATCTAAACACACACATACACACACACACATATACATATCTTTGCTACTAAATACTTGAGATAGTACTTTTGAGTGCACACTAGACCACAAATGAAAATGGTTGAACCAAGAGGAGCAAAGATTATGATCTCATTAAGGCAACTAAGCTCCTATATATTATCACTTTAAAAATTACTTTAACTTTGTTGAAATTGTAAAATCTATTAAATATTTTTCTACCTAGCAATAAGATTATTTTGCATACATAAAATCTTGGATCTTAGGAATAAATTGGTGTGTACATAAGTGATACCCACACTATAGCAGCTTTAAGGGTTAAAATGACCAGCAAAATTAGCAGTGCTGATAGGACTAAGTTACACTTTTAAAAGTGAGCCCTTTGTCCTTTGATATCATTTCCCAACAAGGTTATCACTGAAACTTCTTCCATTTGAAAGAATTGTATTTCTCAGTCAGCTAAAGTAGCTGACAACACAGTGTGAGCTGACATGCAGCTCTAGGTCTTTCTTTCTTTTTTTTCCCTTCTTCTTCTTGGAGTTCTCTTAAAAGATTTTAGTTATCTGTCATCAGGCCCCAGTTTAGATTCTCCTGAGCCAAAGCAGTTTGGAATGTGTTGGTGAAGAGGACACTCCAGACGGGACAATATGCTTGTCCACAGGGTGAGCGCGAGGACGAATGCTAAGCGGTTGCAGCAATGTTGATCTGGCTGGTGCAAGCCATGGAGAGGAGAGGGGAGCCCCTAGAAATGAATCCTGGTGCTGAAAGGGTGCACTTCAACCTTTCAGTTTGTACACAAGTCTCAGAGCAACAGCATTATCTGGCAATTGGCCTTCTTATGCTGAATTTTCAACCCACAAGTAGGAGTGAGGTTGTTGAAGATATCCTCACTCTTAGAGGTATTCACTTTGCATAATGACTCTACTTAGCACATTAGGAGGGAGTGCTGATGTCTAAGTGCCGATCTGCTCCGTAGTTATTACTGTGTACCCTTCAATTAAGCAGTCCAGATATGAGTTCTTTTTAGATAAACTGAAAATGATTACGGTGGTGGTTGCATGGGTATACATTTGTCAAAACTCATCTAACACTTAAAATAGGTGAATTTTATTGTACGTAAATTATACCTCAATAGAACTGATTACAGAAAGTTTAGGAATCTCAAAGTGTGATTGGTAGTTAGATAAATTAACAAAGCGGCTGTTATCAAGCCAGGAGCATTCATTTCTGTTATTGTTAGAGGAATAAACTTTTTGAGCAAATACATGAACCTTTTATAATAAGTGGCAAAATCAGACTATAATTGATCTAGTTTGCAGGAATTATTTCCTCCCTTTTTATTCTTCATTGCATTTCCAGGAATTTACCTGGTGCATATCACATAGTAGTTACTCAATAAATATTAGTAAAATAATTGATGTCTGAATTTTAGTGAATTAAATGAAGTCTGAATACTGGCGTATAAAATGTCATCCTGTATTACTGTCATAAATATATATTTTAAAATGTAATAAAGGGAAATAATATTCATTTAATTATTCTACACTGAAAGATATTTTTGAACTTGCTAAGTATCCTTCAATATTTTTATACTAAATTCTGTTTCTTGGGTGTTAGTATGTTAACTAAGATAGTGACAGAGGTAAGAGTCAAAGCCCATTATAATGTCCTAGAGTCTTTTTTTTTTTGCCCTCTAAGTAGAATCAAGTGATTTACCATCTATTTTCAATAATTTTGTGTCCATGATGCTGTCCATACCCTAATAAATAACTTTATTCATTGGGAGTATGGGTGGAGAAAATACTGAGATGTTAAGTACTCAGTCTGCCCTTTATTCAAGGGAGCGGAGGTGGGTACAGGGTTAGAGGTGTCGCCCCTGCCCGTGGACACGATGTTCCGGGTTGTGTTAGTCATAGGTGTTTTGACTTACTTAGGGAAGCAGATTGAAGAAGGGATGATACCTTCGTTTACAAAGAAGAATTTACTGATATGATTGTTTTCACAAAACGCTTATTTTAAGTCACTGCATCATGCAACCAAACAGAATAAAGATAGGGAAGGGAATAGGTGAATATCCTCTTTGGTAGAGGGAAGATGATGAATGAGGGTCACAATGTTTGGAGAAAATAAAATATTTAGGTGGTGGTATATGGCTGGAGGCTTTTCTATTTATTTTGCAGCTTGAAGCAATATTTCAGGTTGCCACTTAGTTGAATATCTGCCAGTTCAGAACACAAGACTCTATAGTATGAGAATGCAGGAAGAAACATGTTTAGCTCTCATCTAACCGTGCAGGGGCAGAGGTGGGAGCCGTTATTTTGAAGTGGTATATTAGAAAGATGGCATTAAAAATACCAAATATTTTAAATAACCAAAAGATCCTTTACAATATGTATAGATTAAGATGTTTTTTAGAATATTTCCAGTTTCAGGTTTTAAACGATTTTATTATATTCCCTCCACTGTCCTTGCTTAATTCTATCTTCTCATTGTTAACAGTAATATTTCATGCCTCACATTTAGAATTCTTATTAGTCACAGCAGTAAAACTAGTAGTGATAGCAGCTCTTACTTGATAACTTGTTGATCACTTACTATGTGCCATGTACTCTGTTGAGCAATTATGTGTATCAGGTTAAACCATATCTAATTGCCATTCTTACAGGTCAGAAGTGATTGAACAGCAGCAATTCATAGAGTTCACTTAATCCTCATTACCACCATATGATATTGTTACTGTATGATGTGCATTTTCATGAAGGAAACTGAGACCTTGAGAACTCAATGTGCCTAATGTTGGAACTCAGACACAATGTTGCTCCAAAGTTCCTGTTCTAAATCTGCTTACAAGTACTAATTTCTTACACCTCTTTGCAATCTTCCCACAATTTTAGGAAATAGGTGCATTCCCATTTCACAGATAAGAAAACACAACACAGAAGAGTAACCTACCCAGGGCAACTGATTGTAGGAGAAAATGTCACGATTTGAATCTGGCTTTACCTGATTCCAGGATGGTAACACTAAATCTCTAAATGCTACTTGGAGAGAGAAGACAATTTGGGATTTTCCTGATTTTCTGTTGATGTTTTCAAGAGCTTGTTCTAGAACCCTTGCATAGTCCACTGATTAATGCATGGGCTTTGTTAACAGCCAAGGATTCCACATCTGTATTCTTACATTTTGAAATTCTTTTATGATAATACAACTTGGCATCAATCTATCTCTCTCTGTCTACTAAACTTCAACCAGGCATCAAACACTTTGATTCCATTAATTTTAAACACCTATTAGTCCCTTTCTTGATTCATTTCATACTAAAACCACAATGGATACTATAGGCAGTTATTTTAACTTGACTTTTCTTTCCATTCAAATTCTTCCCATGTTTGCTTCTGTTTACCAATTAATCCTCAACCCCAGCTCAAATGCACTATTTACTTAGGTGACTTGGATATAGCTGGAAAAAATTAAGGAATCATAATGACTGATTTCAATATAAATGTATGTTTTCCAACCTAAGCTGGACTCTTGAAACTATGTAATTAAATTTTAAAGTCATTTCATTGATTTATTTTATTATTCAAATTCAAAACCTGAAGACATTTTAAGCTAACACCCAATCCTTCTCTTGACTTGTCCATTTCTCTTTAAGTGAAAAATCAACTTTGCCTTTTCCCATTCTTAGGACCTTGCTATTTACCTCTCCACCTTACCTAATGCTTTTTTCATAATAAAAAACTTTGCTCTTATTCTTCCCTCCTACCAAACATAAGCTTTTTCCTACAGTTCAATCATCTCCTGGGATTTTGACAGTGAGATTACACTTTCTTTTTTGAATCATAAGTTATCCACTCACTTTATTGAATCTCTCATTGCTATTTAAAAAACTTATTCAAGGTTTTCATCACTGTGAATTCTGTGGTGATTCCTTCTTTCCTTCCTTCCTTTCTTTCTTCATACAAACTGGGGCACAGGAGCAGTGAGAGGATTCACCAGAGATGGTGGAGAGCAGAACAGGAAGAATGACAAGCTACACTGCTGAGAGGAGCTACAGGTGAGACAGGAGAGGTTTGCTGTGTCCTATGGATCACCTCCCCGGCTGGGGATAGAACACACACTAAGGTGGCTGCTGCTAGCTCGCAGTGCTGCGTCCTAACCTGTTGTGCCACTAGGGAGGGCCCAGAATTCTGTGTTAATTTCTACAGTTGAATTTACCAGTTCTGCTTCAGTGCCACAAAGTCTCCACCTTGTCACTTCCCATCTGTTTTAGTTCTTTTCACAAAACACTTCTTAAACTTCTCCAGATCTCCCCCAGTGCTACCCTATGCTCTCTTTGCCATTGCAGCCTCTCTTTGTTCCTTATTCCAAGATCAGCACTATCTTTCTCTCTCATTTTTTTTAAGATTTATTTATTTATGCATAAAGAACTGGAGTACAGGCCTGAGGTGTGGGAGGTGAGAGGATTAACCAGAGACAGTGTGGGGAGCAGACTAGGCAGATCAACCTAAATACGCTGCTGAGGGGAGCAGCAGGCAAGACAGGGGAGGTCTGTTGCGCCATGTGGGTCACCACCCTGGCGGGAGATCGAGCTCAAGTTTCAGTGACTACCAATAGCTTCATAGTGCTGCGGTCTAACCTGTTGAGCCACTAGGGAGGGCCCTGCACTGCCTCTTTAACATGTTCTTTTTTTAAAGCTTTAAGTGCCTACTGGAGGATGCCACAGTTACTTGTTGACTGGTATGTCATTAACTGTTCTTTCATTTTCATCCTATCTTCCTTATGTAACTCTTAGATCCATCTCAAACTGATGTTTCAGACTTTCAATTTGGCCTTATTCTCATCTTTCCACTGAAACTGCTCTTGCTAGAGTAATAAATTGGCCTTGCTAGAACTTCAGGTTCAATGCCAAATCAAATTCTGTCTTTTTCTCATTTTTCTCTTCTTCTATGTGGTCAAATCATCTTTCTCCAACATTTTTCTTTTCTGGCTTCTTTGATAATATTATCATTAATTAATCAAATGTAAAAGTTTTGAGTATGTTTTATGTCATCAGCAAAAAATTTGAGAATGTTTTATGTTATGTTTTATGTTGTCTGTAAGGCTGGAGACATGAAACAGATGTATTTCTTGTTCTCAAGAACAAGATGGTATAAGAAAGAGAGACAAGAAAATTAACTTTCACAACATAATGTTGTATAATAGGACAGAAAGGAAACTAAAAGGCATATAGCAGCAGAAAGAGAATGTAAAGGACAGCTTGGGTTAGGAAGTCTTTTCAGACTTCTTTCATCCACATCTACCGATTTATCTTCTCTTTCTGCTTCTGAAATATCAGCATTCTCCAGAGTCACCATTTTGTCATTTTGTACTTTTTTCCCCCAACACTACTAGATTGCCCCTTTTCAAAAGATCATCTTTTGAAAATGAAAAGATGATCTTTTGAGATATATATACATACATATATATATATATATATAAAGATGTTTTGAGATATATATATATATGTATATATATACACACACACACACACACATATATATATTTTGGTGCTCTTCTCTGTTGAAATGTTTTCTTTTTTATTATAGAAGTAATGTATATTCATGAGAGCATTTTGAAAATACTAAAAATTAAAATAAGTATAAAATTAATACCATGCATTATCTTACCACATAGAGATAATCATGGAGAATTTGTTGATGAATGTTTATCTGTCTCACTACTGCATAAAATATATTTTCTGCATAATTAAAATTCACATATTCAATAGTTCTTTAAAACATTACTCTTATTTCATTTTTAGTGAAGTATTTTCTTTTACCTTTGTTAATTTTTTGACAGGATAGGATTTTTTTCTAATGTCCAATTTAGCATCAGTAGTTCAAGTGCAAGACCAATTGTTACCCTCTTGTAGTGACTTCAACATTAAAACACATATTTAATTCCTGTGCTGTAAAATGTATTACATCCTGAGTTCCCTTTCTTGGCTAATAGCTAGCGACCTCACATTAATATGGAATACCACCAGTTTGTTTTTTTACAGGTATCTCCAAACAAGTAAGTTATTCAAGACAGACACTTTGCATCTTTCATTTTGTATTGAATGCTGCCTGGCATAGTCAAAGCTTAATTAAATTTGCCAGCTCTGCCACACTGCCCTAAAGGGCAGAGCTGAAGGTATGATGATGAAGAAATAGTCTAAGAATTATGAGTGGCATATTAGCAATCATCAGTGATGTTCAGGTTTGAGTCTTGTAATGCACAGAAAGGTTGTGTCATTAATATTCAATAGGAGAAGGAGAAAGCCTACATTAACAATTTGCTTTTATAACTTTTATGCCTGGTGGATTGGTAGGGCTTGCAAGGAGAGAGGCTCAGGTTTTACTTGGAAATACTGCTTTGGGCTTGACAAAGAAGTTTGAGAGCACTAACTGAAATATTTGCTGGAGGGATGGGAATAGCACCTTAAAACTTGGAGAGAGGGAAATAGAAAAGGAGAAATGCATCAAAAATTTAAACCTGAATAATAGCATTTGCTGGTGCCATTAGAGACACAGAAATGTTCAGAGGGATTTAGTATTTATATCATTTTGAGCAAAAGTTGAATACATAATCAGAGAAGCTCCTAAACATTTATCTAGATGACTAAGGAGAAGCTAAGAGTTAACTGTTGAGCTGGAATAGTCTATCACAAAAGTCAAAGGTGATATAGAATGATGTTTGGTTTGACTAATCTGATGAGTAAGAGGGAAGCTCCTTCTTGTCTGTTGTATGTAATAGACATGAGAAAAACTTTGGTGAGGAGATGATCAAACACAGAGATAAATTAAAAACTCAATCTGAAGGAAGTGGGGAAAAAATGCCAACTGATCGTCCCATCTGATTTATTGATCATGTAGAACAAAATTGCAGTGGAATTACATGAATTAAGAAGCAATCATAGAGGCTCTGAACATAAATGACACTACAAGAAATTTGGCAGAAAATGTAAGCGAAATATAAGACACTAAGTCGAAGAGCAATAAAGTTAAAATATCTTATTATAACTTCTCTGGCTTCTTTCCTCCCCCCTCCTTTTCTTTCTATACAGAGGGAAATGCGTTTTCTTTCATTTGTTAGGGTTAGCATAGGAAAAGGGATCCTACTTTTTTTTTTATAGGTAGGTAGAATGTAAGTAGAATAGAGGAAAAAGAAGAAAAGGGATAATTGAGCATACTAAATTTAATGAATAGCTAGCTTAGAAGGTGCTTCTGGGTTAAACATAGCTCAGTTGGTGTTAGGTGAGTCTATTCATAACATCAGGCTGCAAATAGTCCTTTCTGGAGGGCATAATGCTACTTTGGTGGCCTGAGTCCAAGATTATAAGGTGATTTTTTTTTTTCCTCCCAAGCCTAGGGATGTTCAAGCATGTAGAGATCTAATCCTACACCTGACCTTTACATACCTTACTTGTGGTTTCAGGAAAATTGGCCAAGGCATTGGTTGGAAACACAGGAATCACGGTTGGATATTGACTATGCACATAGCAAAAATGCTTTGCAATATTATTTATTTTAACATTTCTTTGGTAAAAATTTATTTGAAGAATACAAAGTATTTACTCAGGGGCAAATTATAAGGATTTTATCAGATGTGATAAAATAAAACAAATTCCTTGGAAGGAAGGAATTACATTTATAACTTATTGTAAATAAATATTGTGAATGCTAATCCATTAATGCCAGTATTATCTATCAACCTTTTAATATAAATACCCTTTACAAAGTAGAGAATTGACTGCTGTTACTGTATTTTATCTTATTGACAGTCTTGTTCTTATCTATTTACTCCAGTTCAAGGCAACATTTAAAAAAATTTCATTTATTAGTAAGAGCATATTGGTTTGTATTTTTTGATAATTTAACAAATTCAATCCAGAATTCATATTCATTTAAAAATACCTTTTAATTGTATGTTGAATGGTAGAATTAGATTTTTAGTTTTGAACTTGATGTAGTACACACACATCTTGATTTCCAGGGATTCATATCTGAAGTTTATATAATGTCAGAATATTACTTCAATAAAATGATAAGCAAATAAATATATTCTATTTAAAGTTACAATTTCATTTATTTTTTGCTGATTCCCATGTACAATGTATTTGGGTCCTGTACCTTCAAGCCTATAAAATGCTTATAATTGATTTAAGCTGTTTTCCTTACAAACTTAATATGATATCATATAATGAAACAATCTTTTGCCTAATGCTTTTATATCCTCAGTATGAATTGTAAATAAAGGATTTGTGAGGTTGTTTTTTAATTGCTTTGAAGGGTACATATCTAACCCAGAAAAATGCCTACAACTTTGTAAAAATACTCAATTCTTAAAGAAAAAGTGGTTGTTTCTTGGTGCTGTCATCATTTGTAGGGAGATTAATAGAAGCTGACAACACGTGCCATTTATGTGTCAGGTTGGTTAACAAAATCTTTTGATATGCAGAATTATTTAAGGTACCATGTCAGGTAACACTCTCTCCACCTTTAAGTGGATCTATGATTTCGGGTCATATCTATTATCTGATCACAGGGAAAACCCATGAATTTCTTATTCATTCCTTTTATATTCCCTTTAAAAGACTTATTTTTAAAGTCTGCTAAATGTTGCAGCCACACAGCAAAAATGAGGTGGGATATGGCATAGATGATAGGTTATAATCTCCAACTTGGACATTGGAGTTCACCTTAGTTATTTGTATAATTGTTTTAGTGCAAGTTACAACATAATATCAATATAAGTTACAACATAATATCTAAAATTTAAAAATCATTTCACTAGAAGACATGTCAAAAGAGCTTTGAATTTAATGTGTCCTATTCCAAGATCTTTAAGATATCAACATTTCAAAAACTAAACTAGTGAATAAGCAAACAAAACAAAAAAGCCAATTTCTCCCCTAATTACATTTTTCTCACTAGCTCTATCTATTTTTATTATTTTGAAGATCTTTATAGTGATGCATTTTGATTGTTAAATATAAATCCATGCATTTAGCCAAGATTAGTTTCTTCAGATACTTTTTTGGAGTCTTTTCAGTGAATTCAATTCTGTGTACACTAGGATTTACAATGTACATTCATTATCAGAGTTACTTTGCTTATATTTTGATAAGGTTACAATTTTCTTGGCAAAATGTAATTAATGTCTATTACTCATGAATTACTACATCTTAATATCTTTATT
The DNA here is from genome assembly GCF_000260355.1 of Condylura cristata. NCBI lineage: Eukaryota > Metazoa > Chordata > Mammalia > Eulipotyphla > Talpidae > Condylura > Condylura cristata. The sequence goes on along the minus strand of NW_004567108.1, from coordinate 51,618,404 downwards.
GGTTATATGATTGTTTTTTATTGGGCTAGAAAACTAATTGTATTTATATGGTTTTAAACCAATATGCGTGCTTAAAATATTTAAGTTGCAAACTCATGATTTCTTATATTTTCAAAAATTGTTGAAGTGCAAACTTTTATGTGTAGAGGAAAACAATTTTCAGTGTGTTATAAATGTTGTAATTTTACAGTAATGCATGTATTAAGGAAAAAATGTATATCTCATTTTAGTGATTAAATATACTTGGCAACATCTCAAGTTGAACTTTCAAATCTTATAACTTCATGTAACTTTGTATTAAATTTGATTTTGACATACTGTATAAGATACAGTTTTTTTTTAAAGTTTGCTTATAGCTATGGAAAATGGTCTTAATTTTTATTGATTAAAAGATAAACTCTTTGCTGCTTTCCAAATCCTTTTCTCAAACTGGTGACTGGCAATTAAAGGGTTATTTAATTGGAGAAGTTTAGAGTCTGATCAACATTTCCCAGTGGCACATATCTTTAGCAGTTAGTGTGGAAGCCAACTCGGAAGAAACACGTTTGAAGTGGCAGAACTAATCATGCAGAAGCAATTTGCGATTTTCTCTCTCAGCCTAGATAAAGCAGAGCATTATGACATTGGCTGCGCTAAGCAAGGTCAATTTACTGTGAAAAGCCAGCTATAGACTCCAACTTCAAATAGACTTTTATCCTGCATAGCTAAGAACAGGATTTACTCTATTGCTTATGCTACAGAATGCACAAAATGAAGTGGACAATTCAATTAGGATGCATATGTATTTGTGGCTATTTTTTTTTTTCCTTAACTGTTTCAGATAATTAACTTGTAACTAGATGTCAAGATGTCTCCAGCTTTTGAGAAAAAAGTGTAAATGCTTGGTTGTTCATATTCTATGTAATAAAATCTATTATTTAGTGCTTACAAATTTAATCAATAAGAAACAAATCAATTGCCTGTAAGAAGATTCAATATCGATTTTCTTTTATTCCATTATTTTTTGATGTTAAACAAAGATTTCTTTAAGAATGTACCCCAAGTCTCTTTATAAAAATAACGCATATTAAAACACGAAAGAACTTTTCCAACTTAGTAGTTTTTTTTAGTGTGCTGCACTAATATTTAATATATTCTTAATACAGAAGACACTACATAAAGATAATCTTGACTTTTTTTATGAGTAGCAAAATTAGCATTAATTTTTGAGAATGATTATGGAAGTAATCACATAAATTGTTTGGCTTACCTCAGTGCATAAACATAGTCTATTTCCTTAACTATGAAGTGGGGAAAAAGATATCCTTCTTTTTTGGCTGATGTCCAGAGTAGATTATTCTTTTGAGAAATGAAACAAGAGTGTACCTTAATTAGCTGTTCAAGGATTTGGCCATCTGGGCTATCTATGTTTTAGTGCATTTAACTTTATTAAGTGTATTTGACAGACTCCTTTGGTCACATTTTATATTGATAATGGTGCCAATAATAAATTATATTCAAAATTTCATGAAAATGGGATGGAACTTGTTCCTGGAAGCCAAGCCTAAAAGTAAATGAAGATATGATTAAATGTCATTGTTATTATAGTTCATAATAAAAAATATACATCCAAGCCGAGGGCACAATTGTTCTACAAATTAATGTACTAGTTGACAGTTTTCTGGACCATATTCTGGCACTCCTGTTAAAAATTTGGCAGGTGATGGTACTTCATTGTGCTGACATTTGCTCCCAGAACACTGTAGAAACCAATCTTTTAATGTTTTCATTGGCTTAGTGAGATGCTGAGGTCATGCAGAGCTCATTGGTCTCCTGCTTTTGCTGACCTGACGACTGACAGTGGGGCAACGTGCTATTTTTGTTTTTGTTTTTAGAATTTAGACTCTGGGAAAAGGACAGAGTAAAATATGTGACTCAGAACGAATACCCTGAGATGAGGTTCTCATTGTAAATAGTAGTGTACAATGATTACTTTTTGGGAAAGCTTTTTAATTATTATAATAGTTTATTTTTTACATCATTGTGTGCCTTTTTCCATCTCAGTTGTAATCCCCATGGGCTTCCCATCAACAATTGACCCGTGTGCCATCACCATCACCATAGTTCTGTGCACTACCTTCCCCCTCCCCCTCCCATTTTGGACCCCATTCCCCACTCCACCCAGTAAAATATCTCTGGTATATAGCTGTTCATTATTATTATGTAAAATCATCACTTAAAATATTTTTAAGATTTATTTATTTATTCATACAAAAGCTGGAGTGCAGGCCAGAGGTAGAGGTTCAGGGTTAGGAGTGGGGACCTGTGAAAGGATTTGCCAGAGGTAGAATGCAGAGTAGAACAGGCAGATCTATTGAAATACACTGCTGAGGGGATGTAGCAGGAGAGGTCTGCTGTGCCAGTTAGGTCCCCTCCCTAGCTAGAGATGGATCTTGTGCTGTGGTGCTTCACAATGCTGTATCTTAACCCCTTGAGCCACCAGGGAGGCACCTATATTGTGTTTTAAAATTCAAAGTAGAGACAGTTGAAACAGATACACACATGATTTTTTTGATCCTCACTGAGACTTTTGCTACTGATTGATAGCAATAAAATAAATTAAAATATGTAAAGCACCCAGGTGCAAATTCATTTTCCTTTTCAGGTCTTCAACAGGTATCTTAGGTCATTTATATATTCACCTATTTTGTTTTTGTTTCATGAGAAATTTGTCCTCCTAGATAATCTTAATGTTCCAGGAGCATTTGTGAGTTTATAATATTTAGGACTGGTGGATTCTAACTCTTATGTTTCAATTGTATGTAGCATAACTCAATTCATTCTACATGACAAAATGTAATATAGTAAATGATTTGCATATGCTCATTATTATGCAAATAAAACTTGATTTAGAATAGAGAATTAGAATATATACATGGTGTTTATTTTAAATACAACTTTAATAATTCTTATTATGCTGTAACTGTGATAGCTGTATGCTAAGACAAATGATGATATGTAATGTTATCATATCATTATATCATTTTAGCCTTCACTGGAATCACCTGACTAATCTGAAATATTAGTCTTACTCCTAGACTAATGATGTGATTAATTAGTCTGGGGTATTGCCTGTCCATACTGAATTATTTAGAAGGTAAAAGATGTCAACTGTTACTTGAGGTCTGTTTATACTATCCAACTTACTGATTAGTTTATTGCAAATTTGGAGGCAGTTGTCATAGGTTTTATCAAATTCTTTTTCCTACTATTTGCCCTAATCATTTCTTTAGCTATTCATTTTTCCTAAGTTGAGCCTAAATTATATTGTTTTCTTTCATGTGTGTATTGTAGTAGTGATGGTGGTAGCAGTAGTAGCAGTATATAATTTTTCAGAAATTAATTTTAACATAAACATTTCAGTTTTAATATATATAAGAACTTTAAACATGCAATTTGAAATTAACCTATATAAATTGTTTCTTTAAATTAACTGTAGTTTGATAAGGCACTGACCACAAAGATATACAAAGAACTCATAAATCAATAAAAACCAAGTGAAAAATCTAGTCAAGAAATGGGCAGAAGAACTTAAAAGACACTTATCCAAAGAGGAAATGCAAATGGCCAAAAGGTATATGAAAAATGCTCAACATCCCTTATAATCAGGGAAATGCAGCTCAACATCACAATGAGACACCACCTTACACCAGTAAGGAAGATACAAGATAAAAAAAAAAGAAAGAAAGAAAAAAGAAAACTAGCAACAACAAATATTGGCAAGGATGTGGTGAAAAAGAACTCACCTACACTGCTGATGGGAATACAAACTATTCCAACCACTATGGAAAGCTGTGTGGAGGTTCCTCAGAATACCAAAAATGGACCTACCATATGACCCAGCAATTCCACTTTGAGGGCTTTACCCAAAAGATACAAAAACATTGATTCAAAATGCTACCTGTACCTCTATGTTTATAGCAACACTATTTACAGTAGACAAAACCTGGAAACAACCCAAATGCCCAAAAATACATGATTGGATCAAGAAGCTGTGGTACATATATACAATGGAATTACTATTCAGCAATCAAAAAAGATAAACTTATGTGGTTCCCAGCAACATGGATGGAGCTAGAAGGGATTATGGTCAGTGAAGTAAGTCAGAAGGAAAGAGAAAAATAATCAGATGGCTTCACTTATAGGAGGAATATTAGAGAACCAAGTAAGGCATTAGGGAAAAAATAATAATACAAAACACAACAACAACAAAACAAAAAACAAACAGGCAATTACAAACCAGAGACATCGTGCAGGGGAGGGGAAGGGAGAAAGATTGGAAAGAGGGAGAGAAGAACACAGGGGATGTGATGATGGTGCACAGATGAATTAGAAGTGGAAATTCTATGGAGACTACACCTGCAAAAAGAAAGCAAACATTGTTTAAAAATGAACAATGATGTAAAATAAAAATAAATAAAATTAACTGCAGTTTAATAATCATTACAGTGGAAATTTTATATTGAACAAAGTTGCATATAAAACTATATAATATATATGAACATGCCTTCAAATGTTAATAATGCTACACAAGCCCTTCCTGGTGGTGCAGCGGGTTAAAGCATAGCACTAAAAAGCTAAAGCCACTTCAGCATGAGTTCGATTCCTGCCCTGGGAGGTGACCCACATGGCGTGGCAGACCTCTCCTGGCCCACCTGCTGCTCCCCTCAGCAGTGTACTTCCTCAGTCAGCCTGTTCTGCTCCCCACTCTGTCTCTGGTGAAGCCTCTCACCGTCCCTGCATTTCTGGCCTGTATCCCAGTTCTGTATGCATAAATAAATAAATATTTTTTTAAAATGCTACACAAATATAAGTATTGGTATTAAGATACTATGGTGTATCAAACAATTCACTTAATTGAGAAGTCTTTATGTTTACATTCAACCATAATCCAAGCATGCTAAACATGAAGACTATTTTAAGTACCTTCTTATGTAGTCTCTTTGACATTTTACTTTTTTCTCTAGCCTTAGTGAAACTTCTTATGGTTTCAGAGTTCAGATTAAGTATTCTACATGTATGTGTGTTCAAACAGCAATCTCTATTATAGCACATATTTTGCATTTGGATAATCAAATTGTGACAGGTTAATACTCTTGATTTAGTGTCCAAATAAGATACATCTTCAGGCTTAGTAATTATCATACAAGTTACGAAATTATTTCACTTTCTAACCTGCCATGGCTGAGATAGTTGACTTACGTAATGTAGTTTAATTACACTTAAAATTGCACACACCCCTTCTAAAAGAAATTTATCTGTGAGAAAAGACAGCAGTCTGTGCAAAGCCAACTTTCTGCCTGTCATTAGCAAACCATGGAACCAATAACTATGGCTGTTCTCCTTGTTTGCTTACATTTTAAGATCCATATTTGTACTTGATTTCTTTCTTCCTTCTCTTATGGTGGATAAATGGGGTATGGAGGTAGCACACCTGATAATCATGTGCTTTGATAATGCTTCTTGGTATGTTTATATAACCCAAGATCTCTGCTAACATTTTGAAAAGCAGTGGCTTATAAACTTAACATTTTAATATACATTAGTTTTGATGATGAAAACCATTATTACATTTTTTCTAATACAATTAATAATTGTGTTTAGTTAAATTCAACAAGCATTACTGAATTTCTACTGATGTCTTAGGCATGATACTGGGGGTAACAAATTTCTTCTGTTTTTAGTTTTTCCATAAAAAAAAGATTTATTTATTTATGCATACAGAACTGGGGTACAGGCCAGATGTTCAAGGGCTGTGAGAGGATTCACCAGAGAAAGAATGGGGAGCAGAACAGGAAGACCGATGAAGTACACTGCTGAGGGGAGTGGGCAGGTCAGAAGAGGTCTGCCGTGCTATGTGGATCACTTCTGGAGTAGAGGATCAAACTGGTACTGAAGTGATTGTGGCTAGCTTCTTGGATGCTGCACTTTAATTCGCTGTGCCACCAGAGAGGGACCATCCTTTTTCTTTTTTTTTACAAAAATATTAATTTCAAGGAATTTTCCTGCTATGCAAGTTTTAAAATATGCGTCTTTGTTTACTCTTTGAGAATTAGGAACTTTTTCTTGTTTTAATTTTTTTT
>NW_004567108.1:51598018-51608144 GCF_000260355.1 Condylura cristata | reverse complement strand
CGGTTGATGTGATGGATTACATTAATTGATTTTCTGATGTTGAACCATCCTTGTGCTCCTGGGATAAAGCCCACTTGGTCGTGGTGTATTATTCTTGTTTTAATTTTTGATGTCAGTTTGTAAATGAGATTGGGATTGCCTTACCTGGGGCTGCTTTAATAATTACAGAGACTGGAATGGCTGTACAACACTTTCATTTATCACAGTTCTGGAGGCATGAAGTCTGAAATCAAGAGGCCAGCATGGGTGTGTTCTTGGTGAGTACCCTCTGCCTAATTTCTAGATGATTATCTTTTTCCCTTGTTCTCACGTGGCAGAAAGAGAGCTAGCTAATTTGTCAGTCTCTTTTTAATGAGGGCACTAATTCCATTCAGGTGGGCTCCACCTCACTCCTTCCTACCTACAAATATCATCACTATCACATTAGGGCTTCAACACAGGAATTTAAGGGTCCAGTGCAATAATGAAGTATTTTGTGTCACCTGAGTAGATAGAAAAATTAACTGGATTAAAAACAGAAGGGAAAGATATACAATGTAAGTGTGAAAAAAATTGTGAAATTTATATAAATGTTGAATGAAAATGTAATCTTCAAAGGGCTTTCTGTTAAACCATTTGAAAAATAATTTGTCACATATTGTTTGTTAAAAATACAATGGAGCACATGAGTAAAGTAAAAATCATCATTGCTTTCCATTCTTGCTATTTTCACAGGAAGTGTTTTGATCTTTCTGGAAAACAAAAGCAACTGGGGGGAGCTAGAAACAGTATCATGTATTGGAACATATCACACATGTAACCCTATTTTAAAGACTTGAAGCACAAAATCATTCTTATTAATACTTCCTAGAAGGTTTTTGGCATTAGATGTAAAATTAATAATTCTGAATAATCAAAACAAAAGTAAGATAATTACTATCTTGATTGACATCATATTTGCCTAACCTTCCAGTGTTTGAAAACAGAAATTTCCAGTAACAATACAAAAAAATTAAAGGTGAGATCTGCAATAGAAAGTAGAAAAGAAATATGAGGCAGAACATATTAATTTAGGGAAGATAAAAAGTGAACAGAGAAGCTTCTCATAACTTATTTTTTGACACTTTATAGGATATCTCTTCACTTGAATTGAGATATTTAATTAATTGTGTGTGTATATGTGTGTGAGAGAACAAAGGGAGACAAGAAGGAAGAGTAAATGAAAGAGACAGAAATGCTGATTGCATACAAAATGAGAGTGACATTTAAAAAAAAGTAAGCATTGTAATTCAAAGGAAAGCTAAAATGAAAACAAAATGAGTGACTGGTTATACCTATGAAAATCTCCAAAAAGAAAAAAAATTGTCCAAATGTTTAGAACAATTAGATACCTGCCCACTGAAATAAAATGTGTCTAAATGTCTCATTCTAAATTCAATTTTGAATACATATAAATGAAGGTTGATATAAATGAAGCTTGCTTATTAAGGAATCCTGATTCAGTTGCCTGAAACTGAGCTTATCCAGAATTATAGGCAAGAAGAAATAAACATACAGTCTTTGACTGATCTTCAGGAATCTGCATCTCTTTTTGGTTCCATCCAGAATTACCCTTAGAGTTTTACCCCTTCGAAGGAGTTGAAAATCTTGAACGTCTGTAACCAAATGAAAATTCGGTCTGTTTCAAGCAAATTGAAAATCATGGGAGCTGGTATATTTTAATTCATTATTAAGCAGCTGTAGATACATGATGTTTTCTTTTTTGTATTCTTCCAACCGCTGCTTTGCTGCTATTATTCTGGAGAGCAAGTGTTTATAGCTTCTGAGAACTGTTTGTCTTTTCATTTTTGAAAGCTTTTTAAAAATTTGAGGGTGCAGCAGCAAATCAGCTATGCCAGGAAATTGGGGTTCTGTGAGAGGCAAGAGTGAGACAGGCTTTGATGGACTTAAAAAAAAAATTCTGACTTTTGTAATAGGTTATGATGCAGACTGAAGAATCATTTATCTTAGAATAATCAGCCCTTATCTTTGAAAAACATTAATTTTGAGACTCTAAAGGAGTAGGACATTTCAATTGCACATAGACAACTGGGCAAATTAGGCAATGGATTGTCAGAAGATCTGGATTCTAACTTTGGATTTGTGATATTACACAAACCAGTGGATTTCTCCATGTCCAAGTACTCATCTGTAGAATGAGATTTTGTTCTTTTACCCACTGCCGCAACATGCTATGAAAAGCATTGGCTTAAGGTAATCAAAACTTTAGGTAGTTTTTTTACACAGCTTTTCCTCCTCCTTCTCCTTCCTTCCACTGCAGTCCTTTTGTTTCCAAGGGCCTACCAAGACTACTACTGAGCCTGGCAGTGCAGGATGCCTGTGGTAGAGGAGGGCTGTTCTCACTGGGTATTTATTTAGACAAACTTCTGGTATTTTGTCTAAAAATATTCAGGAATCACAACAATAGTCAGAAAGAGGAAAATGAAGTATTTTGACAAAGGGGTATTTTTTTTTCTAATTAGCACAAAAACACAGCATTGTTTGGGTCAGTAAAGGACCACTCAAACTCTATTTGAATAGGAAAAGGACTGATTTCCTCAGGAGATAGCGTCTTCATGAAGGAGGGAATGGTTTCTCTGTCATTTTCTGTCTCCCACCTTTTTAACACTATGTTTTGTGCATAGAACTGAATAAAACACTATAGAGGGGACTTGTGTATTTAAATGAAAAGGCCTGGGTGAAGGAGGAAGTGATGACTAAGTTCTAGGTATTATGAAAGTTTGTATGTAAATTTGATGTGATGCTATTATTATGGTTAGTAACTTCAAGCACCCAATAGGACAATTTTAATGTTATTAATTATATTTTGTGGACATTTGTAGAAAAGTGGTTTTCTTTTGCAATATCACTAACCCACGACTTATGTACATAGTTTATTTTTTTTAAAGATTTGTTTATTTATGCATACAGAACTGGGGTACAGGCCAGAGGTGCAGGGGTGGTGAGAGGATTCATCAGAGACAGAGTAGGGAGCAGAACAGGTAGATCTACAAAGTACACTGCTGAGGGGAGCAGCGGGCGGGCCAGGAGAGGTCTGGCTCGCCATGTGGTCTCCTCCGGGGCAGGCGGCAGGCGGGAATCGAACTCATGAGGAAGTGGCTTCAGATTCTCAGTGCTGTGCTTTAACCCGCTGCGCCACCAGGGAGGGCCTCAAAACAATTTTTTTAACCCAGTTGCTCATACTCAAAGTGGATAACATCACAGTACAATGGAAGATTGTAGCAGAGAGGTACTTTCTGAGAATTAGTAGAGAATAAATTTGCTTTATGAGAGTCAAGCCATATATCAAGTTATATATGATGGATCAAAGCAATTATTTTCAAAAGCACCTTAAAATATGTGCCACAAAACCTGACTTTAACCTGCTGAAAGACATCAGTATTTCTAAGGAAGGAATGTGTCAATCAGGAGAGGCTTGGTCACCTGTTTAGAAGTAGGAAAGGAGGACCCCGGAAGCAAAATTTAACTCTCTTGGGCGGGTCCACAGCTCCTCTCTCCTGGATCACTGCAGAACCTTCTAAGTGCCTCTTCTGGCTCCCATGTTTTGGTTCCTAAATTACAGAAAAATCATTTTAATAGAAATAAGATGATGTCATGCCCATGATAAAATTTTAGTGAATTTCAAATTGCATTTAGAATTCCTTAACATGATCTGTGAAGCTCAAGGCTATTCCAGTCCTTCTCTCCAACTACGTCCCTCCATGTTCTGTCGCCAGCTACTACACTCTAGTCTTCTTATGTTCCTTGAAACTGCCACCTGTTTTCACTAAAGACCATTACCAGTGTCCCTTGGCATGGAAGGCTTCCCCCAGGCAGGTCCTTTTGGAACTTGTCAATTTAAAAGTTATTTCCTCTGATGCTAACTTTTCCACATCATCTGAATAGAAACCCAGTTACTCTGTTTTATTTTTAAAGGTTTATTTGTTTATTTATTTAATATAATAGTTTGTTTTTACATCATTTTGTGCCTTTAGTTGTAATCTAAAGATTTATTTTATTTATTTATACATATAAGTATTGGGATGTAGACCAGAGGTGTGGGAGTGTGGGGTGTGTGTGTGTGGAGGGATTTGTGTGAGGAGATTCACCAGAGACAGAGTAGGGAGCAGAAAAAGGCAGATCGACTGGAATATACTGCTGAGAGGAGCAGAAGGAGAGACAGGTGAGGTCTGCTGCACCATGTGGGCCATCTCTCTGGCCTGGGATTGAACTTGTGCTGCAGTGGATAGCTTCATAGTGCTGAGAATGACCCTTTGAGCCACTAGGGAGGCCATTGTAGTTTTCTCCATAATTATTGGATATCTGTCACTATTTGACCCCTAGAACCATGAGCAAGCTAGGACTGGAGGATCCAGTGGTTATTCAAAAATCATGCAGGGCCATAGAGACTATGTCCCCATGGAATTGTAGGTGTTTGAATTTGAGGACAGAATTAAATAATGGCTGAGGGGAAATTGACATCTGTTCTTGAATGAGGCACTGGCTGGTAGTGGGAAATCCACAGGACTTGGAAGAAGAGGTAGAGAAACCTCACACTTGGCAGATTGTCTGAACAAAAGGCACAGGATTTTAATCTCAAAGAATTTTCCCTATGAAACATGTTTTAGCTCTCAAACATTTCCTGAGAAGACAAGAATAAATCCCAGGATGCAGTGACTTTAGTGGATTAAAAAAATGTCATGCTAAGATTCTGAATTCACATTTGCATTCTGTAACATCTTCAGTTTTTTTTTTTTTTTTTTTTGTACTGGGTCAAATTATGTCCCCTTCACTCTCCAAGGCCTTAGGCAGAGCTTCAAACATATTTGAATGAGGTCCAAACTGCTTCCCTTTAACTCCCTGCTCCTCAAACAAGTCTTCCAGTGATCTACTAGGTTATTCTCTACTAAGTGCAATCTGTAGTTGTGAAAAAGAAGCCCAGCACAAGAACATTTGTGTTTATGCCTATGTGTTTATTTATTCTCACCATCTCCATAGTACTGGTGTTTAACAACCGCCTAGGTATTTCTCAAATTTAGCTCAAAACCTGTCTTGTTTTGCTTTAAAATCTGACTACTGTGAATTCCATCTTAACTGAGATTAAAGATAGCAATAGGAAAAAGTTAAAATTACAAGTCAGTAGACTTAAAAATCAGGAACCGACATAGAAGAAAGTTTGTAATTGCCGGCTGATAATCCCCATGGTATGTATAACCAGAGCCCGCCAGAAAGCTGCAGGGGAATTGTCAGAAAGAGAATCAAGGACTTCAGCTTCAGGCTAAAAAGTCAGGATAAGCTTGTGACTTACGTTGCCACCCATGACTTAAAGAACATCTATTCTTTCAAATGACAGGTTTTCTAGTTTAAACCATACGAGTGAAAAGGAACATGCCTTTCACTGATGCATCATTGTTACTGTGGTTTAACTTCTTAACCTCTCTTCCTGTTGAAGATTCCTATGTATCTGAAGTGTGTCTATAGCTTCAGTCACTAATTGCATTTTCACCTACTAGAAATGAAAAAATAAAATGTAGGGAAACAGTCTCTTTTGAGGTGTGTATTGAAATTATTTTAAAGAAATCCATATTTTAGATTATGTTGCAAGGGACAAACTCTGGTGAGCTATGTTATTAATCAAATAATTATTTCTTGGTGAGAAATATTTTGATTTATTAAGATTAACACATATTTTTAAAACATGACTTTTTTTTTCCAGACCCATAAATTTGTTCATTTGAATAACTTCATGAAATACACCAGAAGCCTGTAAAATTGCTATGTATTTACAATTTATTTTTATCATATTTGAAACAATAAGATATTTTATTATTGTTTTATTATTGTTATAATATTTCATATTGTTATAATGTTATCTTCAAGAAGCATTGTAAGGAAAACTTGATATTATATATTTCTGAACAAATTAAAAAACCCACCAAATTAAGATTTTCTGTTTCGATAGCCTTAAATCTTTCTCTTGTATGCCCTTTCCTTAACTTCCCCTAATGTTTTTCATCTTATATCCCATGCAATAAAACTTACTGAAACTAAGAAATTATTGTTGGTACAGTATGAAAGTAAATTGAAGATATTTGATTTTTTCTAATGTTATCTTTTTTTTTTTTTTAAGATTTATTTATTTATGCATACAGAACTGGGGTACAGGCCAGAGATGCGGTGGGTGAGAGGATTCACCAGAGACAGAGTGGGGAACAGAACAGGCAGATTGACGAAGTACACAGCTGAGGGAGCAGTGGATGAGACAAGAGAGGTCTGCTGTGCCATGTGGATCACCTCCGGGGCAGGGGAACGAAGTCGCACTAAGGTGGCTGTGCCTTGCTTGCAGTGCTGCTTCCTAACTCATTTCAACACCAGGTAGGGCCTCTAATGTTATCTTTAAACTGGCTTCACTGAATCATTCACATTGAACTATCTATGCTATGAATGGATCAAACTATCATTTTGTTTTCAGGGTTTTTTAAAAAAATCCATTTTCTTTTCCTACTTTATTTTAGATTAAATTTACATATTTAAAAATTCTATTTTATGACCTTTTCTTTACTGCTTTTCCTAAAAATTACTTATTTCTACAGTTTATATTATACCTTTTTATCTGAGTCTACAATTTAACATTTTGTGGCAGTAGGTGCAAAGTATGCATCTTTCAGCATATATTCTTTATTCTTCCCTCCATTCCTGTGCTAGCATATACCTTTTAAATATGCTATATATGTGTTGTACAGTGTTTCTGCTGTTGGTTTAGGCAGTCAGTTACATCTTAGGTTAATTAAACAGAAGAAAATATGTGAATTTTATACTCTTGTTGGTTATTCCACTTCTGCCCATTTCTTTCTGTAGATCCAAGTTTCTGATTGAAATCATAGCCTCTGCTTAAAAAACGCACTTAATCTTTTTTTTTTTTTTGTATAGATCTGTGAGCCAGAAAGTCTCATTATTTTTTAATTTGTCAATTACAGCTTACACTTTCCTACCCTGGCACTGACTCCCCCAGGTATTTCTGCTACTGGGCTTCTGCTCCTGGGCTTCTGCTCAGTAAGCTGTGGTCCTCTCATCCACTTTTCTGTCTCGTTAGTTCTGGGGCTACAGTGATGACTCAAAACTCTTAATATGCAGAATTAGAGGCTAGAGTCAAATTAAGTAAGTTTACTTAAGATGAAGAGTTAGCAAGTGGATCTGACTTTGATTTCTTTTACATTCAAGAGGAAACATTTATTTAGTTTTGGTAAACAAACAGTTTTATTATTAGATTCTTGATGCAATAGTATATTTTCAACTCTTACTGCATTTTATGATTTGTTGAATAAAATATTCCAATTAGCAAAGGTCACATACATAGTGTATGTACATTGGTAGCAAAAATAAATCTTGCATTTTGAAATCCTTGGTACAAATTTTGTTTTGTTGTACCTAAGTAATAAAGTAGGAGTTTATTCAGATATTCAGAATCCAAAGTGTTGTGATTTGGATTCTGTACCTTTATTTTTAAAGTAATTTTTTAATGGATATAACATAGCATTCTAACAATACATGCATTTCAGATGTACATCATTATTTATCAATCCTTATATATACTACAGTAAGTTCATCACTAATAGTATAAAATTTTCTTGTGCTTTAATGTACCTACTTATCCTTGGGTGGATTCCTGGACTTCTTTCAGCTTCAGGTTCTTAGCTTGGAATGGGGATAATAATATTTAAACAAAAAGGTTATTTTGAAGATTCAATGAGATGATATATACAATATTGAGATACTGATCAAAAACAAATAGCTGTAATGGTATGAAATATTGTCCTCCTGGATTTGGTCTTGCAGTGGGACGAGCGGGAGAAGGACCCTAAAGCTGTATATATGTCACTGTTCTGTCCTGGCATGGAATTGTGCTACAAGGGTGGTCTCCATCTTCTTTTACACACCTTTTTGAGTGAGAGTTAATGTAAGATGCCCTGTAAGAGCACATACAATCTCAACAGTCTTATTTAATTAGAGTCATTACTGGTGTTCTGTTTTTATTTTAGTTATTAAGGCTAATTACATATTTTAAAAATGGTCTCTTTCTTCACTGAAGTCATAGAGTCTACCTTGGCTCTTAGGGAACATCAAATGATCAGATTTTACCAGTCATATCCCTAGACTCACATGTATTTCTTTAAGTAAGCACTCTGTTTCAGAGGTGTCAGTACTGTATTTTTGCCTAAAAATTATAGCTTTTTCTTATAATTTAAATCATTTGTTACCTTTAATTGAGGTTCCTGAAATTAATTGGTTTAAGTGGCAGAAGCTGTCTAACATTAGAGTGGCTAAATGTTTCAAGGATGAAGATTGGTAGTGAAAGGAAGAGGACATAAAAGGAAAATGTTAGTACAGCATGAATCAGCAAAAGCTTAGATAGAAGAAAAATAAATAATTTGAAAAACAAAATGTATTATTAGTTATATAGGTCAAGGTGGCAGAGTTTGGCATCAAAATAATTCAGTAGAGAAGAAATATATGTCTTGTCAATTAAACCCAAAAGATTAAACTTATAAACACAGAAAACATCTGGCTTTGGGGGTTGGATGGCAAGTTAAGCAAACTAATTTTTAATTAAAAAATGTCATTAAAAACACACTTATATGCACACCCTAAAATTAAAGCAATAGCAATGTGGACAAAAATTTTGTTTACAAATCCTAATAGTGAAAATGCATCTACTTTGTCATGTTACATGTTTATGAACATTCTATGATGCCATTCGTTATATATTGTTCATTCAAATGACATCAGAACTAGTGAACTCAATTAACAATTCTATATTCTTGGCTGAAAACATGGTATTCACTATATTTCTAAATATTTATTTACCCATGACATACATATATTTTCTAAAAATGAATTTTCAGCAACATATAAAACATTGTTGAGAGTCTGGAAATTATTTTAACTGCAACATAATTTTAAAGTTATATATAAAAGAATTGACTCCTATGGTCCTTGTGATAAATTTTGCACACAACATACATAGGATATTAAATGTTATAAATATGTTTTTGCTGCAGCAAAGGCTGTGCTTTTTATCATTACATGTTACACAATCGATAGTTACATTAAATCCTATTTAAAAGGCTAGTTCTTGTGTATGTACCTATTTTAAAAGTAACTTCTTAAAATTTTATAGGCAAAGTCCTTCAATGAGCAATGAAAAGATGATTAAAAAAAGATGGTTGAATAGAAAAACAGCCGGCACCAGTAATTCATTTTGGATACAGTTTTACTTTTAATGAATAAGCCTGCAAAATAGCAACATAAAGGGTGTACTATTTTTTTAGTGAATACTGAAAGCCAGTTCAAATAGTGAACATTTTAAAATTCTTCTGACATGAGATTACACCCTTGTGGTTCACACAGCATATGTTGCTTTGGCTTGATTTTACTACTCAAAAATGAGAAAGAACAAGGTAAATAATTTGTTTTTATAAAAGAGAATCTGTGTCATTTTATTTTATTTTATTTTTTATGCTATTGAGGAAATGACAAGGTTAATACCATACAAAGTGGTATCTGTGTTTATGGGCATTTCAAATTTTGTCTGTATTAAAATATCACTATCATTAATAAATGCTCACTATATGAGTAGTGTCCAGAACCACTAGAAAACAGGATACTTGACCACAAAGAACTTTGTGATTAAAGCAGGAACAGCATAGGGATGTTTACTAGC
Organism: Condylura cristata; assembly: GCF_000260355.1. Lineage (NCBI taxonomy): Eukaryota > Metazoa > Chordata > Mammalia > Eulipotyphla > Talpidae > Condylura > Condylura cristata. The sequence continues at coordinate 51,598,405 of NW_004567108.1, read as the reverse complement.
CCATATAAACATTTTACAGCTCATTCTGTCTCATGAAACTAAAGTGAAAAAATTAGCTCTGCTAACTGTTGTTGGGTAACCAATGCTCATAGACTTAAGTGGTAGATAAATAACCTTTCCCCATAGCTTGAGAAAATGGCACAAAAATGAAATATATCAGAATTTCACCCTTTTCCAAAATCCTCAGACTAAGAAAGTACAAATTGGTGAAGTCCTTGTTTGCAGTACTAATCTCAATACCAACTGTGATGTCAAAAGCTAATTAAACAAACATGCTAACTGGTGACAGAAAGAGATCTTTAAGGGCTCTCCTTGGTGGTGCATTGGTTAGGGCAAAGTGCTGTGAAGCTGGCCACAGCCTCTTCTGTATGAGTTCGATCCTTGGCC
>NW_004567108.1:51512170-51597698 GCF_000260355.1 Condylura cristata | reverse complement strand
CTGCTCCCCTCTGCAGTGTACTTCATCGATCTGCCTGTTCTGCTCCCCACTCTGTATCTGGTGAAGCCTCTCACCATCCCTGAGCCACTGGCCTGTACTCCAGTTCTGTATGCACAAATAAATAAATCTTAAAAAAAAAAAAGTGACCTTTAAAATATGCCCTGGAGACAGAGCCATGCTGTCCCCAGGAAAGAGTAAAAAGAAATAGAATCAGTTATGACAGTAGAATGAGCTGCTCACAGAAAATGAACTAAAAAATAGATATCTGAGTAGATAAATAAGATTTCAATAATGAAAATTGTAAGTTTGTTGTGATAACTAGTCAGCTGAATATGAATTTTTAAAAATATAGGTAAAATTCTGTAGGATTCTTTTTTGTTCATGTGCACCTGAATTTGGGTTTATGAATGCCAGTAAATTAATCTTAAGGCTTCTAATTGCACATATGTGTGTGCACAGGCACACCATTTACATTTTAGCATAATATATGTCTAATCCCTGAAATTTGGGAAGAATTCCTCTGTGATGCTGCCGTGGCAAAGTCATTGGAAGGTAATTCTTTGCCAACATTTTATTTTCTATCTTTTAACCTTACCTAAATCATTTGAATAACGTTGATAACAGGTTGAGAAGGCAAGTGAAAGAACTGAAAAACAAGAGAAGCTTTCCTCTGGACTAGCATTTCAGTAATTACACTTAGAATGCCGGACAATTGAATAAGATAATCCTTTTTCATTAAATCTTATACAGACAAGCAGGGAATAACACTGACAACAACTGATTCCCACAAACAAAAACCACAACAGGATTTAAATTTTGGTAGAGAAATAGGCAATGAGAACACGAAGTTGTGCTTTTCATATTAGCAGTTTTGTGAGGAGTTTGCAGAACTATCTTGGATGGGGGAGGGTGCTAAAATAGAATAAAATTATTGAATAACTGAGGAAAAAATGAGAAGCATCCAAAAAATGGGTGGTGTTATATTCATTAGTTAACTAATTATTTGTTATGTGCTTTCTCTTCTTTCTTTTTTTAAATCATTGTTTTCATCATTATGTTATCAAGTAGTCTGCTACAGTATTATAGATATTAATTAATAAAACATCTATTTGATGACTACTTGTTATGCATACATTTTTGTACAAGACATAATATAATGGTGGAGAATGCCAAGGAAAATGATAATCACAATAGCAAAAAATTATAGTTCATAAGAACATTTTTTCATTCATTAATGAATTGCAATTTGTTTGGGAATGGGTAAAGCCGTAGTCCTGAGGACATAACACTGGGAGTCAAGGAGGAAGCAGGATGTGGGCAAGTTTTTGGATAGATCATTCCACTGAAAAGGAAAGAATATCAGGTACAAATTAGGGGATAGGACTAGTAATCTAGTAGTCATATATAAAATGACATATTGGGCCCTCCCTAGTGGCGCAGCGGGTTAAAGCACAGCACTGAGAAGCTAAAGCCACTTCCGCATGAGTTTGATCCCCGCCTGCCCCGGAGGAGATCCACATGGCCAGGCAGACCTCTCCTGACCGCCCGCTGCTCCCCTCAGCAGTGTACTTCGTCGATCTGCCTGTTCTGCTCCCCTCTCTGTCTCTGGTGAATCCTCTCACCCTCCACATCTCTGGCCTGTACCCCAGCTCTACATGTATGAATAAAAAAAAAAAATGACATATAGAAGGCAAAGATACATTGGTTGAAAGCTTCTTTAAATGATTTAGAGAAATGGTTACATGTCTAAAATACAAATTAGGGGCCTCTTTGATGGCACAAGGGGTGAAGATACAACACTATGAAGCTATCTGAAGCTACTGCAGTAGGATTTCGATCCCAGGCCAGGGAGGTGACCCACATGGCACAGTAGACCTCTCCTGTCTCAGCCCTCTACACCCCTCAGCAGTTTCTTTCAGTAGATCTTCCTGTTTTGGTCCCCACTCTGTTTCTGGTAGAATCCTCTCACCCTCACCCCCATACCTCTCGTCTGTACCCTCATGCTTGTAGGCATAAATAAGTGAATCTTAGAAGAAAAAAAAAATCAAATTGAAGCTTAGTGATAGGGAAAAAAAGTCACTATTCTGTTGTGTCAGAAGATCTAACTTGCTCGATAATCTACATTCTTTTTTCATTTATGAAATGTAGAGTTTGCATTCTCTACTTTCCATGCCATGATGATAATAGGATTCAACTTTCAGTCTTTGCATTCATCTTCTACTGGAAAATAATGGGAGGAAATAGTATAATATCTTCTAATGGAAATAGTCATTTTTAGTCTTTTTGTCCCTTTGGGGTTTGGGATAGATCCTTATGATCCTCCTGGTTAAGAGATTTATCATAGAGAGAACGTCTAAACACATCTGAATATTATTACAAATGCTCTACTGATGTAAGAATTTTTTACTTTGTGGCTTCAAAAGAAGTTTTACATCTTGTATCAGGTATCAACTAGGATTTTGATCATAAAAGTTTGTATTTTAGGAAGTAGAGCTGACAACATTGATAAAATCTTATTTAAAATTCAATTTATTGCTTTATTTATTTTATCGTGTCTCCCTCCACTGTAAACTTCACCCTTAACCCCAGTCCCACTCTTGCCTCAAGTGGCCATGCAATCAAAAAACAAACAGAAGTAGTGGAGGACGATACCTTTTTTTTTTCCTTCCAGGAAATAGATGCAAATAAGATGTATTATAAAAGAAATGACTGTACAGAAGAAAAATGTTACATTAAACTAATTTTTATTCCTCTTTCTTAGACTCCCTTGCCCTTCCCTTCAGATCACAGTTATTATATTTTCTACTCAAACCACAAGAAATATTTCCATAATGAAAACATAAATCAATTTTTGAAGACCTTTTAAAAATTAAAATGCATCCAGCCCATGAGAGATAGAATGAATGACACAGGTTTCCAGGAGCAATGAGGAAGTTCCAGGAAATATGAATTTCGAGCAGAAGTCTCAAGTCACAGCTTCAGAAAGAAAGGGAGGTTTGATGTCCTTGAAAATTAGCAATAGTCAATGTTTTTGTGCACAAAATGGTTTGAAAATATCAAGAATAAACTTATAGCTGAAATAAAAATCTGGGCTAAATTTTACTCTAGTTCTTGTTTTTTAACCCTAACTTATAATCATTTCTCCTCTTGGGACTTAGCCGAAACAGACCTCATTGCTGTCCTTAGTTTAGAAATGTTCCAGAACCCAAATTTAGACTGGTGCAGAGAAGTTTGTTGTTTCACTTGATTCAGAGATGTAATAAAGATTTGAAGGTAGCAGCTGGTTGCTTGGGAAAAATGGGCCTCAGGCAAAGAGACACAGAACAAGTGTTCTTTGGTAAAAAAAAATGGTGGCAGACTTATAAGTTTATTAAAAAAAATACTTTAAGAGAAGCTTTTATATGAGAAGGTTAATATTAAAGACAGATTTGGAGACAGTAATAAAACTACTGATAATGAAAGGCTTTTTCACACTTTTTCTAAAGATTAAATTTCTCCCCAAAATGTCACACTTGATGTTTTGAAATTCTTTGGTTATCACTGATACAGAATGAATTACCATCCAGACAAGTAATATTTCAGATTATTTCACTTTATGCATGTTTTTTGTATTAGGTTGTCAATGCAATTAACTCTTCCTGTCAGTCAATGAAATTTTAACTACTTAGATGTTACTAGATGTAAGTTTTGATAATATTTCAGCACATGTATCAGGCATATTTTAAAAGGGGACATATTTTGGCCAGTTTTTCCCTATGAAAATTTAATGATGTGAATTTCATTCTTATTCTGAATAAGAACTAGTTCAAAGGGATTTGGAAAACTGAAAGTGTTCTTAGAAGTACCTTTGAAAGATTTTTAAAAATATCTTTCACAAACAAATTTGTTTTTGCAGATTCCTCTGCCCCCTGACACACCAAGACACCACTTCAAACGTGATAGCAGAGTTGTGGACAGGCAGAAAGCACCCACAGTAACTGGAGCAGGCGTGAGACAGACAAGCTGCAATCATGGGGAAAGAGACTTAAAAAAAAAAAATGTCAAGAATCTCCCAGATCAGAGGTGAAAAGTCATTCACCAAGTACACCAGCTTCTGTAACCAGAGCCCTGAAGTCGAACCTCATAGCTGCCTTTATGGGGGAGGGCATTGCTGGATTCTCAAAGCAGGACATTAGTTAGCAGAGTCTAAACTTGGAGATTAGCAAGAGCTCTGTTCATCATCAGTAAAAATCTATTTTCAAGTACCCAACCTACAGCAACAATATAAACTTAAAATCAACTAGTTCCCATATTTTCGAAAGAAAAATGCCTTTGTAAAAATGATTATATGGTGGGCCTCCCTGGGGGCATAAGGATTAAGTCTCAGCATGTGAAGCTCTTCTCAGCCACTTCAGCATGAGTTCTATCCCTGCCAGGGAGCTGACCCCCATGGCACTGCAGACCTCTCCTGACCCACCCGCTGCTCCCCACAGCATTGTATTGCAGTATATTCTGCCTGTTCTGCTCCCCACTCTCTCTCTGGTGAATCCTCTCACCCCACACCTCTAGCCTACACCCTAGTTCTTGTATATATGTTTAAAAAAAATCTTTAAAAAAATTTATTTAAAAAAATTCTTATTTGATGCTGAAATTATTCTCAAATAGCTAATGAATATTCAGTCTAAGGAAGAATGTATACTATCATGAATACATTTAATTTTATTAATCACTAGTGTATTTTCAGTCCTTTGAACTTAATACAACATGTTACAATTATCTTATTTAAGCATTGCTGACTGCTTGGGCTCTCTGACAATAACTTTGAGGCTCACAGACTGGAACAAGTATTAAGATAGCATTTCTTAGAATTTTCCCTGAAATTTTTATTTTGATCTTTTACATTTAAGCTTATCTACTTGGGATTGACTAAGGATATAGTTCAACTTACAAGTTTCTGGTTTCAAAATAAAGCAACTTTTGTTAAAATGCAATAGGAGAATTTATTATTTAGTACTTTAGTTGTAAAGTCTTTGGAAAATGCCGTTTTATTAAGTGATTAGAAAGTAAGTAAAACCAACGTAAATATAGATTGAACATCTTATTACTGAAATAATATTTTTAATGCTTGATCTTTTGCATATTAGGTAGCAGATGTCTTAACTTAGTTATATTTGGTCTATGTATACAGAAATACTAGACACAGTATGAAAGAAAGATCTTTAAAACAGTAGTAACTACTATCTGAATCGGAGGAGAGAAAATGTAGTAGATTTAGAATAAAGTAATTACAGACTAAACACCAATTTTGATATTTTTACCATATTTCAAGTACACATTTAAAAAATAAGCCCACTTATATTTGAGATGAAAAGGATTGGGGATTAGGAGTTAAGACTGGATCACAGAAATGGTTTAATCGAGGATAGGATATTATGAAATATATTAACAGCAAAAACAGGTAAATGGGGAAGGATAGGAAAATATTGCATCTATACATTAGAATCATATAAGAAGAATAAGTTAGGATTCAGTGTTCAAATTAATCATTTGGGAGATATATGTTCTTAGAGCCATGGAGACACTTTACATTGTCAAATGTATGAATAGAAATGACAAATCTTGAAATAATAATGTGCTTGTCCTATTTCTTTTCTGTACTCAGTAAGGGTACAGATTTATTCACTAAAAACTCCTTTAGCTAACTCATTCACATTGTAATTATTGTGTGACTTAAAAATTAAATGACATGAAATATAAAAATATAGCCATTCAATGTTAGAAAACAATAACTTGATTTGTTTCCTTGGTAGGAATATGAAACTAATAAGTAACTATCACAACTCAGTGATAAAAACTAAAAATTAACAGATTATTGACTTTTAATTTTAGGGAAAAGGTAAACAATGAGCGATGAATATGCCAGTGAAAATAGATTCTTTGTTATATTCAAACTCAGAATCTGAAGTCTTTTTTTCTTGGAGTTAACTTTAAATATGCAACTGCAGTTCTCAGATACTTAAGAGTTATAGTAGAAAATTTTAATAATCTTAACATAGTGACCTAGTTACAGATACATTTCAAATCAATTTTGTTTTCCATCTACTACTTGCTTAGGAATCTAAAAAATACTGTGTTATTGTTGTCACAGAGAATAACTGTTCGACCTTTAATGAAGGTTTACTTTTGGTGGTAGAAACAGTGTGATTGGAAGAAACTACCCTCAGTTTCTACCTATAAAATTCCTAAAAAATGTATCTGTCACATAATGTTTTCTTGAGAACAGGATATCAACATATTTTTGACATTAAAAACGAATTGGTAGAATGTAGTACTTTATATTTCTATGTTAAATCTATTATTTGTTTTTCTCCTACCAGTATATGTTGTATTAAATAGTTATATACATACATACATACATACATAAAATAGATAATAAGTTTTGCACCACTTCTGTTTAATTGTCTTGACATTTATTCCATCACAACCGAAACAAAGACCAGTAGAGGTAAAAGATAAAGTGGTGTGGAATGATACTTAAGGAGTCCATCGGTATCAAGACTATTCCAGGTATTTATTGTTTTTAAGTCAAAGATTTATTTTTTTAAAGAGACATGGATAAGAATATATCTTGTTCTTCATATTATATGTTATGAATTACTTGAATGTTATACATCTCGATGTAGGATGAAATAACTTTCTTTACTATAGAAGTTGTTGCCCACAAACTCTCATCTCCCTGGCTGTTGATTGATTGGGTTTTTCTACTTCCATCTTTGAGAAGGGATTTTTGTTTATTTTGGTTACTAAAGAATGGGGAAGTCATGCACATACATAAACAGGTAACATCCCAGTTGAACTTGAGGCCTCAGATGAAATTTGCACTAACATCAAAACCTAGGTATAAAAGGAGCAAAATCTGAGAGGAAAAAACTGAGAATTTTTATACTACTGAAAATATACTGAGAGTTTTCTAAGAGAAGATTTGGCTTATAAGGAAAAGTCTGGGTGAAATTTCAGGATTTAAGAGAATACCAATAAAGTGAAGATTGACATTAACCAGACCAGGCTATAAATACCACACAAAGAGACCAAACAAGTCCTCCCCTGACAGGTCTGGCCACCTCTCCCCTTCAGAACAAACCTATAATGAACAACGCTGGAATGAAACCTGTTGTTCTTTTAGGATCAGTGAAACTTAATATGTTAGAACACTTTTGTTTTTGAATGAGTTCACATTAGTGTATTTACCTGAATACTGTGTTAACTATAGGTTAAACCATGCAGTTACAATATAGTCAAGTCTCTAAAAATGTCATCATTTAATCATCTCTATTATCTTTCTTGTCTTATCACTCAGACTAATATGACTTCTTTTCTCTCAACATCATTTTGATGTGGAGGAGGAAACCACTTTCATGTTTAAGAAAAGGCTCTAATTATCTGTATTGAGAAAAATGAAAATATTAATTTGGACCTCAAATATCTCTGCCTATGCTCTATTTCACAGTTGCTTCATATTACTAGATTGAATTATATATTTTTATTTCCTTTTTTAGTCTTTTAGGGATTATATATCATATTTTAATAGGAATATTAAATCTCTTGCATTTATTTGTTAAAAATGTTGCCTAATTCACACAGGCGATTTGGTGATGGGAAGCCCATGGGGATTACAACTGAGATGGAAAAAGACACAAAATGATGTAAAAAAAAGATGATATATAAAAAAAAGTTGCCTAGGCCCTCCGTGGTGGCGCAGCGGGTTAAAGCACAGCACTAGGAATCGAAAGCCACTTTCTCAGGAGTTCGATCCCTGCCTGCCCCGGAGGTGACCACATGGCACGTCAGACCTCTCCTGACCCACCTGCTGCTCCCCTCAGCAATGTACTTTGTCGATCTGATTGTTCTGCTCCCCACTCTGTCTCTGGTGAATCCTCTCACCGCTCCTGCACCTCTGGCCTGTACCCCAGTTCTGTATGCACAAATAAATAAATCTTTAAAAAAAAAAAAGTTGCCTAATCCAATACTTCTGAATGATAAACATGTTTTGTTATTCTAATTATAATTTTGAGGACACACATTCTTACAGAATTTTTATCAGGATATGATCTGTAACATCTTCCAGGATGTCATCTATAAATGATCAATGTGAGCAAAATATATAGCCATCAATCTATTCCAATATTTTTTATTATAATGAATTTGTTGTTACAAATTAATATATACTAGTTGAAAGTTCTGTAATCTATTTTGAATTGTTACCTGACTTAGAAACTTCTAACAAATATTAATTGAAGACTTGCTATGAACGAACAATATAATTACTGAAGTTACACAATTAAACCTCATATGGTTAGGAAAAAGAGATGCTATATATAATTTTCCAAATAGCTAATGAAATAATTATTGTAACTCATTAAATGAATATGCAGATATTACTGATGACTCAACTACAAAGTTTACTTGCAAAATTCCCATTATATAGATTAATAAAACTGAAATTATCTATGATGTAAGCTTCATATACTTATTTGTAGATGAAAGATCCCAAATCATGTGAACATAAAACAATATGTTCAAACCAAAGGCTTTCACATCCTGTTCTATGGCTCCTCCATGGTTTTAGAATGTTGCTGAAGGGGGAAGAGGAAAGGGAGGAGGATCTAACTTACATAAGGGCATACATAAACCTCAATTAGAAACAAGGTGTGAAACTCTATGAAATAAACTGTGGAGATAGTTCAGAAGTGACATAAATTAAAATCGTTATGATGAAAACCTACTCTTCTTTTTTGTTCCTTGTTCTATTTTCAGCGTAGTCTTGACACATGGTAGATGCTCAATAAATACTGTTTGTATCAGTGATGACAATGACAAATTGGCTAATGTCCTGTCTTTATAGAATAATATTTAATTCCAGTAAACTCAGATAGCAATAGCACAAGATTTAGGTTAATTTGTTTTCAGTTTATGGGTGCATTGTTTGATGTGCTTCCATATTCACTTTTCAATTTCTAAAGTTTGTATGGGTTCAAGGTAAAGCAAAATGATAATCCTTACAGCTATATATTTTAAAGAAATAGTTTTAATAATGGCCATTGAAGAGACTTTTCAGACTCAAAATGATGGGATAGTGGTACCTTATTTACATTTGTCAATTAATCATGTAGCCATCATCACCTTTACTAGTAAACATTCATTTAATGGAAATAATGTTCTAAAATTCAGAAAAAATGAGGCAAAAACACATGAGTATTCATTACCTAGATTCACTTTTCAACCGATGAAAGTTATGCAGGTTTTAATGAGTTCTACATAATAAATATTGCGGAGTTTTCCTGTGTTCCCTGCCAAATCATTCTAAAACATAAAATGATATAAACTACTTTCAGTAAAATTTGAATAACATAGTCTTTTTTTTTTTAAAGATTTATTTATTTGTGCATACAGAACTGGGGTACAGGCCAGAGACTCAGGGGTGGCGAAAGACTTCACCAGAGACAGAGTGGGGAGCAGAACAGGTAGATTGATGAAGTACACTGCTGAGGGGAGCAGTGGGAAGGTCAGAAGAGGTCTGCCATGCCATGTGGAGGAGGGGCAGGTGGGGATAGAACTCATGTGGAAGTGGTTTCAGCTTCTTAGTGCAGTGCTTTAACCCCTGCGCCACCAGGGAGGGCCTGAATAACATAGTCTTATACCAAATGTATGCAAGAAAGTTTAAATATATCTACTGAGGTGCATTCATGGATTTTTTCCCCCATAACAATTTAATGTACCAAATGTGAGGAAGAATCACATACTAGTAGCACAAGATTTTAAGTCTACAACTACAGATATAACAGGTTTGTGAAGTGTATTGGTGAATGATGAAAATATAACTGGTAATAATACCTCATGATACAATACAGAGATAATCCAAAAGACCCATCCAAGATATTGAAGTTTACTCTCATATGAAATTTTAACAATGTAAGTAGGCAAGTGGAGGGATGTTATAGATTCTCTCATATTTTTAAATAATACATTACACAGGTCAATGTAAAAATGGTCCTTACATGTAAAACATTGGAAAAGTACATCATATAAGAAGAATAAAGTCTTTTGATACATCATTAAATAAATTTTCAAAGATCAAGTGATGGCTGTGGTGACTAAGAACAATGGTAAAGAATGAAAGAAATGGATGAAGAACTGTTCATCAGACAATTCCAACTTGGAAATTTAACAATTAAGAATGTAGGAATAGGGCCCTCCCTGGTGGCACAGCGAGTTAAAGCACAGCACTAAGAAGCTAAAGCCATTTCAGCATGAGTTCAATCCCCGCCCAGGAGGTGATCCACATGGCACAGCAGACATCTCCTAACCCACCCATTGCTCCCTTCAGCAGTGTACTCTGTCATTCTGCCTGTTCTACCCCCACTCTGTCTCTGGTGAATCCTCTCACCACCCCTGCAACTCTGGCCTATACCCCAGTTCTGTATGCACAATAATTCCTTTAAAAAAAAAAAAGTTTAAAAGAATGTAGGAATAGTGTTTATTTTCTAAAAAATGCTGCAGCAAAATATATTCAGATTTTATGTGATAGTTTGCTACACAGATACAAAAGTTCTTAAAATGCATATTCTATTATAAGAGTGACGAATAAACTCCATACAAATTATACATTTTATTAAATTTTGATCTTTCAATTGCAGATTTTCACAACTGTTTAGTAATACAGAAATAAGTTAAAACCACTTAAAAATTGGAAGCATTTTGGCTTTTTTATAGCCAAATGTTAGTATAAATATTTCAAGTGAGACCAGAAACACTTTCTCTCTAATAAGAATACTTTATTCACTAAAATGAGCTTATATACGATATAGATTACCCATCATGTCTTTCTTGCTAATATTTTGAGAAAGACAAACTCATTTATCAATATCTCCATGTCACTGTACAAATTTTAAAATGAAGACAAAGTGGCAACAATTAAACCAGAACTTCAAAGTTCATATTGTAAATGCAAACAAAATATTTCCTGATTTGAAAACCTGATATAGATTTGACTAACTTTAGAAACTGACATTGTTGAGTGCAGAATAAATGAAAGATGCATTTGAAAATTATTTTACAATGCATTATAATTGTAAATGGATGAGGAACTGCTCATCAGCTAATTCCAACCTGGAAATTTAACAATTAAGGATTGAAAACAGATGTGAGATAATGTTAGTTATTCAGCCTTAAAACAATTTTCTACTACTTCTCCTTCAGTCTCCTAGATAAGCAAAATTGAAGAGCATCACAAAATTGCAAGATGAGTTTTAAAAAAAACTGTTATCATTTGCAATTGTTCTATGTAATGAAAGAACCTTTTTTACATGATGCCATAAGACATAAAAATAATTGGGGTGTTCAAGCTGATATAAAATACTAGCTCGCATTTACAATATGCTATGAATCTTTATGTTGAAAATAGTATTTATATTCACACTGATTACAGTAAACATATTAAAACTTTAAAAACATATACAAATAAACTGTCATTCATTTACTATTTGTGATTCTGTGCTAGTTTTCATTTAGACAAAAAGTTTCATCAGGTAGAAGTTTTCCATAAGTGGGTTCTAAATGTCCTATTCAAGAATTTATGTAAAGGACACATCTCTGTTTCTGTCACTTAAAAACTGGTGATGAGAACACTGAATGGCCAGAGTTATTGGAAGAATTAAAAATAATGTGCAAGATGTTTTGCGATAATTTATAAAGCCACATTTAAGCACATTGCACACAGTGTCTGCCCTGAAAATAATTTATGCTAGCAATTCTGTCCTTACTATTACTCAAGGAGGCAACCTCTTTGTGAATGAATGAGAAAAGATTCAATGGGCTCCACAGGACTGTTCAGAAATTTCTGGCCTCCATGTCACAGCTCACCTGCTAATATTTCTTAACTTGGATTATGTCACAATTCCCTCAGAAAATCTGAGAAAAAACCATGGACTTATATAAACTTTTATACAGTTCTGCAGACTTCACAGAATTACTGTAGGGTTTAGTCTATTCAGAACTCTGGTTAATATTTCTAATTCAAGTATAGTCACTACAAATTGGAATAATACAACTATTCATAGTACTTCAAGAAAACAGACCTGAGGTTTTTCTCCCTCTGATATATATATTTAACAATCACAAATCATTGATTTATGGTTTTGTTGTGTGAAGAACATTCCCATAGCCAGTTTGGCTTAAAATGTGTGTAGCTAAGTTCATATTTCTGCAGCATCTCTTATCTTAAAATAGAGATCACTGTGAAAGAATATGTTGGCTGACTTGCCCTTCTCTTAGTAATAAAGGTATAATTTTCAAAACTTTCTTCAAGCTATGGTCTGATACTTATAAAAATAGAAAATGCATCACGGACAAGCAAAAACTAAGTAGTAATGAAAATGAACAGAAAAGCTGTCATTTCGGTTGATAATTTATTTACCAAAGTTATAAATTTTGTTAAGTGGACCACAGGGCATGTAACTCATTCGTTCTATATTGTGAATGTTTTAAAAGCTTTTCAGATAAAAACAATAGGATGTTCTTTTCTTTTAAAGAAATAAAAGATGTGAGTGATTGGCATTACAGTACATCAATTAGTGTCTCTGCTCCCTTCTTAATATATCATATGTCAAGACTTCTCTCTTTAGAAAAACAAAAATGACCTTTTGGTGCCATCAGCTCTGACTGACCGCTTAGTAGCCATAACAGTGGCAGGAACAATAAAGATACATCAAGCAAAAGTTACTTCTTGCCACCGGAATACCTAGCACAAGAACCAAAGTACAATATGGGATTTGCTCTCCCAAATTGGTAAGTAAAACTTAACAAAAGGACTTTCTATTATGAGAATCAACTTCATGACCTTGAAGTGGTATTTAAGTATTTCAGTTAACATAAAGCTTACAGCAGTCTGCACTTTAGAGAAAGTGCCATTTTCGGAATATATCTAGTGAGTGATGTAAATATCAACATTTTGAAAGCTACATATAGAGCTTAAAGTAAATTTATTAATGGAAAATATACTTTCAACACAAATGTATGTGGCTTAATTTAGAAAAATTTAATAGAGAATAGTAGTTTTTTATTTGACTACTTCCCATTAATTAAAATGTTAACATCATCTTGTCACGTAGAAACAATTTCTTTTCAAAGGACTTGGAACCACACACTGGCTGATGTTTGAAATCCTGTATCTATATGATTTATCTGTAGGGCACCATTTGAACATTTATTATCTTGGCTGCCCAGAGTTTCTAATTTTGTTTACGTTTTTCATGAAATGTGGAATCACAATTATGAATTTATATAAACCCGAGTTTAGTAGTTAAATAAGATGAAAGACCTGAGTTACTTCAGTACATTCCACTGTGTGCAATTTGGGATTCTGGTTACAGTGAAGCTCCCACTGTTTGGAGGATGGAAAAGGAGGAGATGACTTAATCAAAGGAACTGGTTCTGTGAGAGGGAAATTTGGTCTGCCAAAGAACAATGAGTTCCACTCTTCAAATAAGCTTCCAGGAATTACTTATTTGCATGATATATTTTTATGATAGCTGTGAACATTTTTTTCTTTGTTATTTTTGCTCTATTCTTTCATTTTTTCCCTATATATACAGGATGTTCTATATATATATATGTATATATATATATTAAACATAACCAACCTCCAAGTCTATAGCAAAGTAATTTGGAATCTCTTAAAATAATGATATAAGGTGTTCAGTCATTTTATCTATTTACATTTAAGGTAGCTTTTAAAACAGTGGATTCTTATATGGAGATATTTTCCTTATACAATTAAAATCTGGATTTAGGTATATAATACATTTCATAGAGAATTTCTTGTAAATAAATCTTGTCTTCCCTCAGTTATTCAATGGAAATTCTGTTAAATCCCACATTTTACTATGTGCTCCACTGCATTCTAAGAATAAAAATGAATGAAACAAAGAAAACACTCAGAAAGAACAAACTGTATTGAATTGTACTGTATCTCCTTTTCCACTCCAGTCTAGTTATATCATGATAAAATGATTGGCGAATTTCACAAAAAAATATTCTTTTAAAATACTTATCTCTTGTAGTAGGGAACTAGGGGATGGTGATAGATAAAAATCTATTAGGCAGATTTGAATACTATAGCTTTGCAGTATAGTTTGATGTTTGGGAGCATGATACCTTCATTCTTCTTTATGGTGAGGATTTCTTTGACTATTCACTGACTTTTAAATTGTCAAATTTCAATATTAAAAAAAAATATATTTGTAAGATATAGACACAAAGAAAATGAACAAACCAAAACAAATCCTTAGATTCTGACAACAGAACAGTGGTTTCCAGACAGGAAAATGAATGGAAGAACAGGTTAAATAAGTAAAGATGGGCAATTATTTGCTGGTATATCGAAACTAGCCTTTTGTTGGAGACCATAAGATAGCATATATACATGTTGAAGTATAATGTGTACCTGAAATGTAGATATAGTTGCAAATCAGTTTACATCTTTTAATGTAAAATTTCAAATGCACAATATAAGTGTAAGATTAAAAAAATTGTATATTTTAATTTAAATTGTGTCACTAATTTTTATAGGTTTTGTATATGTCATGTCACTCATAGATAAAAAATAGCATAATATAATTCATCTTAATGAGAACAGTGGTATTTATTAATTATAGTGTTATAGGTGGTAGTTTTCTAGTGTTTTTTGCAGTAATTTAAATATTCTTCAAATTCTTTATAATGAACATGCATTACTTTCAGAGTCATAAAACACACAACATTGAGACATCATTTAAAAATTTTGGTAGTTAAATCAATGTTACTGAATATAAGGTGAAATGCCAGAAACAAAACAAAACAAAGAACATTAATAACAAAGGTAATAATAATTAGGGTTAGTGGTTCATAAAAATCCATCATCTAGTTCTCACTCCCCTTATCATCGTAGCCTGTGGTTTTCCCAGTGCTGATGTTCAAGCAATAGATCTAATTTGTAGATCCCTGCTCTAGTTCAGTTTCCTCTTCACTGACAAATTCTCCATGTATTACCCCCATGACTGAGAAAGAAAATCTTCCAGAGATATTACTACTTCATTGCTGATACTTTTCCAGTAATATTAATGACATTCTCAGCTTACTTTCATAAGGCAACTGTTCAGCTTGCCTTATGAAAATTCAGTTTTAAGGTGAAAATTCACCAACATAGTGCATGGGAAAGCAAGACAATTTATAGCACACCCTTGGAACTTAACTTAATTATGTAATCATTTATGAGCTAATTTTTATGGAGTTCTGTGAGCTCCACTTATAATTAAAAAAATACATTGTAAATAGTTTCTTTAGCGGTCAGCCACTAGAGAAGCAAAATTTATTTTAGGGAAATAGAATAGAGTTGAAATTTATAGGAAATTCTGAATGAAGTTCATAATATTACCCATTACTCATAATGATTACACAAAAACCAGAACAGGAAGAAACTGGAGTTATTAAAAGAAGCATTAAACTAAGCACTAAACAATGTGGGCTTGCAAACTACTGTATCTAGAAGTCGTGTTTCCCCTATGGACCTGCCAGAAAAACACATAAAAGATGAAGAAATGTTGATAATTTGAACTTAAGAAACAAAATACCCCACCTGGAGCAGTTTTCTCAAGTTATTTAGACTTTGTTACTCTGCTGAAAAGCAATTGCCTTTATATTAATAGGTCTAAACAAGCATTCTAGGATATACAGAACTCTATATCCAAGTTAGAGAGTGAAGTATTTTCAAGCAATTAGTTTTTTTTTTTTTAAAGATTTATTTATTAATGCATACAGGACTTGGGCATAGACCAGAGGTGTAGGGGCAGTGAGAGGATTCACAAGAGACAAGAGTGGGGAGCAGACCAGGCAGATGGATGAAGTACACTGCTGAGGAGAGCAGTGGGTTGGTCAGAAGAGGTCTGCTGTGCCATGTGGGTCACCACAATTAGTTTTTTAATTTCCTATTTTGTTTTCTTTTGATGACTTGAATCCTACATGCAGACTTTTTCAAAAGTTCAACACATAGAGTTTCTACCAAAATTTTAGAATTATCATTTTTTTTTATATACTACTCTCTTTAATTAAAGCAGTTAGTCTCTTTCTTTAACATGAAGTTCCTCTTAGGAACTTCCTTTCTTCCTTTTTTTAATGTATCTTTTCATAAGGACCCAGGACTGTGCTGAATAAAACTTTATAGATACATGATCAAATTTTACTGGTAATTTGTTATCTAAAAACTTCAGTTTAATTGAACTCAGATTCAGAATTTCCCTCAGCTATTATGCATTAAGGCATATCATCACATGCCATCCTATCTTTTATATAATCATTCATCTGTTCAGCAATCTAGTCAACCATCTCCATTCAAACTGGCTTCCTTCTCTCTAGTCCAGGTTCAGAATGCAAATGTTTTTTAGACTTTTCAAGCAGTAGCTCTGTTGCAATTATTGGACACCAGTGTTGTAATGCCAGAGAAGCCAAGGCAATACATAACTGAAAGTGAGACTGGGTTCCAATAAAACTTTATGAAAACCAGGTACAGGCTGGGTTGGACTATTGGTCATAGTTTGCAGATATCTGCTGTAGTCCAACTTCCTCCTTACAAACTCTCCATGGATTTATTCTCATCACCAGGACACAGTATCTTCTAGAGATATCACTCCATTGTTGATTTTTTTTTTTTCAGTAACATCCATGACTTTCTTAGCCCAATTTTAAAAACATCACTTCTGCTTTCCAACATCTGCAGTTCCTAGACATCTTCCAATGTAGCTAAAAGGTCGTTTCCCTTAGGATCTAGAAGAGTATGAGTTTTCTCAGCAACTGAATTTAAACATCATATTCTATTGTTACTAAAATGTAAATAATTTTATTTATTAAATAAAATTTATTAAATAATTTTATGTATTAAGTAAACACTTGGCCTGTCACAATTCCAAAACTCTTTCTCTGATCACACTAGCAGGAAGTTGCCTCACTGTGACAGGTTTTTGTAAAGTTCATGTAACTTTCTATCATTTCCTCTATATTTAACATCTCATATTTTATTAAGTCTAAGTGTTATTTAAATCTTCTTAATTTTTAAAAGTTACAAATTCATGGTGGTTAGAACATAGCTCATTAAGAAAAAGAGTTTCACACTGATTTTTCCACACTGGATCAAGCAAGGTAATCAATAAACAATACACAGCCACGTTTTCATTCATTATATAGAATTACATCTAGATTTGAGATAAGACCTGATTTTTTCTTTTTTTTTTTTTTGAGATGATGACTAAGAGCCAGGAGTGGTCACTTCTACAGAGAGGCCCGCTCTCTGGTGGTGATTACTCTGCCATGAGAACAGGGATGAACTTCCTGCCTGGATAGAGGACCTGCTTGCTTACACAGGTACCTCTAATGGCTACACCTGAGATCCAAGGAGGTGTGATTTTCATCAAAGGTTCAGAATGCCATGCCGTCTTTCCTTCCCCTTCCATGATTCATTCCTTTCTGATCTGACAGTTATAGTCAGTGTTTAACTGAAAATTTAACATTCTTTTCACTGGGATACCATAAAACAGATGTAAAGTTTTCATATTTGGTTCTATGAAATAGTAATACAATAGTAGGAAAATACTCCAAGCCCTCAACTGATAAATCTGTCCAACTTATTCATTACAATTTGACATTCTTAATAAGTACATAGCAACCTGTTTTAAACAAGGGAGGTAATTTGTTATAGGGACTGAATTATTAAATATTATCTGCATCATTTACTTACAATGTAATATGTATTTCTTTATATATTTAATTGTAAACTGACATTGCTATTACAGTATTAATAATGGTTTCAAAATTTAGAACATTCCTAATTGCATATCCATTGGTGTTTTTCAAGATGATAGGTGAATTGCAACTGAGCAAAAAAATTTTCCTCAGTAAAAGTAATATTTCTGTGAAATAAATATTTTAGATAAAATGAATAAATTCATAATATATTTATTTTTAATTCTCATCGATAATATTAGGTTACTATACACATACATTTATCAGTAATTATCATTATATATATTAGTAAAGTTTTTTATTTTTTAAGATTTATTTATGCATGCCAGAACTGAGGTATAGACCAGAGGTATGTGGAGATCATGAGAGGATTCCCCAGAGACAGAGTGGGGAGCAGAACAGGCCAACTGATGAAGTACACTGCTGAGGGGAGCTGTGGGTGGGCCAGGAGAGGTCTGTCACACCATTTGGGTCACCTCCTCTGTGGAGGATTGAACTCATGCTGCAGTGGCTGCCAATAGCTTCATAATGCTGCTATGAAACTTTAACCCCTTGCACCACCAGGTAGGGCCCAATATTGGTAAACTGTAAAACGTTTGGATGCCAATTGCCTGTGTTTATCACATTAGCCAGTCATGATGAACTTATACAATATGAATAAAAATAACAGTCAACATGTAGGTAGACTGCATTTAAAGCTATCTTTCACTGTATAACTAATTTTTTTCCTTAAAAGGGGGGTAAAAGATGCTTCTATGTTATGACTTTTTTTTTTTTAAATACCTTGACTTCCAGTGAATATAACTAAGTGTAAAAGGACTGTAGGCTATAAAGACCATTACTGGAAACAAGATCCTTGGAAAAACTTGAAATGATTATCTGTCAGTTTGACTGGGCCATGATGTGCCCAGGTACTCAGTTACACATTATGCTGAATGGGTATATGAATTGGGGAACCAGTAAAGCAGTTTAAAAAAAGTTCCCCATGTACAAGTGATTTATCTTAAGGGGTACTTTTTTTTTTTAACCTATAACTTAAAGATCAGTTGATTGTGAGACTATGTTTCCAGTGGTGTGAGGGACAGGAATTGAAATATAGGAAGACTAAAGTTGAAACCACATATCATGTCTAAGGCTAAGATGCCACCAGGAATTAAATGAACAAGATCCAACTGTCTATTCAAAGAGTCAATTATAAGGAACATCTGACCACTATTGAGTTTTCCTCCTTCTGGAAATCTGGTGGTAGGTAGATCATTTCCCTATGACACAGGTAATTTATGTATTAAATCCTTCTCATCCTTCTCTTATTTGTTTTCTGCAACAGTAGGACACTTAGCTATGGACTTTGCTGATGGGACAGAATTTAAAGATGGACTTTCCAATGGAATGTTGTGTCCTTATTGCCAAACAAAGGGTATAGTCTCTAATACTCACAAGCCATGGAGACTGCATTTATTAGCCACACTACAAATCAAACATTATAATTTGCAGCTCCCAAGTTTGTTAATTCCACACACACACAATTTTAGCAGTTACCTTTTCCATTTTCTTTGCTCAATACTCCCTACCATTTTTGTGTCTGTCAATTACTATATTATAAATTACTGAGGCAATGAAACCTTCTCTTCATTTCTCCTCAGGTTGACATGCTCCTATATATTAGTAATTTAGTAAATATTATTTGTTAAATAATTTGATTTCTTCACCATGAGAATGTTATTTACATTCACTATTAATGTAAACAACAACAAAACATTTTAAAGTAAGTGCTACACAGTACCATGATGTCAGTATGAGTCACCTAATCAACTCCAAAGTCAGCAAGTGAGTTATTTGGATTTAAGGTGAATGTGTTATTATGACTTCCTTACTATGTTTCATAATAGAAACATTTTTATTAATTGACAACATTCCACTTGACTTTAGTAGGCACTGAGTTCACCTTACTTTGCAATTTAGGAAGAATTTTCTCCTCTCTGAACTAGTGAAGTAAATTTGTTATCTTTATGTCATAGAAAATATACATATGTACAGTCTTTGAAAAGGTTTAGCTCTTTGGGAATAGCAGTAGTTTAATTAATGACACTCTCAAATCTTATAAACCCTTTTTTTTTTTTGCTCAAAAGTCTATTACCACAAATTTATTCTGTTGTGTTAGGATAAGTCTAAACTAGTAAAGTGATGAGGAAATTAGAGCCAGTTGTTCAGGCAATTGAAATAAAATACTTTTTCCTTTAAAAAAGCCTTTTTGACCCTGATTATAGAATTGTGCCAGATTCCACTCCAAGAATGTATACAGTTAGACCTTGTTATTTAAAGTTTCTGATTCTTAAGTTTCAGATTTTGAGACTTGATCTATGTAGGTAAACAACTCCATTAACAGGGCTAAAACACGTTTGGGTAAACAAGATAGAAGCAAAATGGTAAGCTTTAGTTAACAAACTTAAGGTATTAGAACATTTAACAAATAAATATATGAATCCTTTCCCTGGAGTCTGCAGTGACATAAATGAAGAGCAAGAGTAGTTATCTGCATAAATAAAGTCCCAAGTATATCCATGAGATGCAAAATATACAGACAGTACAAGTTGCTTTGTTCAACTTTTTGCTTAAATCAATCAAGTTTGCCTCTCACTTTACATTTTCATATATATTTTATCATTTAAAGCTAACTTTTTAATTAAATTTTTTTATTGAAAACTAAGATACCTTGATCTTTCCTGAAATGGTGTAAAGTTGAAAAAGAATCATCTATTTGATAACCCAGGAAATTAGAAACTATCTCTCCCTTTTAATCTGTTATAATCATTCTGACATGTATGTTTATTATTTGCTTCTGTAATATCCCATAATTGTCTACTTTTACATTTTAGTATAACATTAAATATTGATTTACAAGCAGAAGACAAATTCTCAAACTAACCCTTGAAAGCAGACCACAGATCTGAGTCACTCAGGAGGGGAGGAGGGGCAGGGAACGGTAGAGAAATGATGGGTGAATGTGGTGGAGGGCTGTGGGCACTCTGTGGGCAAGCTATAGTGGGCCATCCTATATTGTGAAATAATAAACATGGAAGTTTAAAAAAAAAAAAAGAACTAAAAGGAAAGCAGCAGATATGATATTGAGGACAATTAGCTCATTGTATAGGAACAATAAATTTGCTGACCAAATAAAAAGGCCGGCATGCTTATGGTATATTAAACACTAAATGTGAAAGGCAAACTATAAAGAATTAGGAACTTGTGATGAGGGATTTCCTGAGACACTGCAGCCATATTGTCAAAGACAACTGAGAGTTAGACACTTCAAAATTAAGGATTTTTATTCTGAAAACGGAGGTATTGAGAATATGAACGGCAGGCTGATACTGGTCCAGAACTCTGGGAGCAATTGTTTACAAACTCTCAAAGGTATCTAAAGCGTGATTTATGCAAGAAAATCTCAATTAAGAAGCCCCAAGAAACTGATTAAAAATTGACAGAAAAGGGAAATCTAAGTCTCACAAATATCCAGAAAGATGATTATTCTCACAACTAATGGGCTAACTGTAAATTAATATAATGAATTAATATTTCTATGCACCCAATTACTGAAAATTAAAACCAGTACTAGTTTTGGCCAGGATATTGGAAAAGGAAATTCTTTTAAAAAGAATATAATAGTTTATTTTTACATCATGTTGTGCATTTTTCCATCTCAGCTGTAATCCCCATGGGTTTCCCATCACCAAATCACCACAGTCCCGTGCATTTCCCTCCCCCCATTGTTTTTGATCCCATTCCCCGCTCCACCCCTATAAAATGTCTCTGGTGTATAGCTGTTCATTATTATTATTATTTTCTCGCCTGGTCCATTATACTCCTCCTATGAGTGAAACCATCTGGTATTTTTCCTGGAAAAGGAAATTCTTTATCCATTGTAAGAATGTAAACTTGTGTAATTCTTTGAGATATATTTTACTGATTTCATAGAATTAAGTATGCATATTTTCTATTATCCAAAGATTCCACTTCTGGGTAAATCCCTGAGAGAAATTTTACATTTTTTTTTTTTTTTTGTGGTAACAATGACACAGAAGCAAACTAAGTAACTATGGCTGTAGGAATGAATAAGAAAAAAGTGGTTAGATACAATGATGTCATGAATGGGTTATAATGAATGAACTAGATACATGTACAGCAAGATGAAGACTGTGATATATTAGGTGAAAAAAAATCATAACAAATAGGGCCTTTATAACCTGGTATCACATATGAAATTAAACAGATGAAAATACAATGCAGCATTACATTTTCAATAATAAATATATTTCTTAGCACCTATAGTAAATAAAAATAGAATACCTGCAAACAGAAGTATGTTTTAGTAATGAAGAAAAAAATATAAAGGAATAGCATGTATATTGAAGATGATTGTGTTTCTGCAGTGCAAGCAAACAAAAAGCAACAACAAGAATTTCACAGTTTACTTTCACTTCTAGTGAAAAAAAAAAAGACATGTCTTCCCTAAAATACTTTTTACCAATCCATACAATGATATTCACACTTCCCATCTGATGTTTTTTATATCAAAGGAATATACACCTTGTCTCCATTTTGTTGCATTACCTGTCTTGTTGATTCAACACCTCTTGTTCTATTGTACCACACTAAAATCTATTTTATTTTTTAAAGATTTATTTCTTTATGCATACAAGAACTGAGGTACAAGCCAGAGTTGCAGGGGAGGAGGTGGCTCACCAGAGACAGTGGGGAATAGAACAGGCAGACCAATAGAAACACACTACTTAGGGGATCAGCGGGTGAGACAGTAGAGGTCTGCTGTGTTACATGGGTTAACTCCCTGACAGGGGGTCGAACTGGTGCTGCAGTGGCTATGGGTAGCTTGATGGTGCCACGACTTAACCCCTTGTACCACGAGTCAACTCGTGGTAAAGACTACTTTATTTTAAAATTAATCAGTGATTGTAAAATCCTGGTATAATTAGCATTTGAAAATTTATGGAATATTCATGTAAGGGTTTCAAGTTTAAAAAAAAGAAAAAGGGGTTTCAACACAAAACTGTACAGGAGTGTATTATCATTCATGGACTAGTTATAATTGGAATGGTTCTGTTACAGGGTAGCCAAGAGTGGGCTGGGCCATCTGTCTGTGGGGCCTCACCTGCGTGCTCAAAATTCAGTTATACTGCACAAAAGGGTCAATAATGGGTTTATTTACAAAAGGGGAAAGGAATAGGAAACAACCCAGGAAAAGACAGCGAGATATAAAGTAACTGGAATACCTTACCGGCTAGGCTGACTGAAAACAGAGTCACGCAGTCAGGAGAGCTGTTTCTGGAGCAAGAGAGAGAGAGAGATGCAATCACCCTATTTATCCCCCAAATGTCCCAGAATTCCTGCTAGCTCCGCCCTTGGGTCCTCGCAGTTCTCTCCCTGGTACTGCTGGGAGTTGTAGTTTCCAATCACTGGAATAGGGGATAGAGTCCAGAAAGCTGGAATAGGGGGTGGGGTCCACAAATCTCTGCCAGGTTCCTTTAGGACATCCTTCCCCTTAACAGTTCCACTGCTGAAATTGTTTACAGTCCATGGAAGATAAACCAAGACTGAGGACAATTCTCTGACTTTCAAAGTTATATTCCTAATTGGCAGATTTTACCTATAATTTCTTTACAAGGGCTGTAGCTTGCCACACCACAGTTAGTTATGTAATTTACAACTGGCGGCCTCTATTAAGAGTAATGGGCTTTGTAGGAACAAATGAGTGGGTCAGAAGATATGCAACAGAGTAGAGAGAATAATATCCTTTTTGCTGATGATATGAAGATTATTCAACTCAGGACAGTATCTTTCTATTTATAAAAGATCATACAGAAGAGGTGGGACCTCACAGGGATCCTAAATTTGGATTTCTACCCCCAGCTGAAAGTAACAAGGGATCAAGCTGCTGCCTTATTGGTGTAGAGTTTAACGTGGCCTTACAGAGTCAGGGCTTGCAACATCATAACCAGATAAAGAGGAAACCTAAGCAGAGGAGGTCACGTAGGGAGTTGAGAGGTAGACAACTTATTCCTACCCAGCAATAATGAGTAGATCCCACAATGACCATTTATCAATGCAGCCTAAGGGGTAAGCCTGCAATGATACATGCGCTTGGAAATAACGTTTAATGAGGTAAATAGTGTTAATTTTCTGTGCCAATTTGGTACCCAGTGTTTTTGCCAAATACCACTTGATGTCATTCTGAAGGTATTTAGTGTTGAATCAGTTGATTAGTGTTTGAATCAGTTGACTTTGAGTAAAACAAGTTACTAGGTGGTGGTAGCAATACCACGCTATTAAGATATTAATACAGCATTTCTGTGAAGGGAAGAAAGAGAGTTCTGTGTTTCTTGGAGTAGATAAGAGTAGGTGCTCAAGTGTATTCATTCAAGCAAATCAGTAGCATTGTGGCAATCTTCATCACCAGGAAGGCGAAGGGCACACTGGCTTTGTATACAAATTTTAAAGGAACAACTGCAGATTTGCATGACTGAAGAGTTGAATTTTGGCCTTCCTTTCGGCCAAGCACTGCCATCAAATAGCTTCTTGAATTTACCTCAGAATTATGACTTTTTAAAAATGGACTAAACAGAAGTTTCAGAAAACATGGACCATTGTCATAAATAAAATAGGAAACTCAGGTGTGTCTTTGGTGGATTCCACTTTTGCCTTCACTTCATCTTCTTAATTTTCTTTTTAATTAAA
This sequence comes from Condylura cristata, assembly GCF_000260355.1. Classification (NCBI taxonomy): domain Eukaryota; kingdom Metazoa; phylum Chordata; class Mammalia; order Eulipotyphla; family Talpidae; genus Condylura; species Condylura cristata. The sequence goes on along the minus strand of NW_004567108.1, from coordinate 51,573,143 downwards.
AATTATGTTAACAGTCAGTTTTAAGATAGTTGGAGCATGGTCTTAATTGATGTACTTAAACTTGAGTGGAAAAGTCAGAGTTCATGGTTAACAAAGAAACTTATAGCTTTCTAGGCATAATTTGATTGTCTACTTTTAGGACATCTAATGTGTACATCATTCTTACATCCTTTTCCAAAGCTACTGATTAATATATTATTGACTATAAAGAAATCCCAAACTAAAGAGGAGAGATTCATGACTGTTGGAAAGAAATGTTATACTCACTAATATTCAGGTTAACTTGGTGTTTAGACCATTAATTTTGTCAATTTTTAAAGTGTTTATTAAAAGACAAGTATGAACTTAGTGTGGAAGGATGTTTACTCTTTTAAACATGCTAAAGTGCGCCCCTCCTGGTGGCACAGTGGGTTAAAGCATGGCCAAAGCCATTTCAGCATGAGTTCGATCCCCACCCTGGAGGTGATCCACATGGCTCAGCGGACCTCTCCTGACCTGCTCACTGCTCCCCTCAGCAGTGTACTTCATCAGTCGGTCTGTTCTGTGCTCCACTCTGTCTGTGGTGAATCTTCTCACCACCCCTGCACCTCTGGCCTGTACCCTAGTTCCTTATGCATAAATAAATAAATCTTTAAAAAAATTAAAAACAAAACATGCTAAAGTATATTAATCTAAGGAAACCTTCAAATTCACTTCTTAATAATCTTACTGCTGAAAAAAAAATACATCGTGACAAACAGGTGGAAGGAATCATTTTATTCAACATTAGAGAGTCTAAAATTCCGAGGAATTTACAAATTTTGATGGACTATTGTAAATATTACTTTGGAAACAAAGTGTTTGGTATTAGAATACATAAAAGGACTGTGGAAAGCGCATGGACTAAAACTCAAAAAACTGGAAAATCTCACATTTACTATTACTATGGGATAAGTCAATCTTGTGCTTTACTTACCATTTGTAAATTGGATATGATGCCCATTTGTGTTAATACATATTAATTCTGAACAAATATTGCTTTAATTGGTAAAAGAGAAGTTTTTAAATTTGTGGGTTTTTTTCACTAAAATGTAAATAGTTTATTCTCAACAATGGCAACAAAAACAAATTAGGAAGTTTTCCATATTTTACATAAGGTATAACTTGCCTACTCTGGTTACTGTTAATATACCAATAAGTGAGGATTTTCTAAGTTTGAAGTTGTTCAATAAATAGGGTAAGACCTGCAAGCCCTTATAGGAAACTATTTACACTCAGATACACCTACCTCTCAAGGTAATTATTTTCTAACAAAGTATTGTTTACGTGTTTCATGCAAATTGGTTTGAAGTGTTGCTTAGACAATCTTATTATATTTAGAAATAAAAACTTCCATCAGGAAATTGTAAAAAAGAAAATGGACATACCAGCTGGGTAAATCTATCATACACAGGGAGGGATGGGGGCGGGCAGCACTTTTAATTAGCTGAGTGAATGCAGTTTGCTGAACACAGAAAGCGCAGCTTCAGTCATATTAAAATGTGCCTAATTTTCTGTGAAAAAGTCCCATCTGAACAGGCCTGACCACAGTCAATCATACTAAAAGCCACTGGTGCTTAATTTGATTTACCAATATAAAATGCAAATTAGGTTATTAAGTGGAGTGGCAGACTGAGTAGGGCCCCTTTCAAACCATCAAGTTAAATGTAAGCAGACAGCAAACTGGCTGTGCAAAGAAAATTTTAGCATATTCGTTTGATTAGTGCTACAAAAATTTAATTAGGTTGGCTAATTACTTGACAAATTGCTCTACACGAGAGAAAAGGCAGAGGAGATTTTTTTTTTCCTTTTTCATTGCAAATATCCTGTGTGTATTTTAGCCCAAATGCTATCTGCCAATTTGCAAAAGCATTATTAAATGAATGGAAGATGGTCCCCAACAATAGCAGATTGTACAATGCACATAATTAAACAAGACCCATACAACTGCACCCATATGTCCATACTTGCTCATGACTAAAACTATTTAACACAAAATTTCTGTATAACTACTGTCAAAACAGACTATTACAAATTATGCAGGTGTTCTTAAGAAATAAAATATTGTGCATGATATAGAAAACAGGTATTTGTGAAATTCCTACCTTCCAAAGGAGGTTGTTAATTACGAAATGAAGTGATGATGACACTCTGAGGCGTATCCTCCCAGAATAGACCAATGAGCCTAAAGTTGATGACTGACAAAAGGTGAAGGTGGAGTTGAGAAAACTGTCTTTTCGAGATACATTCAAAACATAAGACTATTAAATAATTCCCAGAAAATAGGATATTTAGAAAGTGAAAGTGAATTTCTGTTTTGTTTTCCTAATGATAATCAGTAGTTTCTTCCTTGTGCTAGCTCTCTGCAGTCTCCACCTGAGGAGGCCTTAAATGTATCTCTGGGGATCATTTGGAAGTTGTGATACCACAGATTAAAAAAAAAATGTTAGTCTAGGTCAATATTTTTTCGGAAGTTCTGGGATGTCCTTGAGTAAAGAAAAGTGTCTTCCTTGATTCAAAGGTAAATTTGATTTTCCTAGAGAAAATATAAGTGCATACATTAGTATTCCTGAGAACAGGAAAAGGGATTACATATAATCATAGCAATATTTGGAGGATCCCCAGTTTTCTTTAGACACTGATTTTTTGTTGATTTTCCACATAATGAGTAAGTTTGTTCTAATACAAATGATTTTGCAAGTAGATAACTACTTAGCCTGTTCAAGTGGAAAAAAATAAGTATCATATTTTGTAAACATAATGCTTAGCAATTAGTAATTAGATACTATATTTAAGCTGCATTTAAAATAACATCTTAGGAAATTGCAAGCTGCAAGATATCTTGGTGAACAATCATTCATGTAGACTGTCTTACTTTTTTTGTAAATATTTTTTCCAATAGAGGTTTTGAACACAAATATGGCATTGCCCAATATAGTTCAGTAAGTAGAAGACCACATCTATTTTATGTAATTCCATTGTCATTACTGCCATTATATACTACTTTACACTTTTACTCTTTTTAGATTTACAGCCATCAACAAAGGAAGTAACATATATATTACACAGAGTACCTGCATTATATACACAATTTTATTATTTTATAATAAATTTAGTATTTGGCCTCCTGGCCAAATACTTGGCTATGTATTGCTGACATTAAGTTTAAAAGTTTTGAGGGTATCATCTTTGTGGAGTACTCCAACTTCCTACCCACCTTCATAGTTAGCTCCACAGAGCTGAAATTATAACATTCAGTAGCAAAGCAATTATTGTTTTTTAAATACAAAAGAACTACATCAACTACCTGAGTTTCTTTTCCTTTGAGGTGGTGACAATTTGTCTTTATTCTCTCTTTTTCTGGTATTCTTATTTAATTTGATAAGCTGAATTATATCTTGGAAGACCCAGACTAATAAACGTTTGAAAGAGTTAAAGCATGAGACATGTCATTGAAGGTATGGGTATAAAAAAGTAAAATTATTAATTTGCAAATATATTTCAGATATTTTGAAGTACTTACATTGATATATTGAAATACTTACATTGTTTAAAGGATGCCAACATATTTATTGTTGAAGAAGTGATAATCTTTGATTATATTTTTATGTGTTGCTTCAAAAAACTGCATGCATGTATAATAGTAGCTCCATTTCATTGAGCCCTCACCATGTGAAGGCACAAAACTTAGTGTTCAGATACAGTTTATTTAATTTCTTCCCACAAATTCAAGATACAAGTTCTATTTTGGAGAATATAAAATTGAAGCTGAGATAGTTTAAAATCCAATATCAAAGACCTAATTAGAGATAGATCTAAGATGGGACTTGAATTCAGATTGAATTCAAACACCATGTTCTTTTCCTGTCACAAGTAGTTTTGCATTACTTTATATATATATTTAGCAATTTTTATATATGTATGTACACATTGTTTGTGTAATCAGCGTGTTTGTATATAATTTGAACTTTCACAAAACCACTACAGTTTGGATTTCCAAAGGATAGACTTCAGGAATCATATCAACTGGTAAATAAACTTTGGAAACAATGTACCTTACTAGGGTAAAGACAGAGTCAGATTATTTTACAACCTGAAGACATCAGAAGAATGAAATATATATATAGGTGGAAAGTTGTATTAGAAAGAGTGAAGGTGAAAATATGTTGGGGAAGAATATACTATTTCATGAACATGTGGGTTTAAAGCCAGTGTTACCCTATTGAAAGTCTTTATTTTTTACTAGTATTACTGTTTGTGAATAAAAACTCCTGAGTTCAGATAGAGTGAGAATTTTTTCTTTGCAGTAACACTTTATATAGATAAATTTCAGGCTTTATTGAGTTATAACTAGTAATCAATCATCTGAATGCCTTTGTACATATCATACATATTCTTGAATATTTGATTCATAATAATTGGCATACAATTAAATAATTTTTCATAAAGAAGGTATTTTCAAGTGATTTGAATCAATGCTTAATATTACTAATAATATTTCAATATGGAAAAACCCTTTTGATTTTGAACTGAAATGGAAAAACTGAAAAGATCAAGTACAAACCAGAAAATTGCAACAGAAATAAAAAAAAAACTCTCTCAAAACAAACGTCTAGTATTTGATGACTTCACTCATGAGATCTACAAAACCTTCAAAATTGAGCTAATGCCTATCCTTAGATTCATTAAAAACATGAGAGGAATACTTGAGAGCTCAGTGGACCATGGTAAAAGACTGGGGTGCTTTGGTGGTTGTGTAACTGGTGGCTGAAGCCAAAGCCTATCATAGGTGGTGCCCTCTGGAGGCAGTTGCTGGTGAGGAGAGATAGCCCCAAGGAAAATGATAAAAGTATCACATTTTTGTGTTGGAGACTCTGATAAAAAATATAAAGGACTCCAGAAGCAGCCTCCAGGACTGGGTGTTTGAGATTCTGTGTTTGAGCATTCAGGATTTGGGAGTCAGCATTTTTGGATCTTCAGTGATTCTGGGGTCAGTGGTTCTGGTCCCCACCACACCTATCTTCTAGAAGGCTTGTGCAGGCCTCTGAAGGGTGTGGTGAGGCCTCCGGCAGTCAACTTAAGAGAGGAAAAGTTTGGAGGCTTTCCAAATAGCCTAGCAACTGAAACTGTTCCTGGTTTTGATGCTGTGACAGCCTAGCAGTGAGGGTGAGGAATTGCAGCTGGCACCTCCCTGAGTGTGAGTATGGCTGTTTGTCAGACACTTCAGCTCCTGCAGCTGCTGTTTTGAGTGTCATTCATGGTCATCTTGGCAGCTCCAGGAGCATCTCCTGTTGTGTCTTCTGTTGTCTTTGTGACTTGGAACAGGCAGATTTGTAGTGTGCCTGCCATGTGCCCCAGCCTCAGTGGTGGGAAGACACCATCTTAGATGCTTTTTATTTAGTACTTGAAAACACTGGACAATGAGTCGAGTGAGGTAATGAGTTGAGTGTTGTACCCTGATTAGTTAAATAAATCCTATTGTTGTTGTTCTCTAAAAGTGAGTAGTCTTACACTTGTGTGTGAGTAAAAAAACTCAGATAGTGAATGGTATTTGGGCAATGTCCTCAGTCAGTTTTAGTGTCTCTTGCTGCCTTATATTAGTGGGAGAACGATGGTGATCATATCTGAAGAAAGAATTCTTATAGTGTGAAACAATTATCAAGGATTAATGACACCTCATTTAAAATAAATTAATAACATAAAAACAAATCCTCCCCTTCCCCATAACAACCTCACACTTATGAGAGTGGCTCATGTCACAAATATCAGAAACAGGAGCCGATGAAAATGTGGTGAAAAGAAACCCTATTACCCTGATCGTGGCCATGTCAACATGTCAGCCCCTATGGAAAACAGCACATAGTTTTCAAAAATATTAAAAATTAACCTACCATATGACCCAGCAGTTCTGCTCTAAAGAATGAAAAACAAGAATTCAAAATTTAAGATGTACTCTTATTTTCAATAGCTAACTATGGAAACAACATAAGTGCCTCTAAAACAAAGAGTTAATTAGGAAGATGTGGTATATAAACAGAAGGGAATATTACTTAGCTATTAAAAAGATAAATTATTGGCATTTGCAGCAACATGGATGAAATTGGAGGAGATTATGGTAAGTGAAAAAAGTCACAAAAAGAAAGACCTGTAACAATGTTGTCACTTATATGTGGAACATAGACAAACTTAAAAAAGGGTCAGGTTATTTCAAACTAATAACAAATCTCAGAAACCTGACTGTAGAACTGAGGGGTAAAGGGAGAGAAAGAACAAAGTAGGGAGGGAGCACAATGGACTATGAAGGTAGATGATAGGTGTATGGTGGGTGTGGTATACTAACAAAACCAGAAGGGGGAGATCCTATACTTATAAAATACAATGTTGTAAGCCAATGTTACTACAATAAAAAAAAAAAAGTCAGACTGACAAAATATATATAAAAAGTCAGACTATATATATATATATATTTATTTATAAAAGTTTATATATATATATACACAAGTTTATTATATAAGAATGATTGAATTAATGCATACAATTCATGGTGCATCTCTCTCTCTCTCTCTCTCTCTATATATATATAAATATAACTAACATACATATATGTTATATATATATAAAACATTCACTGTACCCTGAATTGTCTGGCATTCATTCAATCATTCTTATATAATAAACTGATTTCTTTAATATTATGCTCAAACTCCCAGACACACAGAAATAAATAATCTATTTAAGTCAAAATTTAGAGGTAAAGAATCACACAGGATTTTGAAATTAAAGCATGTATTACTATTTCGAGTTAAATGATTTCCTAGTATCTAGTTAAATTTCTCAAATGTCTTGACTGTCAAAAAAAAAAAAAAGAAGAAAAGAAACCCAAAAAACAACAAATACCTTGTTAGATTCAACTTTTATATTATAGTGAAGGGAGCCTTGCCAACTGTTAACTGTATCTTCTAGAGGGTTCAGGGAACATTTCCTTTTACCTCGGGGAACCTTCCTCAACAGAAGAGGCCATTTGTTCATTGGCTCTTGTCTGTATCACGAGTTTAGCCTATGAGCTGTACTTCATGTTGCCATGTGCTGTTGTGAAACCAGGACCATAAAGCTGCGGTGTAGCAAGAATAATAAGTGCCCATACTTACTGAGTTGGGAAGACTTTAGAACAAACATTTACAGTATTCCTAAAATTTCCCTGACTTGCAAATACATAAACAAAAAGAAAAATAATTCCGTAAGGTATAAGCAAAGTCGAACTACTGCAAAAAGACAATAAATTGGAGACTAATTTATTTGGATGACAATGAAAAAAGTACTTTGATGAAAAGGAAAGAAGTATTTATAGTAATTATTGGCCTTCAACTTAAAAACTGAAGATATATATTTGAGATATTAATATATATTTGAGATATTAAGACCAACACTTTTGCTTCATTTTATACAGTTAGCTGTATAAAATAAATTTAGTATTTATTTATAGAAGAATTCAGAGTTCATTGTGTGATAAAGGATTACATTTGCCTTAGCATTTAATAACACTTGATAAGTTATACCATTTACTTGTAGGTTGGACTGAGTAGGTTGACACCATGTGGGTGAGTGCTGGATAAAACATGGTGACAAGGACAGTGAGTTCTAAGGTCCTTTAAGGAAGGAGGCTTAAAAATCATTTCCTGTATCAGGAAAGTTCATTTAAATTTTCTTATGTAATAAGTTAACAAAACCCTGAACTTTGTCCAATAAGAAAACCATCTAATTATCAGGGATACTTTATGGTTGTGCATGGAGTGTAAATATTTGAGCTGCATCTTCTATTGGGCATTTCTAGCCAGGGCTAGAAAACCAGATATAATAGTGATGGAAGAAAACAAAGAAAAAACTGTTGAAAAGTTAAAAATTTATTTCAGATCATGTAATGTTAGCAGGAAACCTTAGATGATCTAATTTGCTATCAAAGTGGTCCATATTTTTAAATCCAGGAAAATTTCTTAAATGTAATAAAATTTATTAAATGTATTAAATACTTTTTCTGAAAGTATCTGAAATCACTGCATAAAACTTAGTGAGTTCTGGTTCTCGGTGAAACAGCTACTTTTCAGCTTTAGCTATCAGCCCCATTTGTTACTGGAAAGTGACAGGAACTAAAGACATTAAACTAAATTATCCAAGTCTACTATCTGTGCTTCAGTATTTCTTTGCTTCACTAGTTACTATCTGGGGAGCATAACCATGCTATGCTTCAGAAAGGTATTGGATATAGTGTTCTGTGGAATTAAGCCATTTGGTGAAAGTATTATTAAATAATTTTAACATTATGACTATACAGCACTAAGCCAATGTAATTATATATAAATATTAATTTATGGTATAATCAAAATAATACAAACTACTATTTTAGGGAGCAAAAACTAGACTTTTGTATTATACACTGTAAATGCAATAAAATCTTCGTTGCAGAAGAAACAGTTTTCTGTTTTTTTTCTTCCTTCCCATTATTAAACAATCACTTTTCAATAGTGTTTTTCTTCTTGATACTGGAGAAATTTCCAAACCTTAAGCAACACAATCATTCACCTAAGGATATTTCTTTTTCCTTCTCCATAACCAAGTATCTTGGATCTTAACAGAATTTATAGGATCCCCTCAGGTTTTTGCTGCTTAAAGTTTGATTTTTGCCTTTGAGTCTCTCAAGAGTTAAAAATAGTCGGTGCAAGTCACAATAACAAAGACCTACCTGTACTGAGATTCTAAACTGAAATCCAACTAGGTTTACTGCTCTCATATAGGCATGAATTAATCAGTATGATCTACTACTCACTTGAGAAAACAGCCTTTTTTCTCAAAGGTATAGTTAAGGAGAGAATAATTTGATGGGCCTTCTGTAAAGCCAAACCATGCAAAATTATACTGCAGATTAGCTCTGTTTTCCCTTGAAAAATAAGCCACAGCTGTGAATTTATGAGAATAATATTTTATTTACAATGAGTCTTCTAAAACTTGATCAATTGTTCACTTGCAAGTGTTGAATTGTTTCCATGGCTGATAACTTATGGGCTTCTTTTGTTTCCTAATATTCTCTAAAGTATTGGTTACACACTTGTGAAATATTCTTAGTTTATCATGATATTGGAAGTCTAACATTACAAGAAGTGAATATATTTTAGATACCTGAGAATATAGGTACAGCATGCTAAAGGACCGTTTGACCATGCTGGGACCACTAAGGTTTCTTTGAAAAGGTGTTAACAACATTGGATCATTTTTTAGAAAAAGAATTATACCACAGAGCCATAGAAAAATGGGATTTACTTTTAAACAATTACTTAGGTAAACAGGTGAGTACTTTGTAAACATTAATAAAGAATTTTTTTATGTAATTGTTTAAAAATTATCCAAAAACTCATTTTACTCTCAGTGGAGACACAGGGCTTATTTGCAAAAGTTCACTCATAGAAAAAGAATGATCAATCAATAAAATAATTTTGTTTTCCATTTGAAAGTATAATATCTAGAAGGAAGTATTTTTTCAAGCAGAAAGAGACCCTACAGTATTTTATGTTATTTTTAAAGTTACTGAGGGGAGGGCAGTGTCATTGTTCTTATTATCTCATAGTTCTCACTCATTCACTATTAGTTAACTAAAGTTTATAAAATTTTACTTATGCCAGCTCTGTCTTTTCCTGTCCCCCATATTATTTTTGGAACCAAGAAAAGTGAGGATTCAGTTCTCACAGTACTTGTGAGAAAGGAAGACAAAAACAAAACCTTGAGATGACTTAAGATAGCGGAGCCTAGTGGAAAGGTTCCTGCTGAATGCCAAGGTTACCTTTCAGTGTGAACTTATGTAAGAGATTTTCGATTTGTTTCAGAGCAGAGCTAGGGGGAAAATCCACAGGTAGTGTAATAATTAACCAGCTTTTATGGGACCAGTAGCAAAAACTGCGTCTCCTGATGGTGCAAAATATATCTCAACTCATACATTTAACAGATTTCTAGCTATTAGTCTTGTCAAGGGTCTAAATTAAGAAAATTTGAATTTCCTCTGAAGGAAAGAATCTTCATTGCCTTACATAAGTTTGCAAAGTAACTGAGGAGCTCCAAGTAAAATAAACAAAAAGAAACCAACACTCAAACATAAAGAAAAGGGGAGAAAAAAATAACAGAAATAAGCACACCATAAAAAAACCTGAATAGCTTTTGATATGGGAATTACTGGTAAAGACTTCACAGGGTACAAAATAATTATGCTCTCTCTATCAAAACATTAAACAAACCACCTACCCAGAAAATACAGTAAATTAAAATATTCACTGATTCATCTGAAGAGTCCAGCACAATCTGAGAAATCATGAGAATAAGATAATAGAAATTTAAAATGCAGCAATGATGCATTTGATAATACATTAGAGAGTTTTGAGTGTCCCAGGTGATGAGTTAGTAGAGAACAATAAGAATATAGCAGAGAAAACTAGAGATAGAAAATATAAAAAAAAAAACATGAGGTTACAGTATGAAAGAGAAGATGAGATAGAATATTCTAACACACATTTAACCAGGTATTCCAGAGAGGAGAAAAGGAAAGTTGCAGAACTATTTCTAAAGGTATAGTAAGTCAGGCTATTCTACACTGTATAAACTAAAGATTATAGAAATCAATCTACACCTAGATATATCAAAGGCATCCTAAAGACTAAGAAAGACAAGATGTTGAAAGCAGCAGAGAAGACAAATCAACTTCAAAGAAGAGTCAGACAGACATCTGACTTCTCTGCCACCTCAAATTAACAATAAATGCCAATCTCAAATCTCACAATAGGCAAAACTATCTTTAAAGCTAAGTGTAAAATTAATATCAGGTGAGAAATACACCTGCTGTAGGAAATTCTCAAGGATGTACTTCAGGCATAATAAATATGAAAACAGTTAGTGGTGTGATATGGAAGAATTAAAGAGTTAAATAGTGTCATATACCTTGAGGACATTGAAAATATAAAATAATAAGCATATGAATAGTTATAGATGTTTTCACATGGAAACTACAGCAATTGGATCCCGCCCAGTGAAATCCAGTTGCTAGTAGGTTAATACATATACTTTACAAAACACTTTGGAAGAATAGCTCTTTCATTGTCCAGTAGTAAAGGATTTCATAAAACATAATGGAAATGTCTGATAAATTAAGAATTTCTCTTTATGAAAGGCTATTTTATATATATTCAAAATATAAGCTTCAAAGTAGAATTTATTTGCAAAAAATAAAACAGGTGAAAACACCAGTATTTAGAATGTGCAAAAACCTGCACATATTGAATCATTTTTAAGAAAGCTACAAATTCAGTTTGAAGAAGAAGAAAATGAAGTGTGTAAGTACTTATAAAGCAAAAAGGAAACTTAGAAATCTCAACCTTAGATTCTAAGGTTGAGAAAACTCAACCTTAGATACCTTTATAGAAATAAAATTGTAAACTTTGATGAAATACTATTATAATTTCTCCATATTAGCGAGAAAACACACACCTGATAACACTGAGTGCTGGTGATGATGCAGTAAGTACTATAGTCAATTTCTTTGAGTGTAAATTTTGGTAACATTTAGAAATTTTTACTCTTTGCTCTGTTTTCAAGTGAGAATCTTGCCTAGGTGGGCCAGAAGACCCACACTAGAATCTTCATAGCAATCTTGCTCATTACAGCTCCAAGCTAGAAGAATTGAAGCATCAACTGTTGATGGATACATTATTTGTGGTGCATTCTTATGAAGCAATGTTATATATACAACACAAGTTAGTCATAAAAATGATGGAAGGAGAGTTATGCACAGCATATAGAAAATTCCATCAACATATTGTGTAAAATTCATCAACATATTGTGTAAAAGAAGCAAGGAACAAACATATGCATAATGTGGCTCTATTGATACATTGTTCAGAACCAAGCAAAGTGACACTGTATCTTTCACCATCACTAAGATCCTTATAGTTGGGAGCTGAAATCACTCTGATCAGCTTGCAAGAGATGCTTGTTAAATTTTCAGGAGTTCTTTCCAATGGATTAGTAAGCATTGGTAACTTGAAAGTTACCATTTTAAAAGTATTTACACCATGAAAATCATAATATGTTATAAATTGGAGCTCTGGGTTTATTTTTCTTTTCTCAGGAGAACAGGTTGTTAAATATTTATCAGCATACTCTTGGGCCTTTGGGATAATCACCAGTGTTTATTTCTTTACTGAGCAGTAATTAAATAGGTTTTCACTTTAAAGTTGGACCTTAAAATCTCACATTTTTTTTATATTCTCTTTGACATATGGTATCTTATAATAAAAATAGATTAATAATTTTATGTTGTCAGACTTTATATTTAAATTTTACATTTACCTGGAATGTATTTGAGTAATAAGAGTGAAATATGAGATCAATTCTCATAATTTTTAGAACTAACCAGTAGCCAAATCTGGATTCAAATACAAGATTTTCTCCTTCAAAAATTGTTCTTTGTTTTACTGGAGGCTGCTGTAAATATGCTGTGTGGTTCTTACATAGTTCTCTACTTGTGTTTTGGTAATATCCTGCTCATAGATCTCAAGGATGTAGAGTAAGAATATGAATTCACTTTTTCAGCAGTATGAAATAAAGAAATGAAATTATATTGGCAAGCAAGTAGTGGAGTTGATTCCAATGTAGCCCCAAGATAACTGATTCTAAGACATGATTCCACACAACAACACTATAAAAAGCAAGAGACTGGAATGTATTATCCATGTGGTCACATACTGTCAGCATATACATAATCATGGATACTATATTCTTAATGCTTTTTTAAAATAGATCTGGAAAGAATTCTCAGAATCTCAAACATCAAGATTAATATTCCTTTAGGTTTAATCTGATACATGAAAAACAAGTACAATATAAATATAATTAATTTTCCTACTAACAAGTTAGTTTTTGTTCCTTGCCAAGTAACGCATCATGTCTGTGGTTACCTGCATTTTTCTTCTTGGAAAAAAAAATATGTCTGAATATATACGTTTTCGCCAAATGTCCCTTTTGAATGTTGTACAAGTACATAACAATAAAATAAATTTAAGATTGCTAATTAAAATCTTGGTGTTTAATACAGCTGGTTGTGACACAATGTAATTTACAGCTTTGTAATTCCTTGGATGGAATACAATCTTGCTTTGCTTTCTTCTAAGGAAAGATCATGCCATATTAAACAGAGCTCTGATACTGTCACGCTCTTCTCATGTTACAGAAAGCACTAATCCTCAGGCCATTCATCTGACTCCCTGTTCCTGAAGTAATCCACATTGGTTCTTGGACTGCTTGTTCTCTTGAGAACTTACCCTTTTTAAGGATGCGGAGATCAATCCTTGAGATCTTGGTTTTGTGCAAAAGGCCTCTTAATTCCAGATATTTAGTAAGAGTTTCACTCAAAAAACTCCAGCTATATGTTTCTAAATGTTCATATTCATCAATGCTCCTTTTCTTAGATACTCTCTTGGAGTGTAATCTCTCAGAGAGCACTTACTTTTGTGGCTTTTAGAAATTGGAGGAAGGTGGCAGGCTAAGAACTAATAAAGAAAGAATATAATAAAAGAGATATTAGTTAAACTTGATTTAATTCATTGGTGTTTTATCTAACCACTTGTCACATACTTCAAAATTAATTCGTCAGCTGGAGAACAATCTCTGTAGTTGAGAGGTCTCAGGTCATTTCTTAGGATCAGGAGTGAATATTACTAATACAAGTTAAGTTCTTTTAGGAAACCAAGTCAATGGGAATTTAAAGTATTTGGAAGGAAAAATGATTTCTAGGCATGTAGCATAATTTTTTATTGACTTTTTTTTGTAAGAATCTCTATTCATCCACATTCTAAATACTAACACACACTTATTTATGTATAACATTAACTTCTAGCTATATATATATACATATATAGCTATTTATAATATTGTGGATATATATTGACATCTTATGTAATAAAGGGTTCTATAAACAGTGTTATAAGGGAGCATAGGAACATGTTCAGGTAGTTATATTTGGCAAGCAGTTTGGAAACATGACTGCATGTATTTGAAGTCAGTGAGGAGTATACACTGAATATTAGGAAAGAAGTATTGTGACTAAAAACATAACTATAAGCAAGTTTCACATAGGAACAAAAGGAACTGTCAAAGATGTTGGAGTAATAAATAGAAGAAAGCATTGTGAGCTTAGGTGAAGGAAAGGCTAGTCACTTTTGACCTATAGAGGTGTATCAACAGCATGCTAACCTGATGATGTGCTTGGATTTGGTAATGCCAATGTCAATACTGATCTATCACTTTTGGACAAGTGATAGAAATGGAGACCAACGGTGGATGAGTGAATATGTGGTTAGAAAAAGAATTATCAGGGCTCTCCTGGGTGGCATAACCGGTTAGGACATAGCACTGCAAGCTAGCACAGCTGCTTCAGTGAGAGTTTGGTCTTGAGCCTCAGAGGTGATCTTCATGGTGTGGCAGACCTCTCCTGTCTCACCCACTGCTCCCTTCATCCATCTACCTGTTCTGTCCCCCACTCTGTCTCTGGTGAAGGCTCTCACCACCCCTGCACCTCTGGCTTGTACTCCAGTTCTGTATGCATAAATAAGTAAGTACATCTAAAAAAAAAGAAAGAAAAAGAATATCAAATGATAACTCTTCTTAAGTCAAATTAGTTGTGAGCTTCATTGTAACTAGAAGAACGATCCAGTGCAGTGGTAGAGATGAAGGAGACAAAATGGAGGCAGATTCCAAAGAGGAATGTAAGAAGGAGGGGGGGGGGTCACTTATGCTAAGACAAAAGGAAGGTAGAAAATACATACTGCTGAGTCGTAGGATAGTGCAATTTCCCTGTGGAAATTATTACCATGGAAACTTACCAGTAAATATTTAATTTCCCAGGTAAAATATACCACCAGCTGTAGAAGTCTAATATTTACCTTAAAATTTTCTTATCATTTTTTTTTCAGTAGCAGAATTTCTTAGGAGTGAAAACTGTATGAAGGAACTGATTATCTTTACTCTTACTGAGTCTATGTCTAGAATGCAGTTCAAAAGGAAATTAAAATATTTCAGTTAGTTAAAAAATAGAGGATAAAACTGCTTTGTTTTTAGACAGTAAGAGTTAAGTCACTGACCTAATTATACTCTCACTATATGCCAATGTAAACTCCCATTGACTTGGTTTCCTAAAGGACTTAACATGTATTAGCAATATTCATTCCTGATCCTAAGAAATGATCAGAGACCCCCTCAACTACAGATATTGTTCTCCAGCTGACAAATTAATTTTGAAGTATGTGGCAAATGGTTAAATAATACATCAATGAATTAAACCAAGTTTAACTAATATCTCTCTTATTTTATTCTTTCTTATTATTTCTTAGCCTGCCACCTTCTCCCAATTTCTAAAAGCCACAAAAATAAGTGCTCTCTCAGAGATTTTGTCTTTGGGCAGTTAGGGTTAAATCACTGACCTAACATTCCCTCTCTATTTGCCACTTTTAGGCCTGTAAGTGAAAATTAATTCATTTGATATTGATATCTTATAATAATTACCAGTAAATTAATATACTTCATATAGAAAAAATTAGCATAAGGTCTAGATTTCAAACCACTTATATGAGCCACAAATACACTTGCTTTATATGAATTTAGAAGATTAAAAAATATCATAAGCAGTTTATTTGTGGGGGGTTAAGGTTTACTCAAATAATTTTCCACAGTTATGTTTATATAATTATGTAAGACTTAATGTTTTAAGTATTTTGATGGGATGATGGACTATTGTTGGTAATAATGAATACTTTATAAAGTATCTCTGCAACAACCATTAATTAGCTGCATTATAGCCCACAGTTAATTCCTGCGAATAACTTATGTAAATGATGGAACTCTAGTAGGTTTTCTGAATTTCCTGACAATGAGATTTTCAGAGTGATAAATGTGGCAAATTTCTGACAGCAGGTACATGTCTTTGTTGCATTTTGAGAAATAAAAAAAAAAATCCAAGTACTAGATTTTGTTTAGCTGTGAAGATTTTTCCTTTTCCAAAAGCTTTGAAAGTATAAACTGAGAAAGGCTAGCTAAAAAGAGCTTCAAGTTTGATTTGCATCTTAAGAACAAAGAAACAAATGAAAATGTGACTATTGTCTTTATCTTCTCCGTTATTGTGTGCAGTATCCTTCGATAATCTTTTCTCGTAATGAGGCTTAATAGCTGCCTTTGAGATATTAATGGAAATTGTCACAGACAAGGGAGATATTACCGCATCTAATGAACTAAAGTAAGACTAAAAGGAAAGGAAAAGGAACAATAAGTAAAATCTGCACAAATAAAAAGAATTAAACTAGTTTCTAAAATTTAACCCTATAGATGATTCTGACATAATTTCTACAGATGAAAATGCATTATTAGTCAGTTTTTTAATATATCCTTTGTCAAACACAACTGGCAGCTCCTTTTTTATTTTTCTGCATTTATATGGCAGGAAAAAAAACTTTTGACTTTAACCTTACACAAAACCTAAAAAATAAATTTTATATCACTCAAAGGACAAGTGCCATCTTTAGGTCTGTTGCAGCTAACAAAAGGGCAGCTTTCAAGAAAATCAATAAAATGATGAATAAATATATAAAGAATGATGTTGTCTTTTCAATTAGATTGATCTGTATATTGAACAGAAGCTTGACAAATTTTATTTCAATTTTAAAAAATGTAATTATACTGGGCTCTTCCTGGTGGTGCAATGTGTTAAAGCACCCCATTATGAAGCTCTCTGAATCCACTGCAGCATGAGTTCAATCCCTGGCCAGGGAGCTGACCCACATAGCACGGCAGACCTCTTCTGTCCCTCCCCCGCCTGTTGCTCCCCTCAGTCTGCCCGTTCTGCTCCCCAGTCTGTCTCTGGTGAACCCTCTCACCCACCACACCTCTGATCTGTACCCCAATTCTGTAAGCATAAATAAATATTAAAAAAATTAATAATTATAATACTGACTACATTTTTTAAGTGCTCACCTTTGACCTAAATGAATTTTCAGAAAAGTTGATGTGTAGGTATTATAATTTCATAAAGGTACACTCCTTCCCTTGTTTCTTGACCACTGAATGGTAAGGTATGACATGTAAGCAGTTGCATATTGCCATCTAATTAATGGAGGATGCACGCTTGGACTTATGACGTTAGTATATAAGTTATGATGGCAACCAGACATCTTTTTTTCCCAGGGTACTCCCAGAGGAACAAATTGTAAATAACTCCATCCAAACTTCCTAAGAACAAGATGCATGCCAGGTTTCTGCCAGGATGGCGGTTGATGCCTAATTGAGCCCAGGATTGTTAAAACGTCTCCTTTTTATAGTCTTGAATAATGTAGGGCTAATGAAGAGATTCCATTTCAGATGTGGAACATCAGCTCCCTTTCAAAGATTCTTTTATGATATGCTTTAGTTATTTTTTTTTTAAGTTTGAAACAGAGTTTGTGCTTAACACAACCCTGTCTACATAGAAATGCTACATTTTTATTAAAATGTATATGTAAATTTTTCACAGTACATGGACAGCTACTCTAATAAGACCTGACTGGGGAGTTGATTGGTGAAAACTGCATTCCATTTTAATCATATATTTTGGTTCAGGAGTGGAAAAAACAAAAGCTGATTCCTTGTCCATCGCTGTCTCTTTCTTCTCTGACTTTCAGACATGTAGAACATTCCCGAAATTTTTAGACAGTTAATGCTTATCCCATGCTTAAGAAGAAATACTTATTTTTTTCCTTCAACTGTGGATATTACAAACAGAGATTAGTGGCCTCTCACTTCAGAGCTGTCAGTGTTGAAGTGGCATGAGCTATTAACATTCTATTGTAAGTGGTCAGAAGCTTCCTTTGGCATTCCTGTCAAAAGGCCACTAAACCCTCCAGTGTGTGCTGTTTTCATTAAGATAATCCATTCCTGTCCTTTTTGATTGGTTGGTGCTATTCAATATGCCACGTTTACTAATGATCCTATGCAGCTACTGAATTTCTTATGCTTCAAAAAGAAAAAGAAGGTGTACCTTAAATCAGGCTATAGTCATCCTAATGTCCTGATTTAGTTTCCACAGAAATAGTTTCTTCAGGAAAGCCAAATGAAATGCAATGGATAGTTTTCAACTCTCCTTTATGAGTCAAACTGGACAAATTATCATTCTGGTTGGGTATCAGAATAACTATCAAAAATATCAGAAGGTCATTCCTGTTGCCATTAAAACAGTTATATAGTACCAACAGATGTCCAAGGGCTAGAATCCATCTTTTTCTGGCTCTGTGCCTCCTCTAAATTGCAAGCACATGTAGGTTTTATAACAGTGCTAATCTGGCACTTGTTTATCAAATGAGTACTATAATGCATATTGATATGATGACTATTCATATACTCTTGGCTTCTTTATGCAGTTTATTTACAGGATATCATATTTTCTTTCGCAGAAACTCTAAAATTTTATAAATATGTCTTGTTAGGAATTCAAACATTGAATGAGTTTTCATATTTCATACGTTACACGACATCAGTTGTCTATGATAATTGATGTTTTTTTCTAAATAATTGCTTCATTATTTCTGTCAATAATTATTTGTTCTGTGTCTCTTTCATGATACTGTCCAAGATATTTGAGCTAGAACAATGAGTACATGAAACAAAAAAGTCCTACCCTATAGAATTTGTATTTCAGATAGAAGAATAAAATAAATATTTATGGTTATAGTATAAGAGATTGGTAAGCGTGCTACGAAGAAATCTAAACTATACAGAATACACAAAGGGTCCAGTGGAGGAAGTGTGTTTGTGTTGGTGGAAAACTAAGACTTACATACCTAATGAGTCAATGTTGAGTATATCTATCTATAATTTACTTCTATTTTATTAAACTCATACTAGTGTCAGATTGGCTATGAAGATAAGAAAAATTTAGTTATATTCTTGAATAACTTAAAATGGTGTTTCTTCACTTTATATCCAAGTATCTTATTATTAATTTAAACTTTGATCTAAACCTTCCACATTTAAATGTCGTTACATGGTCTTATGAGTTAGCAAATGGAATTCCATAATATAATTCAGGGATTCACCTAGATAGATATAGTCGTCTCCTCAGATACATTCATCCATAAATATCCCTCAATTCTGGTAGTCCAGGATGCATTCCAGCCTCTAGATAGATAGACTATAGATAGACAGAGTAGATAGATAGACAGAAAGATGACAACAGATAGGAGAAGAAAAAGAAAAAGAGAATAATATTTTGATTTTTCTCTATATTTTTTTCTTTTAAGGAAGAAAAGGTGGCTGGGTGACAACAATCTTTGAGTGGACCTGGAAGCTTGCAGTAACTTTGGGGCATACCACAACCAGCTACCTTCAATCATTTTGAAGGTTCTCACAATCTACCAGAGAATAAGAAATAGAGAGAAGGAAAAAGAGGCCCCCATACCTTAAGCCCCATATTCAATCCTTGTATGGGTCACTAAATGTTGTAGGGAAGAACTTGGGTGCAGGCTAGAGGTCCTGTGATCAAAAAATTCACTAAAGAGTGGAGAACAGAAAAGTTGGACTTACTGAAATACACTGCTAAGAGAGGCAGTGGGAGAGACTATATTTTTTTATAGATAGTTCTAATGACAGTTGGAATTGTTCATAACAAAACATTCTATCTGGGACTGTCTTTACTGTAAGCAATTCTGAAGAAATGAATTCCAATTTAAAGTTTCTTTTATTTGACCAGAAAAGTAAGTCTGTGTTTGTGAACTCTGAGGAACCAGACTAATAGTGACTCAGTAATCACAGAATGGCTTTGCTTTTATAACAGAATGGATTTGCTTTTATTAAATAACGTCCAAGATTAATTTCAGACAGCCTATGTCAATCTTTGTCCTACTCTGGCTTTGCTGGGAGTTTTCTGAATATAAGGGGGTGGATTTGGTCCTACTAATAGACAGTGGAGTAACCCAGTCACTCTTTCAGAATCTGGTGATTTTTTTTTAAAAAACTGATTAATCTCTTTGATAGTTCCATGTGCCTCTCCCCCCTTTTTAGAGTATAAGTGACCTTCCTTTGAGGAATAATCTTCAAGCAATTCCCATACACATTTCTATCTACCAATGTCAGCTGTTTAATATGAGACATATTCAAAGATTATTAGCCAAAGGAATAAAGCCCCATTTTGATTCTCATGTGCCAATTTTCAATTTGTACTTTTTCTTGAGTTTTAAAATTTAGAAATACCTAGTTCACAATTTTAGTACATTCTGGTTTTTATTAGAAACATTTATTTTATTGCTACTTAAATGAGTTTTCTAAATAATTATCAAGCTTTTCACAATATATAAATACAATTTTCCCCTTCTATCTTCAGAATAAATTGGTACATAATCTTCAATTAAATCAAATATAAGAGTTTATAAGTAATAAAAAAACAATGTGGTGCTGATATCAGGGAAATGATACATTTAACTCCCATATTTCTGTCATTTCCAGTGATAGTTATTTTTTAACCTTTTAGAATTTATAAATATCCTAATGTAAAATATATACTTATTATGGAGAAATGCTTTATTCTGATGTGAGGAGAAAATAAAATAGACTATAATAAAAATATTATTCAAATACTAGTTGAAACTTTGAATATGTTTGTACAAAGACTTTCACCTGCAGCTTCAGATCAAGTGAACATGAAAATGAAAACAATTATATAATTAATGTCCTAAAATATTAAGCTAAGCTATTAATGCTGATATATTGACTTGAATCAAAATTACAAGTATACATAAAAAGAAGATTTTATGTACACATTGCCTCTACCTTGGCATAAATAAAAAATATATCAATATAAAAGGCTCACTGTTGATTTCTTAGGTAATAAAGTTGGAACATTTGTTCAATTCCTGGATTCAACAAACACTTATGGCAGTGGGTTTTGCCAGGATGTGTAATAAAAATAATTATGAAGAATTTCTATCTGATGTGAATGGCATGCATGAAATAAAATATGGAAGTTTAATGGACTTGTGCAGTAGCAAAAAGAATGTACAAGATGGTACAAAACTTTAGTAACTGTTTTTTACCTAGTGGATGAAGAAAGGCTTTGCAGGGGAGATCATCCTTTAACTGTGTCTGTAAAGGTAACTAGATGTTCCACCAGGTAGAAAGCTGAGCTAAAGGGAGTATGGGGGATATTAGCGACAATGGGAAAAAGTAATATGGAGACAAGTGAGTGGGGATAACAGATTCAGGAGCATAAAGTAGTTTGATATAACTAGAGAAAGCATCCTCTTTAGAGGAACCATACTTGGGCTAGATCATAAAGGACTTTTGTTAATTCAGTCACTCTAAAAAAGATCACTAGGGAACATAGGTGGTTTTTCATGTAGTGTTCTTTGTTACAATTATCAAGTCCTTCAGATTATATCAAAGCATTGAACAACTATTCCCTACGTGCCCAGCTTTTACATAGTAAGACTTATGTAGGTTGCATTAAGCATTTAGAAGTAAAACCACTCTATTCTGTGCTTGTTCTTTTGTGTTCTTGTGTTGTGTTCAGTTTAGAAAAACATGACAAGCACTTTTTCTAAGTCATCTAACCTGAGCTGTGAAAAACCATGCAATGGCTTCAGTAACTATTATCATCTACATACTAGAGGGCAGGGGTACATACACCTGTGATGAACTATACATCTTGTCCTTGAGGATTTTATGATCTCCCCAATGTGGACAGAGAAATAAAAGACAATTTCAAAATACTGTGATGAATTGTAAGAAAAGAGTAGCCCATGTGGGAAGCCTGGAAGCACAGAGCAAGGTCTTCCAGGAGTTTAAGCAAAACTTCTTGGAGGAAATTTGTCTCAGTTCAGTAAGAAAGAATAAGTGGTGGGTATTTTCTAACAAAAAGCCATTAAGCAAAAGACAGAAATTTCTGTGGTGTTTGTTGCAGGAATACAAATAAATAGAGATCCTTAGATTTGGAAGTGAATGAATGTGCTTAGAAAGCTGAAACAGTTTAAACAGGGATGGGTGGGAACAGAGAGGGCTATCCAGCCAGCTGAAGGAGCTGGAACTAGTACTTGAGGTAACATACTCATAATTGTTTTGTAAACTGCAGTCTAGCTGCAGTGTCCTGCTTTTCTGTAGGAGTAAGGGAGAAGAGTCCAGCCTCCGGGACTGTCCGTCTCATTCACCATTCATTCACGACTCATCGTCATCACCTGCAAATTCAGGGGGTTGCATATATTTTTGTTGAACATATGAATGACTTGATAAACATTTTGGTAGTAATTGATAACAGAAACTGCCTGAATCAAGGCAGTAGAAGTAGGGAGTGGAGAAACTTGAAGGATATCAATATAAAGATATTTTCTAAGAATTAAGCAATTGGCTTAAACTTGGCGATTCTTAAACTTAGCGATTGGCTGTGAGAGGGAGAAAGAGAAATTTATGATGGCTTAGGGCTTGGGGAAAGAAAATATTTTTGTTCATGGTGTTTAAAAAAGTATTCCCTATGTAGCACAGGAGGAACACACACATTCTTGTGCTTACAAGCGCATTTACAGTCTTTGCTCCTATATGTCTAGCATTAGTGGGATTCCAAAGTAATAACTGCTTATTACCTTTTTCCTGACTATGCATAGTACATATGAAAAGCTATTGCTAAGATTTGTATGGACAGAAACTACTTCTAATATCTCTTTAGTCTCCTTAAACACACTGTAGGGTTTTATTAGTGATATTTATTATATGACATATTATTAATTATGTATCATTTGGTGTTATTTTTATAATGGAGTAATCAAAATCTCAAATAACATGTTCAAAGTATATAATTTCACTGTAGATGTGATGATATATTCCAAGAATTTCTCTAAAATACAATCTCTACCATCCAAACTATAATAAGTAGGTATGATTGAAATTCTTCTAATTTGCTTCTTTAGGTACTTTAGTAACTTAGTGCTATTAATTCCTGTCTTAGACATATCACTTTTATAATAAATTGTGTCCTCAAGTCAAGCATTCTCCTTGCTATGAAATGCTGATGGTAGACAGTATGTGGACTCCAATTTTAGAAACCAGATCATTCCTTTTTGCTTTTATTCTGTTTTTTTTTTTGATTTATCTTTTTACTGTGACTTGAGTATCCACCAAGCTCTGTCTTATTTCAGGATGGTATTTTTTTAACTCACATGAAATATATCTTACAGTGTATTAATTTACATCAGTATATGTGAATATTTGGGCAGAGGTGATATAGGAAGAATCTTTTGTTCTTTTAGAGATAAAACGAGGAGAAATTATAATTGAGTAAAAATAGAACTTTAAATTCTTGATGGAGAGATTATTTTTTATGTAATGCAGAATTTTGAATTAACTTCATTATGCATTATATGAAATGTTTTACATATTTTAATAAGAGGAATTTTAAAGGTGGAAAAGATGAGTTGAATTTATACCTATAAATTGCTATGATAGCTGCAAATACCTTACAAATATACTTGCAAGTATATCGATAAACACTTAAAAAAATAAAAAGCAACAAATGATTTCATGTTTCAATATGCTTATCCCAACATCTATAATAATACTGTATGAGTGAATAACTGAATGCATTTTTATTTTGGCTATTTTCTATAGGTTAAAATTCTGATTGAAACAAACTCACCCTGAGTAAGAGACTCCTACTATAAAAAAATCAATAGTAAGTTATAGTCCAATAACAATAACTAATTCAATGTGTTTCACTTGGGTAAGTTGTTTAAGCCTACCATATCTTTTTTGTCTGTTCCATAATATGGAGAAAATGTATCCATATTTAAACCTTGCTATTAAAAGTTTCTGATGGTTATATAATTCATTGGTATATAATTTATTCATTACTTAATTCTAGTGGCAAAAATTAGAGTTCAGCTGTGGAGCTATGAAGGATATAACTTCAGAATATACTTGACAGAATAAATCAACAAGTAAAAAACATCTGATGGAACCAATGAATAAATACTCTAATAATTCATAACATTTTTAGATTTCTATTAGAAACTTATAATCTAGTTTTATAGATTTACATAGCCACTAGAAAAATATCTTGACATTATTTTTAGTTTTCTCTAAAAATCTACTTGATTCTAGAAATTTTTCTTTCTTACTTGAAATGTATATCAGAGAAAACTCTGCAATCTACATTGTAAGAAAAGTACTATAAAAATACAACAAAGAGCTCTCAGATTTGTTCTTTATAAAGTAAGAAAGGAGACAAATAAGAATGAGTAGTATCTTCTCAGTCTGAAAAATCGTGTGTGGTCACAAAATCATATATTTCTAGTTGTGTAACTTGGCTCTACGACTAGGAGAACATCACTTAGTTGTGCTTATAGTGAACATTTTGATTTTTAAAAATATATGAGTCTCCTTTAAAAGCTTTCAGGCCTCAGCCTTGGGAAAGTAAATCAAGTTTACCTGAGTATGCATTATAACTGTCTAATCCATGAAAGTGATACTCTATTTGTTTTGTGATATTTGATTCCCTGTTAAATACTTTAAAATGGAGGTTCCTGTCTGGCCATGTGGTATGAGGGTACTTAATATCTAAGAGGATTCAGTTGTCATGAATACATTTAAAGGGTCTTAGAATACTCCTTTGGAGTAGAGTCATTTTGAAGAGTAGTCTATTTATTGCCCACCTCTAAAATGTCAAAGTTGGCAATTATATTATGAGGGATACATTTCTTCTTTCTGTCTAGTTCAGGTTTGAGAGTGCACATAGCACGTATCAGAGCTGGGTCTCCAGCCCAGGCTGCTCTCTCTGGAGTCCTCTACACGGCCTTCTCAAGCGGCTTGTGGTATCCTCCCCTGTGGCAACACAATCATTATATTTCGGGCCTCATGAACATACTCATCACGTGTACCAGACTGTCCCTAAAATTGTGACAAATCAAATGGAGGATGTCTTGCCTTCTTTGTTGGTAAGTAGAAGCTCACTAAAGTAGAAAACAAAAATGCCAACTTAGGCTACACAAGCATGAGCATGAGTCTACCACATTTTTTAAGTCAATTTTTATTTTGTGTTAATTTTCTATGATACTAGCTCATTAAAGTCCATATATCAGAGATATGAAGTGAGTTACCAAGTTGTTGTGCCTCTTTAATTACCATGTATCTTTTGCAGTAACTACTGATCAGAACAAACTCTCCCATACAGAGTAACACTGGATTTGGAGGTACCAGTCAAAATGATAGATGAGGATGACTTAAATCATACCTAACCAATAGTTTAGGGCTGAATGGGCATCATGTGTAAATTCTCTCATAACTGCAGCCGTTGTCAAGCCCAGATAAAAAGACTAAACGTTACTGAGAGTAATTGGTTTGGCTAAGATACACAGCTGATATATGGTTAAGATTTGACTCAAACCACCAAGACTCCAGAGACTCAAAATTAACCTAGCGCTCTAAAGTCTATCCTGCCCTTTTCTCTCTTCCAAGGGAACAGTTGTCCATTTATTGAAGGAAGATTAAGTTTAGAATCTTGAGTGTCAGCTCATCCTTTCAAAGGTTATTGTTCTTTTACAATTTCTCTCATTGCTAGGACCTTCAAATAACAAGATACCCACGGGGCAAATTCAGTACCTGAAGTCCTATAAAAAATAGGACTCCCTTTTCTTAAGTGATGTGTGGGACAATGTACAGGGACACTTCTAAACTGTGTACCACTGCCTAAATGATGTTTTTGGAGAAGTGATCACAACAGTGAAAAAATTCTAGTACTTTTGCATCAAGAAGGAATGTTTATCAAAGGCTATTATTTACACTTAAGTAAATAGAAAAGATATGTGCACAGGGATAGTCCTCCTGTATATAAAAATGTAGGCAGCAGAAAATGGTGAGAGGGAATTAATTGCTTATATTTCTTTATCCTAATAAGTAAATAAGGCAAATTAGCAAAATAGTCAACGTAGTCTAGCTTACTACAGTTTCCCCTCTTTCTTTCCCAACAGAATGTTAAGTGTTTCAGCCCATTTGTAATAGTGCTCCCTGAATGAATTGTCATTTCAAAGGCTGGGCTATACCAACTAATCAACATATACATGACCACATTTTTGGGGTGGGGGGCGTGAAGGGATAGTGTATTATGTACTATTACCACGTGTAGTAACAGTAGGAAAAACACCTTTGTTCACGTGACATTCTCCACTGTCTCAGAGTTCAACATTGTAAAGCAGTATATAAAAACTGTAAGTATTTAGAAAGGCATGTAGTACTTGATAGGTATTATTAGTCAATAAGATCTAACTATTGACCTTGAATTTAATTATTCTAACTACACAATGACATTGTCTATAAATTATGGGAATTATGGTATTCTTGGAGAAAATAACTATATAATGAGAATAAGCTTACATTTATTGCTTAAAGAGACATTAGGTACTAAAACTAAGATGACTTCAACACATTTATGCTCAGTAGATCCATGATAGATTATTAGTAAACATAATGAAGATAGCTTTGGAGCCACGTAGAATCAAATTTACTGCAAGAACAAATTCTTTTTCTATGATAAAATTATAGAAGCTACCAACGGAGAAAATAGACTGGAAATTAGGCATGATGCGAAACACTTTATCAGTGAACTTTATAATATGAAATTATCCCTCCTCCACTCCAAATAAACTTACTTGGAAAGTGTGAAGATGAGATGCTTGGCATGTTGTAACGGTCAATGAATATGTGTCCCATAGTTAAGGAAATTGGTTTAGAGAGATCTAGAAGCTAGAGTAACTAGCATTGTATTCCAAGGTGTCTGGCTCCAAATAGTCATGTTCTTCAGAACTGTTTTCTTTCCTACAAAATTATCAAAGTCAGAGCACTGAATGTTCCATGGTCAATCTCATTGTGTTGAATTTTTGGGTTGATTCATATATATTGCAATAGAAGTCAGAAAAAAATATATAACAAATGTAGCACTATATAAACTATATTTTTAAAAACAAATCAAAGACAGATTTTGAAGATATTGTTAATTGAACATGATCCTTTAACATTTGTGATATTAATTATTTATCTATACTTAGAAATGTAGTTGGAGATAAATTATAATTTAGTTTCAGAATTTCTTAAAATAAATTGTAAGCATGAAATGAAATTTAGTGTTCATATAAGAGAAGCTTAAATATTCCATCTACACAGAAGAAAGTAAAAAATAAAAGCTATTCATGCTCCTACTTCCACTTCCCAAAGGTACAATTATTAGCAGATTTCTTTCTATTCACATATACACTTCTTAAAATATTATTACCAATTAGAATATGGTATATAATTACAGCATGCACTTTTCTTGAAACTTAATAATATATTCTGCCTATTTTCCACATTAACACATATAATTCATTATTTTGAATTGTTGCTTAGAACCCATATATGAATATACCATGATTTATTGAGTTAATTCCCTATATTAGTATTTAGATTTTTCCAACTTTTGCTAGCATTTTTGAAATATATCTTTATGGTTCTTGATTGTGTAGCAGTGGGAAATAAATGTATGGAATAAATTCCTAGACTATTAATCTAGATAAAAAATTTTGGTGTTGACAAAATTTCTTTCATTAAGATTGTACCATTTACAGGGCAATATGAAAATGCCTATTATCTTATCTCTTCATGAGATTTTAATCAATGCAGAGAAGAAAAGGAATGTTGTATTTTAATGTACATTTCTTTAACTATGAGAGCTTATCAATGAGTACACCTATTTACTAGGTATTTGTATTTCTTTTTCTTTTACTGATTTATTATTTTGCCCATGGGTCTACCATGTTGAACATTGTTTGCTGTTAATTTTAGGCTCTTTTTAACATTAATATGTTTCCTTTTATTAGTTAAAAACAAAACTACCTGATAATCATTTAACATTTTTTAATGGAATCTTGTTATTACATAGAATTAGAAAATATAAACTATGGCAAATTTTTAATTATTCCCATTATATCTTCTTGGAAAAATCTTGTCACCTAGGATTATGTAAAAAATTAATGCATTGGTTAAGGTGTGAAATTATACTTCTGAAACTTATACAGCTTTGAAAACCAATGTTACTTCAATAAAAAATTTAAACTTCACATACTTTTTATTTCCCTCTATGAGTGAGTGAGTGCACTTACATTTTATTTACGTTTGTAGCTTACTTATCATATTACCAAGGCAAAGAAACTGAACTGAGTATTTTCTTAGTGAGATATGGAATACAAATTTCATTTGGCCTAAAACATTTTTTTCTTAATAATACCTAACATTTGATATTAATATACACTCTTCTTGAATAATTGAAAGATTTTAACTTGCTTAACAGCTGGTAAAGTTTCCAATGTATCCACATTATGGGGTCATCTTTCTATGTATTTTTACTTTTGGGGGAAGCATGGGTTCTTGTGTTTACATGATTAGTAAAAGAGAAAAGGAGTCAAAATACATAACATATAATATATAACTGAGAAGATCTTATGTGTCTTATTAATTCTGCTAAAATATGATGAGTTCATAATTCAAGGGAGGAAATACACCTCACTTTTGACTATATCACTGAGTCTATATGCAAAACATCTATGTAGTATTTTCTTTACTAATAAATTAAGTCACCTTTATATTTAAAATTGCCATTGTATGATAAATAACTAATATTTCTGTCAACAAAAGGTTGCTTGTATTAAGAACTGTTTATCACTAGTAAAATGATTTGGCATGAAACACCTGTTATTATGAATGAACAATTCTTAGGTACTACAATCATCAGAACAGACTTTTCTAGAATACTATGAGAGTTTGCCAATGAAACAGTGAGTCTGTCAAAGTGTAACTAACTAGAAATAAGTTGACTTTGAATTACTTCTTCAGGGAAGTTATATGTAAACTATACTGTATAGTACTATACCTATACTAAAAGTACAGACCATGATTTGTGTGGATTGTGTTAGTACCTAAAAGCTGCTTGGTTCCAGGCCCAGCTTTTTGACCAATTCTACCCAGTGTAATAAGTACTAGGTATTGTAATTTATTTGGCTCTTATTCTTTGGTCCTCCAGGCTTACAGTCCCAAATCCTGTTAAAGAGTGGTAAAGCATGAACTTTTGAGATGTGTAGATTTATAAAAAACTTCAATGAAATATGACCCTTAAATTTTTCCTAACTTGTATGAAGATTCTAAACCTAATTTAACTTAAAGATCAGAACAAAGTTATTAACAATTAATTTGAAAAAAACAAAAACTTCCTTTTAGTTTTGGAAGGTGACAATTACTGCTTTAAAACAGATAATTACAAAAATGTAAAGGGAAAATTCACTACTCTTTCAAAATACATATTGACTTATTATGGCACTTTAAGTGTTGTGCCTACAAAATGACCAAATTTTACAAAATATTTTCTAAGTTTAACTAAACTTACTGTAGAGAAATCAGATCTGAACAGATTCAGAGATTTGTCTGACAATAAATAATCATGGTCTATAAGTATAATGTTTCTGATGTTTTGAAACAAGAGATTCTTACCACGCATATTGCTGCTTCCTGCCTTTCTAATGGAAATGCCCACACCTCCTATGAGCCATCTAGAAGTGAAGAGGTTCCACAATGACCTTGAAAATGACCTAAAGTGAGAAATTTGAGTGATGGATAAAACAATGACTCTAAGCAAGATTAAAATCTCCATGGATTTATTATATGGTTATAACTGTACACAAAGTGAAGTCTACACAAGAGATCTTATAAAGTGACCTAAACACTAACCAGACGTTCTAGTTCATTTTAATGTGCTCAGGGAGAAAGTGTTTAAGGGAAATATGCTACTTGGAGAAAAGCCATTTCCCCCCCATTCATACTACCTGGATCTCTGCTTGTTCCACAGTGGTTCTGATACTAGGGCCACATGCCATTAGCAGAATATCACATGTGTTAACTACAATGAAATCCAAATTGAAATGTCCTAGACAAAGCATTCACTTTTTTGAATTGACAAAACATCTGTAGCCTTGGTTTGGACATGAAGAGTGCTATCAATGAAATATTGATCAACTTGGGTGGACACAATATTCTAAACAAAATAGAAAATGTGTTTTCTTAGGCTTGAAGTTATGGGAATGAACTGATGACTGATGAAGTTCTTCTAATTCTGTTATGGAGATGATTCCACAATCAAGGTTTGGCAGTAACTATAAGGAAACTAAAAAGTCTTTCAGAATCTATTGCTTCTCGTCAATGCTTGCAAATACTGTACAATTTAAATAGTGGTAGTAATTATAGTACTTTTAAATAGTCAAAAAAAAGAAATACCCACTCTAGTCAAATGGACATGGTTTTGGTTCACTGACCAACCAAAATTATTTAGATATCGATTAGGGTGGATTTTCATATACATAGGGAAGTTGCGTTCTCAATGATAATATATGAGTGTCCCAGCTTCTCTGGCTATTTGCCTTCACTTGGATTTTAATGTTGATTGCAGCTTTTCTAGTTGGTATGCAATGATATCTGATTTTGAATTTTCTCTGATGATCAATGATTGCATTTTTTGAGGATTTCATGTATCATTGATATATCTTCTATAGCAAAGGATCTGCTGAAATCTTTTGTTCTTTTTTTAAATTGCTTTCTTATGATGAATTTTGAATGTTGTTATAACAATTTTGAATTTGTTCTTTGTCTAAAATACTGGTTTTGGTAGCTGTTCTATAATTTATTCATTATATATTTACAATTTAGTAATTCATAGTAAATTTCTAGCATTTTATGCCTATCATTATTACTCCCATTATTATTACTACATTAAATATTTTAAATTGTCAACTAATATATTTAACAATACCAATATGGAACTCCAGTTTTTAGTGGAAAAGAATTTTGCATACTTTCATGTCTTTCTCACCCCCCCTTTTTTTTATATTTATGCATATAAGAACTGGGGTATAGGCCAAAGGTGTGTGTGTGGGGGGGGGCGGTAATAGATTCACCATAGATAGACTGGGGAGCAGAACAGATGCATCTACTGAGATACACAGCAGGCGAAACAGGAGAGGTCTGCTGCGCCATGCGGGTCAGCTCCCTTACCAGGGATAAAACGCATGTGGCAGTGGTTAGCAACAGCTTGAGCTGAGAATTTAAGAGGCTTTTTTTCTAGCACCTTAAAGCCTTTGGTATTGAGAGTAACCAGTAAATAGTGCATCTTATCATTTAGACAATTTTAATCTTTTTAGGAATTATTTTTTATTGATCTTATATTTTGTTTCTTTAAGAACGATTTGCGGCCCTCCCTGGTGGCGCAGCGGGTTAAAGCACTGCACTAAGAAGCTGAAACCACTTCCGCATGAGTTCGATTCCCGCCTGCCCTGGAGATGACCACATGGCGTGGCAGACCTCTCCTGACCCGCCCACTGCTCCCCTCAGCAGTGTACTTTGTTGATCTGTCTGTTCTGCACCCCACTCTGCCTCTGGTGAAGTCTTTCGCCACCCCTGCGTCTCTGACCTGTACCCCAGTTCTGCATGCACAAATAAATAAATATTAAAAAAAAGAACGATTTGCTATAAATTTGCAATAAAATTGTAATAGATTTGCAATAAATTTGCTAGCAAGTTACAACTGTTATTAAATAATGTAGTAAAAGGAAATTTAGTAGTGGGTGCATGTGCAACTTCCTTCTTCTGTGATTCAAATTTCATTTTTACTTATGTTGGGTTGTAGTCATATAGTTAGTTATAAGCAAGTGGAGAGATGCAATAGTAAATTATTAGCATACCAGTAATAAGCTAAGTCTTAGACTCCCTTAACCAATTTAAGTGATTGGAATACTGAGGTAAAGATTCCCACTCCAGCATACACTGACCTGAGGCATGTTGGAGTGTGAGTTCAGTTTTGTTTGCCATTCTATGAGAGAGACATTGATAAATTGGGCCTAATACATAGGACAACCAAGATAGTAAAAGGGCTAGACATGGTGTCACATAAGGAATGTTTAGAAAAAACTGGAATGTTTAGTCTGCAAAAGGAGAGAATGATGGGGCTGTGGATTGGGTGGAGGAACACGATAGCCATCTATCTTTAAACATTTACAGGACCAACAAAATAAAGAGGACTTTTTTTTTTTTTTGGTCACAAAAAGCTCACCAGTAACGTTAGATTAAGTTCAAAGCAGGCAGATTTTGATTTGTAAAAATGAAAACTGATTTAGAAATTCTAAAATAGAATTGGCTTTTTGATTTAGATGCAAGCTTAGCAAAACACAAAACAATATTCCAAGGTCAACAGTATGCAGGACTCCTGTCAAAATATCCTAGAATTATGTGAATTAAATTTTGTTATGAATCACACTTCATCAAGCAGTAGTTTCTATGGTAATTGATAAATAGATGATTTTGTTGATCTGGGTGTTGGATATAAAGTATGGCTAATGGATGAGAAAATTAGAATCTTAAAGACGGATAGCTTTTGAATCAAGAGAGCAGCAGGAATTCTTTAATTGATAAGTTATGTCTAGATACATAAAAAAGCCAAAAACAGACATAATTTTCATAAGAAACTGAATAGGTAAAAACAAATTTTATACAAATATTTATGAAGCTATTATCTGGAAAGAGATTAGGTTTGTCATGAATGGTTTCTAGTGATTTTACTAGTCTAAGTTAAATGATCAACTTGTAGTCACCATCTTACTAGACTTATCACCAGTCCTTGACACTTGTGACTGCTTCCACCTTTTTGAAACAAGTTCATTGACAGAAGACCCTGTTCATACCTTTTTGTCCTGTTGTACTCCAGGGCCTAAAAGAGGTCATGCTATACAGTCATTGCTCAATGATAAAAAAATAATTTACAAGTGGAAGAAGCTGATTAGCATACTCTACATGTACACAAAGAATTTATAATACAAGAGGATGAATATTCTATCAGAAAAATATAAAAAGAAAATAAGGTAGCACTTGGCTAGAAGAAAATAAATTAAGAGAAACTAATGGTGGATAATTTTTTAAGATCTAGATGTTTACTCTTCTTTTCTCAGAGTTATTTATGCATACATGCACTGGATGTAGGTCAGAGGATCTGGGGGAGGGGGGTTTGGTGAGAGTATTCACCAGAGACAGAGTGGGGAGCAGAACAGGCAGATCTACTGAAATATTCTGCTGAGGAGAGCAGCAGGCAATACAGGAGAGGTTTGCTGTGCCACATGGGTCAGCTCTCTGGCCTGAGATGAAAGTTGCTACAGTGGCTGCTAAACTTGCTAATCCTGTCTTCAATCCCTGCACCACCAGGGAGGCGCCTCTAGATGCTCACTTTTATATTAAATATTTAAGAAGGCAGAATGTTGAAAAAATATAATCTTCAGGGTTTTTATATATATATAACAGTTTATTTTTTACATCATTTTGTACATTTTTTTTTTTTCATCTCAATTGCGGGTTTCCCATCACCGAGTCAGCCATGTGCCATCACCATAGTCCCGTGCACTTCTCTCTCCCCCCCATTTTTGATCCCTTCCCCACTCCATCAAGTAAGTTTTGAAGCTTTTTTTTTTTTTTTTTGAGAACTGTTAAGTGAAGAAATCAGGTTACAAAAATGAACATAAAAATAGTGTAGTGAATGATAGGGAATCCTCCCAGATTCATTTCAGGATTGAAGTTCTCTTTCCCTCAGCTATAGGAATGTTGGTTGAGAGCTCTGAGCTGAGTTACTGTCCTAGAATTTCTCTAGTTGAGGAATACCTTCTTACAGAAGGTCAATGCCCCTTTTCTGGAGCTAACCTGAATTTAAGCCTACTCATTGAGGAAGTACAAAGATCATCTCCCTGTCATAATGTATAACTACTATAAGTGAGCTTCCCAACTCCAGAGCCATTGTTAGTAACCAGTAAGATCTTTTTGGTGACTGCACTGAAATTCAATTACTCCTTCTAGCCAACTAACTTCTCTTCCCCTTCTCTCCTTGAGGGCCCAATGCATAAATTTATGATATATGACACTTCTCCCAATTCTCATTGTCTAAGACAAATATGTATCTGAGAAACTTTGAAGAAAAAACATGCTAAATTTTGGGAACTAATAACATTCATGCATATGATAAATAAGGATGGATCTTATATACATCCTTAAATTCAACTGAAGTAATTTCAATTCAATAAGTACTTAATAAACATGCAGTGTTTATAAAATACCATTTGGTTTGCAATGGGAAGTGTAATAAAAGCAAGATGACCCCGGTCCTTTAAATTCATAGAAAATACATTCAATTTCTGAAACACTTTGATACAGACTAAGGTTGGAATCCTCCCAGATTGCAACCAAGCTCATAGCTAACAGCCTGCAGATGTTCATGGACTTGTGAAAAAGCAATGTGACTGTGAGGGGTGTGAGACGATACTAGTCTATGTTTACATGCCTTTCTTCCAAAGATACTCTGTGCATCTGCAGACTATTTTGTATTTTTATTACTTTCTTAGTTCCTTAAACAGGTGTGCATCCGTAGTTCTAAGAGCACAAAATGAACATAAATTGGCTTATAGACTTATCATTTTGTAATATTATCCTTCCTCATCTTGGATTATGGTAAAATGTGAATGGGCAGATCTTAAGGAAATCTGAGAATATTAATTAATGTTCAAAAACCTAATTGCCAGAATTATTATTTCAAATCAGTCTTTTAGTTCTGAACATTTTTAAAAACCAGCTCCTATTTTCCCCTCCCCCAACCATTTAGCAAAACCAGCAACAAGTCTGTGTATGAACCTTCAGTATTTTCACCTCTTTCACACATGGACATTGTTAGTAATCTAACTGCATAGTTAAGTATTGAAATAATGAATAGCAATAAAATGTGAAAGTTTTTTTTTTTAAAGTAACAATAATTAGGTTGAAAGGACCTGCGAACAAGAGAAATCATCAGGTAATATAAGAGGTGGTATTCACAAGTAAAGATTTTTATTTATACATAGCTATCTACCACATTCTTAAATATCTCTCAAGAAGGAAATCCCAAGTTTTTAAGCAACTCAGAATGTAAGCTTTTGCCATCTGTATCAGCAAAGCCATCTATGACAGTTATAGTCATTTAATGTTTTTATATCGTTAATGTTCTCAGCAATTCATATGGCAGCTGTAATAAATTTTCACTGTCCTAATTGAAAAAATCACTAAATCTGTTGTATCTTTTTTCTCTGTTTTCTGTGCTCTCCCTTTTGAATGGCCTAATTTGTTTTGTCATCCAAAATACACACAAACCATTTTCATCTATGTTGCCTTATTTGTTGCCCTGAAAAATCTTACACCAATGCTGTTATAATGACTGGGATGACCACATCATAGTGGGACAAACAATAGGAGTGTTTTCAAGCTAAAGACATTCATCCCAAAATGATATTACTTCATCTCCAACACATTTCTGAATGGCTTCTTTCCTATTTTTAAATAAGAAATATGAAGATGTATAAAGTATTCTGCATAAAGAAAACACTTCAAATAATGTTTGCTTTATTTCTGATTTTAACCTAATGTCCCACCTTTTGTTTTTCATTTGTTTTGATCACCATTTCTATGTTTGGAGATAAAAGAGGCACTTCTATATCATGTCTATTTTTTTTTAATCTTAATACTGTTTACACAATTTGTAGGGAATAGCCTGCTAACTATTCCTGAATTAAGTTATTATTTTCAGAGTCTTGCTCTGGGAGTAAGATTGTATCTGAGAGTTTCCTTGGTGAATAAGCTTAGGGGACTTATTCTAACCCATGTTCCCCTTTTAGAAAGTACATCATTTTAATCAGTATACACACTGTGCTGGACACTGTAGAGTAATATTGAGAAATTTTGCTGTGCCAGGTAGAACTTCATTGACCATGACATTTAAGCAAGACAAATGCTACCTTTACAAAGAGAGTTAAGAATTATCTTACCATTACAAGTTTAAATATTTAGCCCATGTATTTTGTGCATACCTAGAAAAATGGCACTTTTTATTGGCAAACAACTGACAGAATCTCTTAAAATGTGATTAATTAAATTACACCTGGAACTCTGTATAAATAACAAAAAAATCAATGTAATTGTTGTACCAAATGACAATCTGACTGTCCATCTCTCCATCTGTTTGACCAAATATATTTTGTTAGAGTGTAACATAGATTCTTTCTATGTCTGCCTTCAAGAAGCAAAGGGATTTAAATGGTAGCAGCAATTTAATATTCATCACCCCAATTTGGGATTGCCAGCTTTATGCAAATGCACTATTTCTTTTGAAAATTGCATCTTTTAAGCTGTGTAATAAAAACAATTATGTATGTATAATAGATAAAAAATAAATTGTTAAGCTGATAGCAACCAGGGTACCTGATATGTACAAAACAATCTCTTTATAAATATAGGTATTTATATTTGCATTCTATTATCCTATATATTTAAAATTTCATAAAATTAAAAATTTAAATTACCAGAATGACCACAAAAATATTAAGAGCAGTTACTTTTGAAGAGAGAAATGAGATGGAATACCAATTGAAGATGATACTACTACTAATCTTCATAATTCTTTACTGGTGGAATTGTTATTAATATGTGTCAAGTTATTTTAATGATTATAAAATGGAATGGAATTTGCAATGGAAAACATACTAAGAGTAAGTCAAATCATTTTACAACTTGGGAAATAAGAAAATAATGATTTCTTTATTCTTTTACTTTTTCCTGTATGGTCCTGCTGGCTTGAAGTCAGTTAAAGGACTACTGTTCTTCTTTGGTTTATCTAGCGTCTATATTGTTTTTCTAGGGTTTTCAATCTATCTTTTTAATGGAGGAAAACAGATCAATGCCTATGGCTCATCGTTATTTATTGTATCAACTTCCCTCCACTTTTTTAAGAAAAAGTTTTAGAAATCTTTGAACATGAAAAATAAAAATATTCTAAAACTACAGGAAAAGTCACATGAAAAAGAAGATATTGCTGAATCAGATGTAAAGGTGCCCTAAATTATACTCAAACAACAGCATCCCCAGGTTGAGGTATTAGAGCACTGACAGCCGTGGCCCATAAAACACTATGAATTTTTTATAGCACCAGGTGCGAATATTATGAAGTGGGGAACAGCTTCATTTAGAATTAACAATGCGTTGTTAAATAAGTCAATAAAAAATCTATCTACTGTCTCTTATTTTTCTATTTTACTTTGGGTAGTATTTTTAAAATAAAAATTCTTTCCTCATCTCTATTCTATATGGATGGTAACATGTCAGTAAAATCTTAGTGATTAAAATAATGACTTTGTAATAGCAAGGTGAGTTACAGACATTCTGAAATTTGGCCCAAAGTCCCCATGATTTTCCTTTCAGGATCACTAGGACACAATTTTAATACTGGATAGTTATTCCCTATGCTTGGATCTGGTGACCCTTCTTAGAAACATTTTCACCTGTAACTTGCTCCTGAAGTTGCTAGAGAGGATAAATACAGAGTAGGAAGGTAGAATCTTGGAGATTATCACAGTTGGGTTCCTGGGCCATCTTTTCAAATCCTCAGGAGAGTGATCCTCAAATGTTTTCAAGTAATTTATCACTTGAAAGACATTGACATCTTGGTCGGGAATCATAAAGAGGTAATCATTAAGCATCTAATAAAAATCATTAGATGATACACTTATATTTTAAGTCTATTTAATATATATTTATTTTATATATTATGCATATAGATTCTACTATAGTGAGAATTTAAGAGGAATATATCAGAATAAAGTTTACACTTGAAGAATTTATTGTATTTACATTTTCCCCATGTATTGAACAAAACCTACATTTATTTAACTGATGGAGTCATGAAACCTTGGTGATCTGACAAAGAATAGTTTGAGAAACTTCCATTGGTACTCATTACCATTCACTCATCATATTTAAGCTCTATATTTATAACTGACGCTTACTTGACACCTTCATTTTGAAGTTTAAAACGCAGCGAACATGAAATGTCATAAATATAACAAAACTGTTGGTTTCATATATTCTCCTTAGCTGTCTTTCTGCTCATTTTGCCCCAGTAAATAACACCATGATATGTAGGGTTGCTAGGACAAAACTACTCATAGTCAACATGGATCCCTTCTTTTTATACCTCAAGGATATTATTTCTAAAATATCTAACTTCTCTTCCTTTCCTTCAGTCCTATCTTGTTCTGACCTACTGGTATCTCTTGGTTTCATTATTTCAGGAACTTCCTAACAGATTTCTCAACTTCATGTTCCTTTAATTACTCTCCACAGAGCATTCCAGAGTGCTCTTTAACAAACATAAATCAGGGCCCTCCCTAGTGGTGCAAGGGGTCAGGTCTCAGCACTATCAAGCTAGTGCAGCCACTGTGGTACAAGTTTGATTCCTGGCCCACCAGGGAGCTGATCCACGCTGAGAAGCAGACCTCTTCTCTCTTGCCCACTGCTCCCCTCAGCAGTGGATTTCAGTCGATCTGACTGTTCTGCTCCCCACTCTGTCTCTGGGAGTCATCTCAGCCTCCAGCACCTCTGGCCTGGCCTGTACCCCAGTTCTTGTATGCATCACTAAATATTTATTTATTTATTTATTTATTCATACAGAACTGGGGTACAGGCCAGAGATGCGGAGGGTGAGATGATTCACCAGAGACAGAGCGGGGAGCAGAACAGGCAGATCGACGAAGTACACTGCTGAGGGGAGAAGCGGGCGGGTCAGGAGAGGTCTGCCACGCCATGTGGTTGCCTCCGGGGCAGGCGGGAATCGAACTCATGCAGAAGGGGCTTTAGCTTCTTAGTGCAGTGCTTAACCCGCTGCACCACCAGGGAGGGCCCGCATCACTAAATCTTAAAGCAAACAAACAAACAAAAAACAAACACAGATCAGATCACTTTCTTCTTGAAACCTTCCCATTTCACTTAGAAAAATTAAATGCAATCTTTTTATCAGTGTCAAGAAAACCCAACATAATTGACTCCTGGTCTATCCCGTCTCTTAGTGCCTCTTGTGTGTTGTTCCTGTCTACTTCTTGCTGGACATCCTGCTGCTTGAACACACAGAACTTATGCCTGAATGTGTTTTATGATGATTATTTGTGGGGTACAGGGCACAAAGAGATGACTTACACATAGATTCTGCTCTCCAGAAATGGATAATCCAGTAGAAAGAGACAAGGCACCATAAAAACAAGAACACTAAATATTCTGGGTCTTTGAGAAAACCCTAAGTACAGGCTATAGGACCACAAAGAGCAGTCACTACTTTTACTTGAATGAAGTCTATTATATTAAGCTTTGAAGATAATTTGGGAAAGGTTGGCTAGGAGGACCCAGACCAGGCAAGCGCTGGAAGAAGATGATGTACTTTTAAAGGCTGACAGAAGATTAAAAGCACATTAGGAAAGAGGGAACACACAAATTATTTAGCCTGGCTTGACCCAAACATTATGCTTAAAAAGAGTCTTTTGTTCTATTTTACTATGAACAATGCAGGAAAAACGGATGAAATACTCTGTGAGCCAAGCAGAATGATCAGATTAGGATTTACTTTTAATGCCCAGTCCAGACTTACTGGGTTTATGTGAACATGTCATTCTTCTATTTAGCAAACAGTTACTTACATAATCTCTGCCTGGCATTATTCTAACTGTTGGAGATGGAGAATTGAATACAACTGGTTAAGTCCCTGCTCACAGTTTATTGTGGCAGACAGAACATAATATGCAAATACAGGCTTATTTACTATTTTAGGCAGTGATACCTGCTATGAGGATAAAGAAGGCAAAACACAGGAAAAGAGGTGGGGGAGAATTATTATTTTAATTGAATGATCATGGATGGGTTCTCTGACGACATCAAAATTTGAGTAGAAGCCTGTGAATAGTCAATGGAAGATAGATCTTGAAAGAAGAACATTCTTGACTATTGAAGTGGCATTGTGAGAAGACTGAAGCCTATGTGAGCAGGTATTACCGGAGAAATGACCTCTTTGCTCTTCCTCCACAGTTCCCAGAGCATGGTAAACAAGCTGAAGAGTGGTAAAATCCGGCCCTGCCTGGTGGTGCAGCGGGTTAAAACACTGCACTGAGACGCTAAAGCCACTTCTGCATGAGTTCGATTCCCGCCTGCCCCGGCGGTGGCCACGTGGTATGGCAGACCTCTCCTGATCCACCTGCTGCTTCCCCCAGCAGTGTACTTCATAGACCTGCCTGTTCTGCTCCCCACTCTGTCTCTGGTGAAGCCTCTCGCCGCCCCTGAGCCTCTGGCCTGTACCCCAGTTTTGTGTGTACAAATAAATAAATCTTAAAAAAAAAAAAGAGTGGTAAAATCTGATTCAGAGAGAGTGAGCCAGTGGCAGACATTGTAAGTCATTGTAGAGCTTTTACTTTTACTGAGACGAATATGGTATCTACTGGAAGTTTTGAATTTGGGTATGACCCATATCACTATCTTATAAAAATAGTTCCATAGAGTATTTAGAATGG
This sequence comes from Condylura cristata, assembly GCF_000260355.1. Taxonomy (NCBI): domain Eukaryota; kingdom Metazoa; phylum Chordata; class Mammalia; order Eulipotyphla; family Talpidae; genus Condylura; species Condylura cristata. The sequence continues at coordinate 51,532,587 of NW_004567108.1, read as the reverse complement.
ATGACAAGAAAGAGACATGGGAATCAGTGGTCTGTTTAAGGAATCCAAACAACAGAAGACAGTGGTTTAAAGTAGGTAGTTTCCAATGCAGATTATAAGTGGGTAGGAGTTTATTTTGAGGCAAATCACTCAGGACTATTGACTATATATTGAAAACAAGAAAGAGATAGGAATCAAGGATGGTTTTGGTGTGTGTGTGTGTATGTGTGTGTGTGTGTAAGTGTGCATGCCTGTGCTTTGTCAAAAGTACTGGCTAGGGCTCCCTAATGGCTTAGAGGTTAAGTCTCAGAGCTCTCACACATAAGGCATGAGTTCCTTCCCTCGCCAGGGAGCTGACCCATATACAGTACAGCGCACTTCTGTCTTACCTTTTGTTCCCCTCGGCAGTATATTTCAGTCAGATGGCCTGTTCTGCTCCCTCCTCTGTCTCTGATGAATCATCTCACCTTCTGCATCTCTGGCCTGTACCCCAGTTCTGCACACATATACAAATAGTACTGGTTGTGTTACCATACACCTTGGATCTAGAACTTGTTTGCCTAACCTTCTTGGTACTGAGACCCTAGGCTGACAGAAATTCACCCAGTCACCAGTGAGAAACAGGCTCTCTCCTACCCTCAATAGGGGCTGAAAAATGACAGAAAGGTGATAAAAAAAAAAAAAGTCACCTAAGATTTTTAGCATACTAAACCATGCACCGCTGGGTAGAAACTGGGGATGACAATGAGACATTCAAGGCATGAAATAACATGTAACCCCCCCCAGTCTAGTCCAATTTAAAACTCTGTTCCCCACTTCTCTTCCCTGGCAACAAAACCAGGACCCCTATACTGCCCCAAGAATGTGACTCAGACTAGTTATGGCCCCTCTGCCACTGTGTGATTGAAATAAAATAAATGCTTCTCTCTTGAAAACTATTACTGCCTTTTCAAAATTTGTGGTGGGTTAATTAGTCAAAGCCAGACAAAAGCCCTTCAGAAGCGGTAACAGTTGGATGACGAGGCTACTTTCTATTTGGAGTTGAAAGTAAAAATGTATATTTTTGCCATATTAATTTGTGAGGCACATTAAATAAACATACCTACATACATATGTGTGTGTGTCAATATATTCATTCTAGAAACAAGGAGAGGTATTTTTTGCCATTAGAGTGGTCTAGCTTTGCAAGTGCAGACTTCTGACTTGAACACTTGAATCTAAGTTGATTATATTAACCAGTTGAATACATAGTAAAAATCACTTATCAGAGTGAATTCATAACTAAAGGACTAGTACTGGGAATCCCCTAAAATACTGTGTCAGTTATTGAATTAGCAAGTCATTGATGTAGCAATTAAAATGCAACACAATGAGATGAGACCCTCCCTCGTGGCACAGTGGGTTAGAACTCATCACTGCAAGCGAGGCACGTCCACCTCAGTGCGAGTTCGATCCCTGGCCCCGGAGGTGATCGACATGGCGAGGCAGACCTCTCCTGTCTCACATGCTGCTCCCCCCAGCATTGTACTTTGTTGATCTGCCTGTTCTTCCCCCCCACTCTGTCTCTGGTGACTCCCCTCATGGCCCATGCACCCCTTGCCTGTACCTCTCTTCTGTATTCACAAATAAATAAACCCTAAAAAAAAAAAAAAAGAAGAAGGCTACACAATGGTCCTAGAAAGTGAGAAAAGACAAACTGATGGTTTTATTAGTTTTCTTTTTCATTAAGAAAAGCATGAATGACCAGTCTGACTTTAGCTCAAATATTCTAAACTTTCCTACTGCAACCCATATTCAACTTATAATATATACTCTCTCCTTTGTTGTATAACACAGACTGACACTATGTACGAAGAGTCATAATTCAGTTTTCTGGAGTAAAAGTCATATCTCAGTGTTATCATGAAGGCTTCATCCTGCCCTTGATTAAATCTTGTTAAATCCATCAGGCTCAACAATTACATTAATACAAAAGTGATTTGATTTTGTAGCTACCTGAGAACATTCATTCTGTTTAAATTTTCCTAATCACTAATTTCTAAAAGAATGTTTTAGCTGGACTCCCAATGTAGAATTCAGCATGTTTTTTTTTTTTCCTATGTGTATTTTATATGCAATCATTTAGAATAATGAAACAAAAAATCTGGGAAAAAAACTCCAGCTAGAATCATTTTTATTAAATAAATATTAAAGATATTTTAATATTTTAAACTCACAGCAATGTGAAAAGAAATGTCATGGGAATATACCTGAATGTGACTTCGGGTTTAAGTAGAATTTTAATTAAAAATAGCATCCTAATTCAATCATTCTTATGATGATGACTATTTCTTCATTCTGTCTAAATTATTATCTTATGAATTAAAAAGAAATGGAAGATGATTTCTAAAAATAAAAACATAATAGGTAGGACCTAGGAATTTTATCCTTTTCTATTTAATGAATACAATTAATGTTCTGTAGGGGTAATTTATCTGAAACTACTGTACTCATTATGTTAAATTGTCTCTAATTATTATTTTCAGGCAATCTGGCACAAATAGACCAAGTTCAAAATTACAATCCTCATGGAATCTATGGTGTTTGATAAACAAAAAGTTATAACTTTATGTATATAATCAGGATGTCAAATCAGCAGCCAATTGAGTAGAACTCAATGGAGTTAATGCTTTCTAGTAGCTGAAATACTAAAAAAGGGTTCCCGGATACATGCCTTTGATTCTCACCTGGCTCTCCTTTGTGGCACAGAACTGCTCTAAATGTGAATGAGCCTTGTGACTTTACTCATATAACTACTAAGATAGATTCAGTTTTGAACTCATTAATTGAAAGGAGGCATTTTATTGTTGCAGTATAATACAATTGTCTTCAGAACTGGGGGGCAGGGGGAAGCAGTCAATGATACAGATTTGTTTGGTAAGGATCTGTCCCATTAGTAACTCTACCCACCACTAACTTTCAGAGAAGGAAATAAATATTCTCATTGATTGTAAAAGCTCTGGTTTGTAGCCTTGGTTTACACTTGATTTTGTTGTTTTTCTCAGAAGTTGTGAGGTACTCATGTTAACAGAGGGGACAAGGAGTCTGATAAAAATAGAACTCCTAGAAGAGGCCTTGGCTTCTCTATGCAGAAGAGGATCCCAGGTCTCAGAAAAGTCTTTTTAGAATGAGAACTAGCCCAACAAATGCTTTCTGCCCTAGGGGCCTGTCTTACAAATAGTGATTCAAAAGGAGTACAAGAAACTGACTGACAGGAAGGGAAAGAAATGTGGTTAGGTTCAAGGAGGTTATGTTCAGCTAAAAAAAAAAAAAAATTGCTGGTTTAAGAATTTCCTAAAATGCTCTAGCATCTCAAAATGCTGTAATCAAAAGCAATTGCAAAATTTACTTTGACATTTGTTTTACAGTTTGTAATCTCGTGGAAATCACATTTCAACCTTTTATGATTTTTATATTTGAACACACTTTTAAAAAGTTGTTCAGGAATGAATATATTAAGACATTATAGAGCCAGAAAGTCGAAGGTATATGAGTGTTTTGAAAAAATCGTTTTGAAATCTGTTGTTCTAAATTATTCTGACACTAGAGCATGCCACAGATTGTTACAAAGAAATAAGATATTTACCATCAAGTAAACATCTATTGTTGAATTCTAACAGTTGGCCAAACAAATATCCCTAAATATCCAATTTTATCCCCCAGCATAGCTAAAAATATTGGCATTTTACACAAGTCCCCACTTTATGTATATTCAACCCAAATTCAGTTCTAAAATCCCAGACAACACCTCTCAAAACACGTCAATTAAACTAGTTTTCCTTAAATCCTGGCTAAAGAGTCTGAAAATTTAACTTTTACCTTTGTAAAGCTTCTTCATTCTGACGCTGCCAGATTTAGGAGAATTCTCAGGATTTGGTCTGTAATTTAACACTTCTTGTGAAATCATTTCACTGGAGCAAATTTTTTTTTATCTCCCAAGTGATCCTAAGCTTGGCCCTGATCTCAGGAACGTTTGTGACGGCTACATTGCTCTGGCTCACCTGTTTTAGGTTTCTCTTCCTCCCTTTATCTGCCTTTTCCACACAAGACAATCCAAAGTGTGTGTCATTGAGGTGTCACCAGGTCTGTGAGACGTGAAAAGCTGTGCCAGTGAACATAAAACAAAATCCCGGAGGTTTTGTGGCATCACGTTTCCCTGCTGCAAAGAAAGTTGAGAAGAGGCAAGGTAGTTTTAGAGTGGGAGTTTGAATGAGGACACTTTGTCCATGAATGGAAACTCTACATTCTTTGTTATTTTAACAGGCTGTGTCTGTTCTCCTTGAAAGAAGTTGTATGAGAGAAGATTGGATTAAGTAGTTTTTATTTTATTTCAAAGCACTTGTACACTTTTCCAAAGATCAACTTACTTAGCCAAGTAATAAACTCTTGTTTTACAATAATACTAGTGTATATTATATCACTCTAGCTTACTACAAAATACAGAATTAGAGTCGGGAAACAAAACATTTGTTTCTTTGGTGAATGAGGCATATATCATTACCTATTCACTCTGCCAGATATAACTTGAACCTTTTAAGCTATTCAAAGAAATACCCGACTAGTTAATCTACTTTAGGAGGAAAAGAAAAAAAATAGCTTTGCACCTACTTAGCCTCTTTGTGTTTTTTAAAATCTTAGTCATTTGCAGCCCAAAGGAAGTCTAAGTTTATATTTTCTTTGCATTTGTATCTTTGGAAAAGTTAAAAAATGTTCTGCTTGTTTTCAAATTCTACTTTTCACGCTTTTCAAAGGGCTACAGTTTCACAGTGAATAAATGAGTTCATTGAACCAAAGATGGCTACTATTTTCTACCCAGACAGAAATTAGAGTATACTGATTTTAATATCATAGTTTAAATTGTAAAATAATTTAGTTTCAGGCATTAAGCCAAGTAAGTATATGATTATTTACCAAAATTGTAAATCTTTGTTAGTGTCACTCTTTTAGTCTTTTACGTATCTCTGCAGCTTTACTTTTAGAACATTTTCTGTCACTGTGAACTTGACAATGAAGTAGGCACAGCTGTATGAAGGCAAACCCTATTTTTCTAATTTTTGATTAACATGATATTTTTTCTTGTTCAGATTCGCCAATTCCTTGATCATTTTTGTTTTTGCCACTCTGTATAATAGTCAGTTTTACTACAGAAAAGGAATTAGATATTTTTCATACTTTTACTAAGTGTGACTTTAAAACCTGCCTGATTTTCTAGTTAATGTCATTGAATTCTGTTAACTTGCTTACAACCATTAGATCTTGTCTACAAAACAAGCAGAGAAGAAGTTGTGGGTGGTCTCAGCAGATATGTGAACTAACCACTTGATTTCTGTTTCCTCTAAATGCTTTAGGTTAAGTGATTATTCCAGTCAAAAGTGATGCTTTCAGACATGTTACTACAGGTGAATCGACTGAACGAAACATCTTGTTCAGTCATCTTTGCTTATTGCTGGCTGTGTGGTCAAGAGGCATTAACAACCTGCTGAGTCAAAAATAGCAGTGACTTGACAACTTTTGCTGCATGAGAGTGGATAGTGGTACAAAAAGGTCCTGTCATTCCAAACTGTCCCATTATTAAATCTTTGGAAAGTGGAGTATTCTTGAGTTTTGAGTAACGCTGCCACTCACTGGTCAAATAGCTTGATCTCAACTTTTGAGGAAGGTGTTTCCTTCTTTGAGTTCATAAAATGTTGTGTGTGTGTTTCTGTTTAACACCCGTAAGTGACTATGTGTAAATTTAAACAGAAGAAATAAGTGAACACACTTTGACATCTTCCCTGTCAGTGAATAGTTGGGGATTTAAAAATAAACAAATAGGCAACTTTAAATCCTATGTATTTGTCCCAAACCGAATAGGGATATTGATACAGATGAATAGACAAATGATGGAACATTTCTCATCTGCTAGTGTAGTGTTTGACATAAAGCAGATGGTTCTGAAATGGTGACAGAATTAATGAAGAAGAATATAATGACTGCCTAAAGGGATTTGCTATTTGGTCTCATGCTGAGACCATGAAAGAGAAAGAAGGTACAGAGCTTCTTTCAGTGCTTGTAGAGAGATAGCAGAAGAGCTGGTGGAAATAAAGGACTATCACTTGGTTCCTCTTTGCTGGCATGTATAATCACGTAACAAATGAGCTTAGATAGCAAGTACACAGCTGAATTTGGTGTAAGTTGCAAATCCTTTAAAATTGACATTCTAGAGAGAAGACTCACACGTAACCTTAATTTGAAGTAAAATTAGGTCATACTTGGGGGCAGGTAAAACTGGATGCTTTATCAAATCATTAATGTTTTATTTATATTGTTTAAATACCAGATTAATAATGATTACAAATAGATCCAAAGATTTAATTATGTACATTTGATGTATTGCATTTTTTGAGGTAACAGGTTTGTAACACTTTATATTGTGTATGAAATTATATTTTATTGGCTGTAAATGACTCCAACATCCAAAATAGAATTTAAAAGAATAACAAGCATTTGGCCTGATATTACTGTAGAGTACACCACAAAAATCTAAAATTAGGGCATTGTAAAATAAAAGTGAGAGAAGTTTAACAAACATTAGATGGATAAAGCCTTCCTCTCCCCACCCCCATTTTAAATAAACTTAATTTTTAAAAATAAATTTTATTTTGTAGATATACAAAGTGAAGAGAAGTTAAAAAAAGAAAATCAGTGGGTAATTAGTGGGACTCTTCCACTATAGGACTGGTGACAACTGCTAATGCAGCTGTGTGAAGAGATATTCTGTTTGCAAGTTAAACCGATCATGTTTGTCCACTTAACTCTAGTTCCTTTCCATGATGTCTCATCAGCACAGGCAGTTTGCCATCACCAATGTAGGGCCTATTCTTAGAGATTTGGTGTCTCAGACTCTCTTTGCCCCCAACCCAGGTGTAAACAATAAAACCTAGTCTTCAATTTCAGATATTCTGAAGCTTTCCCCACACCCCAGCATCCAAAAACAGTTTTGTTAATGATGGAATAGTCTGATAGGGTTGTTAGGAGGGAAAATGGCCAAGAATGGGAAATGCAGCTGCTTTCGGACTTTTCAGAATTACGTAGTTTGTTTAAATGAATGTATTCACCTTTGCATATGATGTTATTTTTCATTTCCTTCTCTATTCAAATTTATCTGTATCAGCCTCCAAACACGGATACATAATAATTCAATGTTGAACACTGATTAAAAAATCATTCAACTTCTGGGCAAGTTTTCTGCTCCAGGTGGACCCAACTCATTGCCATTTCTTACTTCACTGAAGTTCCTGGACTCAAGCCTCTCACTCCCCTCTGTAAATTCAAACTCCCTTCAAAGCCAGTAATTTGACTCTTCCATCTGCTTTGGACTTCTCTTATTCTATCCTTTCCTTGAGAAATGAACTTGGAAGACCCTAGTTGCATGAACTATGGTAAAGGTGATGAGGTACACATAATTGTGGAAAGAGATCCCATTGCCTAATATATCAAAACAATAACTTGCAATAATGTTTGAACTGCCTTTTAAAAGGGAGATGGTTGAAAGTCTTGCAAAAACAAGGAGATTCTTAACTTATAAGGTTCTTATTTGTGAAGATGCCAAAATCTTATGACATATCCCTTGTTGGAAACCAAATAATTATATGGGTAACTTTAGTTTGGCAGTTCTTATGAGTCTTACATATTCCCTTTATTTAAATTTGGAAATTACTTGATAAACACACTATCTTGTGAAGCTATGACTTTCTTGAAAGCACAAGGACACTCCTTTTATCACCTCTAAGTGACAGGTATATGTTAGCTTTCAAAATATTTTATACATTTTTCACCTATGGATCCTGCCATTAGTGAAGTGACTACAAATTGGGATACACATTTCTGATATTTACTTATTTCTGTCAACTGGTTTTTCCTATCACTATGAATAAGACATAGGTTTATTGCCAAATTAAAAAATTAAGCAAGCAAAATTACAAATAAGTAGAAAATATCACCAAAGAAATGTTGCCTTCCTGGCAAATTTAAAGGTACCAATTTCACTTGTAGTTTCTAAGTAATTGTATAATTACCTCAATTTGTAGTAGAAAACGGAGCTAAAGAATATCCCTTTAAGATAAAAAATAGATCCAAAGTATCTCACAGTTAAATTTTATAGCTAGTGGAAAAGTCCATACAATACTTAAAAGTAACATGTGATTAGAGATAATGAAGGTGAGAAATTAGAATAGGCAAGAAGATAAGAATAAATGTGAAAGATGACAACAGTTTTGGCAGTGCTATACTTAGCAGAGGGTTTGTGGGTAAAATCTTCCCTTGTGGGGAGGAACATTTTATTGTTCTGATTGTTTAGAATCACCAGCACATGGTCATAATAAAAGATGGACTTGTGTTTAGATGGTTTGTTATTATTTTAAAGTTCTACATGAAAAATGCAATTTCTTAATGGGTAGATTCCAGGTAGATGAATTCCATTCCTCCCCTGTTGGTTCACAACTGTATTTTGACATTTTGATGATCTTGTATTTGGAGCATGTGTTTTCTTGAGGGTTTCTCAATAAATATGTGTAGTTTAATAAATGAGCCAGTTCTCTGACTGAATTCACACAGGGTTATATGTAGTCAGACTTAAACCCTAGAGAAGCAAAGTGTCACTCTTTTTGGTTCATCTGTAATTTTTCTTACAGTTTTTAAACATCTGCAACATATGTAAGTGCCATCACAGACACTGGGCTATAAAGATAAATGAGGCTCAAGACTCAGTCCTATTTTTTGGCATCGGCAAAGTCAGGACAGACGCTGATACTTAGCCATTTTAAAACAAGGTGGTACAGGCCCTCCCTGGTGGCGCAGCGGGTTAAAGCACTGCACTGAGAAGCTAAAGCCACTTCCGCATGAGTTCGATTCCCGCCTGCTCCGGAGGTGATCACATGACGCGGCAGACCTCTCCTGACCAGCCCGCTGCTCTCCTCAGCAGTGTACTTCGTTGATCTGCCTGTTCTGCTCCCCACCTGTCTCTGGTGAAGCCTCTCACCGCCCCTGAGCCTCTGGCCTGTACCCCAGTTCTGTATGTACAAATAAATAAATCTTTAAAAAAAAACAACAACAAGGTGATACATACTGTAGGTGGGTAGACAGCAAGAAAAACAAGCAATTAATTTCCATGAAGTTAGAAATGCTGAAGTTATGTCATTGAACTGGACTTTTAAAGACAAACATGAGTTTACCTACTAGAGAATTTGGTGAAAGACCATTCATTTCTATATTGATTATTTAAGAAGAAAAATAATTGATGCATCTTTATATGATGACATTACCTAGCTCAGAAAATAGGATTTGTTCTGCAAAAGGGGACTTTGGAGGTGCGATGTAACTAAGATTCCATGTGAATGATGGAATCACCCATAATGGACACTGCAATACAGGAGGTAACGTGGTATTTTTTTTTTTTTGAAAGATTTATTTATTTGTGCATACAGAACTGGGGTACAGGCCAGAGGCTCAGGGGTGGCGAGAGGCTTCACCAGAGACAGAGTGGGAGCAGAACAGGCAGATGGAGCTGCTGAGGGGAGCAGCGGGTGAGTCAGGAGAGGTCTGCCTTGCCATGTGGTCACCTCCGGGGCAGGTGGAGATCGAACTCATGAGGAAGTGGCTTTAGCTTCTTAGTGCAGTGCTTTAACCCGCTACGCCACCAGGGAGGGCCCAGGAGGTAACGTTTTTATTTGTAGTTTTTCTGGTCTTCTTCAAATCATACTCTTTAGGTGATTACCTATAATATACCCAGAAAACTGGGTCAAGTTTGGGTTGTTCAATTGAGACATTCCAATAAAAAGGAGATATAGGTTTATTTCTGCCAAATAAATAATGCAATTTAATATTTGGAGAAAGCTAATGAACTCAGAATTGTTTTAAAATGTAGGAGCTTAGCTTTTGAAAAAAAGCAATCACTTCAGTTTCCCAATAGACTTGTAAAAGTCAAGTACTAAAAAAATGTCAGGTTGTAAAAAATTAAGTAGCACTGGAAATTATCTATGCAATTTACATAGGTTTTCCATTGTAGAAAAATAAATACTTATTAAGGTTATTAAACCTTAAGTCACCGACATTGCATCATCTTTTTAGTGGCCTAACTCTACTTCAAAATCTAGGAATCATATGGTCCTCATTCCCAAGGGCACTGTCTGCCCACATCCCTCTACCAAGTGGTGGTGACAGGAGAACATCATGATCAAAAATACTGATGACTGTTATCCTGACGGACAGAAAGCGCTTTCTTTGAACTCATTTCTCATTTGTTTCTCATGAAGGGGTTCCATCATGAGATGGATTCTACAAGTTGCAGAAGTAGGTGCTCATTCCCATTCTGTCTTGATGTTTTATTTTCCATTCTATCTCCTTTCCCAACTATCCACAGCCCACTTGCTTGTTACCAAGGCAGAAGCCCCACCCTTATGTCCAGCCAGCCTGTGGCAAGCAGGTGAAAAGACACACCTCTGAACAGTGGGCACCGACAGGGTCTACCCTGGGGTGGCATAGAGACTGGTTTCTACTCTTGGCTTGTTTTCTCATCTTCAAATTCACACTCACTAAAGAAGTGTGAAAAGACCACGCTATTGACTTTTAAGAGTGCAAATGACTATCTTGTAATTCTACCCAGTATTTTCCAAAATACTGTTCAATGCACTTTTTATTTTTATTTTTTAATGGAGAATACAACTATTTGCCAAGCTAGCTTTAAACAAGCAAGATAAACCTTTATTCATAAATTTTCTCACTGCTTGTTTTGGTCCTTAGGCTTTAGGTTGAGTCATATAGGCACAGTTGCCTTCAAAGCTTTTCAGACCATATTTCAGAAAATAGACATTTTCACCAAATTGATTGCCATTAAATGGCTGGGGGCGGGGGTACATTGTTATTCACTTCAGCACCTCTTCCCACTTTGGGACTGGTTTCTTTTTTGTGTTCAGGTGCAAATGTTTCTGCACAGCTGTCTGGAGCACCATTCCAAGCCTTGTGCAGAAAACAAAAATATTTTTCTATTCAGTTATAGCAACAAAAGGAAAATGAAAAAATTCAGGCTTGCCTTTTCTACTTTTTGACTATGTAAGTAGCAGTTCTACACTATCTCCCCATGGGAGTCTGGCCCCAAACAACACACCACAGGGGGACAGCCAACCCATTTTGTATATAAGTAGCACTGGCAGGAATTTGCTTTGGCAGAGTGTGCTTTTTCCCTCGACCTAAGGCTATTACAAGCTTCCTGTGCATCTGTTCTCCCTGATTTGTAGCCTATCTTCTCTGATCATGGCTACCTTTTCATCTGCTTAGTCTGTGAGGAGAATATCACAAATTGCTTTGTCTTATCAGAGACTGCTTTGTCACTTTTTTTCTGTTTTCAAGATTATCTCTCTGATATTAGAGTTAGAAAACTATCAGGAGGGCAGTCTATCTTACTTCTCATCAATAAGTAGGCAAACTGGTATGTGGTCTTCACAAGTGGTCATCTCCTAAGTCTGTGTGAAGTGTTTACACTCATTTAAAGTGAACAAAAATCCTGGACTTGGATCATTCTGTTCAGAGTATTTTGGCAAAATACCAAGAGCTTCTACAGTATTATTGTGGTACTATTTAAATGAACTTGTTTTTTTTTTTTTTTAAAGATTTTTATTTATTTGTGCATACAGAATTGGGGTACAGGCCAGAGGCTCAGGGGCGGTGAGAGGCCTCACCAGAGACAGAGTGGGGAACAGAACAGGCAGCTCGACGAAGTACACTGCTGAGGGGAGCAGCGGGCGGGTCAGGAGAGGTCTGCCACGCCATGTGGTCTCCTCCGGGGCAGGCGGGAATCGAACTCATGCGGAAGCGGCTTCAGATTCTCAGTGCTGTGCTTTAACCCGCTGCGCCACCAGGGAGGGCCTAAATGAACTTGTTTTTTATTTGAAAATTAAAACAATGACACTAGTCTCATAATTCATTGAGGTCATCCTCAGTTAATCAATGGCATCATGGGCATTTAATTTCTGTAATAAATTATAAATGTTTAATTCTTAGCCTTGTAAATTCTAGTAACTCTGGGGCAATAACCACCCCCAATCTCAACTGTCCACTCTACACTTGTTGCAAATGAAATTTGAGATGTTCATTTGAGGTATAAATGTATTTTTCAATATAACAGTTTATTTTTACATCATTTTGTGCCTTTTCCCATCTCATTTGTAATCCTTGTAGGCTTCCCATCACCAAATTACCCATTAAATGTATTTTTTAAAAGATTTATTTATTTGTGCATACACAACTGGGATGCAGGCCAGAGGCTCAGGAGCAGTGAGAGACTTCACCAGCAACAGAGTGGGAAGCAGAACAGGCTGACTGAGAAGTACACTGCTGAGGGGAGCAGTGGGCAGGCCAGGAGAGGTCTGCTGTGCCATGTGGGTCACCTCCAGTGGCGTGGATCAAACTAATGCTGAAGTGACGTTAGCTTCTTAGTGCTGTGCTTTAACCAGGGAGGGCCCATAAATGTATTTTAAGTGAGAATTATTTCTTTTTGCAATACTTTAAGACTAGGGAAGTCTGTTGAACACTGTATTTAAATATAAATGAATGTAATGACTATTGGTGTGAATTATGATTTAAAAGAATGATTTATAGATGTCAGCAATGGAAAGAACTCTTACCTTAAGTAACTTCATTCAGTGGATAAAGTACCTATTATTTAGGGCCACATTTCAAAGCTGGCAGACACATCAGAGGTTGGTGAAATTGTTTTAAGCCAGATAATCTATGTGGCATGACAGACATTTTCTTTGGGTGATGAGGTGTTGCCAGCACAGATACTGAAATCTGCAAGTTTAAATAACCTCCCTGTGCCCACTGGGATGACTTCTTGGTCATCCCAAGAAGTTGGGTCCAGTGGAGTTGTTTTCTGGGTAGTTGAAAGATACCTTGATTAAAATAGTGGACTAGCCAATAAGTGTAACTCAATAAGCGAGTGGTCCCTGCTGAATGAGAACAAAGGCTGGAGTCTTCAAAATAGAATGTTAGTTCCCTCACCTTGTCTTTTGTCAAAATGGTTGTGTATACTTCCTTACCCAATGATTAAAAAAACGAAACAAAACAAAAAAAAAAGAAGAAAAGAAAGCACTGGTGATTTTGGGTTAGGAACATTGATAACAACACCTTAAAAGGCCAGAAGCTATATACTATTTAGTCATATCTCTTAAGTACTCATTTTAGTTCAACTGTCTGGCATATCTTATTCTAAGATGATCACACCTCTCCAGGAAAGTAGGAATGAATTTTCTCATTGGGAAGGTATTTAGGCAAGACTTTCTGGTGGAGGGTATTGATTTATTGTGAGGGAACAAGAGGAATGGATATTATCGAATTAATGTCAGGTTAATATGAATGTTAACCATATTGTTGCATGTAACAATCTGAAAGTGTTAAAGGTTAGTATTAAACAAAATATTATGCATCTGTTTCTGTTTTAGAATGTATTTTATTTGTCTATAAAATTAGATTTAAAAGGTACTGATAACATAATGAGTGCTGAAAGAATGATCTCTGCTATTTTTAAACTTGAGGCTTAAATTTTTCTCTAGAGTTTTAACTAACCAAAAATCACTAATATGATCAAAACAGATGTCAAATGTCAAGAGTTGAAAATACCACTCTCTAATTATTAAATTCTAAATCTTTTGGCAGTTCCTCTGAATAATCTATTTCCAATTTTCAAAATATATAATGTAATACTCTTTCTCTTTTAACATTCTTATTCATTGCAATAATTATAATTTGTAGTCATAAACTAATCAAGAGAAACAAATACTATGATCTTTCCATGTCTGACAGTCTTTCTGTACCTAACATTTTAATCTTTTATCCTTATTTTTTATCTTTCGCACTCTCTTTTATCTTTCTTTAACACTATAATTTTCATGGATTTCTATTACTACCACATAATTTACTCCATATTAAAATGCCCTTCACTTTGGTACCATTTTATTTTCCCATTGACCCCTATCCTTACACTGTTTTAGACCACAGAAAAAATAATCGTGGGACCCTCTCTGGTGGCACAACAGGTTAAGTAAGGCTGATGCAAGCTAGCATCAGCCGCTTCATTAAGAGTTTGAGCCCTAGCCCGGGAGGCGATCCACATCGCTCAGTAAACCTCTCCTGGCTTGCCTGCTTCTCCCCTCAGCAGTGCACTTCACAGATCTGCCTGTTCTGCTCGTCACTCTGTCTCTGGTGAATCCTCTCACTACCCCTGAACCTGTGGCCTGTACTCCAATTCTGTATGCATAAATAAATAAATCTTTAAAAAAAAGAAAAAAGAATCATGGCTAAAATGTGTTTTAAAATGTGCTGATTATTCTCTATTTTATCCTTGTATACTATTCATTCTCTATCTCTTTCTGAGTACTTGCTGCAAAGATAGTAGGCTTCTACTTGGACACCATTGATAGTCTATCACAAAGTTGAAAAGAAAGAGTTCAGGTTATTTCTTCCCAGCTCTTTACTGTGTGATATTGCATTTCTGGCAATGGGTAGCTCAGAAGACTTATCCTTCCTTGACTTGAGATATTTTTGCACCCTGCTAAAACTATTTGATAGCCTTAGCCCATCAATTCTGATAAGGACAATTATACCTAGTTGCTGGTAGTGTTCCTTACAATATGCTTCCAATAGAGAAGTAGACTGATATGAGAAGTTAAAAAAAAAAACAAAAAACAAAAAACACAATGTCTTTGGGACCTCCCTGGTGCTGCAAAATGGATTAAAGCACAGCATTAGGAAGCTAGCTGCAGCCATTGAAGTATGAGTTCCATCCCTGGTCAGGGAGGTGATCCACATGGCATAGCAGAACTCTCCTGACCTGCTCGCTACTCCCCTCTGCAGTGTGTTTCAGTACTTCCTGTTCTGCTCCCCACTCTGTCTCTGATGAATCCTTACCTTCCCCCGACTGCACGCCCCCACCATGCCTCTGGCCTGTACCCCAGTTCTTATAGGCATAAATAAATAAATCTTTAAAAAAGTATCTTAAAACTATAGTTAATTATAAAAGTATAATTATAAAAGTAAAAGTATATAAAAGTATAGTATAATTATAAAATCTTGAGACCATGTGCTCCTACTTTTTCAAACGAAGTACAATATATGCAAATATTTACAAATGTTGTGTTTCATATTCAATCATGGTGGCAATGTATAACTTATAGATAAAGTGAAATCTTCTGAGGAAATAACAGCACTGGCAAGCGACCAATAGTTGATTTTGTAGATTTCTGTACTTTCACCTTCATTTCATTCTAGTTCAAAATATTCCTTTGCAGAAAATAAACATTTGTTGATATTAAGGCTAACTATTATTTCTCCAGCTTTTTCCACACTGGATGTTATCAAATATTCACTCTAATAATTAATGAATTAAAGTTTTAAGTGTAGAATTGAGTAAAAGTATTAAAATACAAGAGGGACATTTTTACATAATAGATTGACATATAAAAAGCGGATTTTTGGTTATTGATTTCAACATTATTTATAATTCATTTAAAAAATTTAGACTCACTACATTAAAAATACTAAAAAGTGTAAAAAATATTAATGAAAAAATTGAGAATATCAAGGAGATTAAAGATCCTTATGAAGATAAAATAATATATGCATATCTACTCTACAAGTCAGGGGAACCCAGTAGACATACAAAGTAAGCTATATATGAAAATGTGTATATGTAAATTTAAGTCATATAGTATTAAAAATTAATATATAAAATAATTATTAATATATTTTATTTAACTCAATATAGCTAAAATACTACTTCAATATCAAATTAACATGAGTTTTTAATTAATGCTTTATATCCTTTTTATCCTACTAAATCTTCAGAACCCAGCATGTACTTTTAACTTGAAGTAAATTTCAATTCACATAAGACACATTTCAAGTTTTAGTTTCATCACTGTAGCACATCTATTAACATTCTGGGCGTCTAACATTCTAGGATTAGAAAGAGGAGATTTGCTCAAACTTCCCCCCTTGTAACTTCTTCATTCTTATACCCATTTCATCCAGTCCTCAAGATTCTGTTTCTTCAAAATCCTGTTACTTAAGCTTGTTTGTAGGACTCAGTAAGAAAAGACAGAACCAAAATCTTAGTAAAGACAACAAAAAAGATCTGTTCAAATGCTTGCTACTAAAGAAGTTTAGTAATCAGAGTCTGTAAGGCTCCCTTGTCATGTCAGTAACAGGTGGTGGGTGAGTCATTTCTCTGCTCTTCCTCTGAGACCACAACTGAGAGGATGAGCCTTGAGCTGGGCTTGGGTGTTTGGGTTGAGACTCACCCCCTGCTATCTACTGCCTTTCTGACCCCAGGATGCTTATGAATGATAGCTGTTCGGTTCACATTGGAGCTCAGATCTGGCTATCATTCCCGATTTTAATGCACCCTGTCACACATACCCTTAAAGAACTGCTCCAGCACGCATCATCAATGAACCACACTCACTATTTCTCCTTCATTAGCAGCCACTCAACTATTTGTAGGCTTAATCTTGCATTAAATTTTAATGAGAGAGAGTTTCAGCTTTAATTTTTCCACTCTTTTGAACTGCTTTTCCTTATCACAGTGATGATTTTCTGTCCTAGTGTGTGACAATAGTTCCTCATTGTGCAATGGTGAACTTATTTAAAAAAGTCATTAAACAAAAATTTCCAGTATTATTTGAGGTAAAGTTGGTTTATATATATCATTGTGTTTAGGAACTATAGGTTCAAGCCCCTACAATGGTGTGTTTACACCCCACACTCACCAACAGAGCTCCAATAAGCCCCTACAATGCTCATAATGAAAATTTAAATAACAGAGTGAAGTAAGGCAGATCTTGATGCTGGACTAAACTATATGTACATCTATGCAAGAATTAAGTGCTCAATAAATGTTTGGTTTATTCAGGCTGCCCTAAAATTATCAAGAAAATGCTGGAAACAACTAACATTGAGTTGGGTTTAGCCTCTGAAGTAATATGGACCTCAGTACAATTACTAGCTTCTAAATTTATTAGCTCTGTAATATTGATCAATACTGCCAACTCTGAATCTCAATTTTCTCCTCTCCAACTTGGACATAATGATAATTTTTTAAAAGATTTATTTATTTATGCATACAAAACTGGGGTACAGGTAGTGGTGCAGGGGCAGTGAGAGGATTCACCAGAGACAGAGTGGGGAGCAGAGTAGTCAGAGCGATGAAGTACACTGCTGAGGGGAGCAGCAGCCGGGTCAGAAGACATCTACCATGCCATGTGGATCACCTCCCATGCTGAAGTGGCTCCAGCCTCTTAGTGCTGTGCTTTAACCTGCTGCGCCACCAGGGAGGGCCATAATGATAATCTTTAATCTTACAGTTGTGAGAGCAAATCAGGTAATACGTTTAATGTGCTTAGCACAGCGCCTGGCACACAATTGGAGCACACTGAATATGGTTTATCATTATAATTGCTTTTATCTCAAAGTCACAAATAGGACATTTCCAGGCTAAGGCTATATCCCTCCTCCACTCATTCATTCACTTAATATTTACCAAACAACAATCATTTACTGGGTCCTAGGCTAAGCTGTGAAGGGACAAAAGTGAGCACTGTACCTGTGTCACAGGTCTTAGCTATTGGAAGTTACAGATAAACACATAAATCACCATGTGAAAGTGAGTAATAGATGTACTGGGTGTGATGGTGAAACCTCCAACTAGGAGATTAAAGGTAGCAATATGTCTCAAAAGTTCTGTGGTGAAAGTGACTGATACCTAAACTGAAACATGTAAAATTTCAGCTAGTGGAAGGCACAGAGGAAGGTGCCAGGATTCCAGACTCAGAAAACAGCAAATGTCCAGACATAAACAGCCATGACACATTCTAGGAACAGAAAGGATTTCAATAAAGAAAAACATAAAGCACACAAACAGGGCTGACAGGGTTTGAGTCCAGAAATATAAGCAGCAGCCTCCATATTTAAAATTAAAGCACAAGTCCTTTAGCTAAAGGACAATTTCCTTTCTCTGCTACCAGGGGTGCCATTTCGAGATCTCTTTTTCCTTCAGGACATTAGTGACACTCCATTTATCCCAAGTTTTTTCTTCGGGGAGATTTTTTTCTGTGCCCCCCCCGCACCCCCATCCCAACTCACACACATAATGCCAGGCTAGCTTCCATGATCCTGATCCTGAGTGTGTGATGGCTCATGCCCTTGGGTTGTAAAGATCTTGACTGGATGTCTATCTAGTTGGTTTTTTATTTTTCTTACCCTAAAAGATGGCTCAGTCTCATTTGTCTGCGACTGATACCAAATAACTATTTCTCTTGAGTAACTTTGGGTCTGGAGATTCTGTGTCCTGACTTGAGTGTGAGCAGATCCTGTCCTGGCAGGGAATTTCTGGAAAGCGGCCACTTGAAACCCGTCTGATCAGACATAGAAAGAAAACTCTCACAGGCAGATTGCTGTTGTCATGGTGGAGTAAGTGACCAGAATTTATGGTTTTAGGGACTTTCCAGTCATCAGAAATAAATTCATTCAAGAATGCAGATTTTTGAAGCTTCTTCATTTTAAATAAGATTGCTATTTAAGGATAGGGCGGGTAGTGGACATAGTGAACAGTTTTTACACATCTTACACTTTCTATTTAAAAAATTATGAGCATATTAATTAACATTCTTTAGTGTTTTGGACTTCAAAGTTTCTTAAATTCATTTGCCTTAAGATAAAAAATGCTAATACATGACATTAGTCTTTAATATATTTGTTTTCCTTTTTAATGTTTTCATTGTTACAATAAATATTCATTATTAAGCTGTATATAAAGTTCTGCCAAATTTTTCAGGAATGGGAATAACTAATAGACTAAGAGTGTGGACAATCTGATGGAATATGCATCGTATATGATGACAATTGTGCTTTATAAATAGTGCTTATTTATAAGCATGGACATAGAATGAACATGTTCATGAATTTTTGTCTCTCTTCAATTACTAATTTCACCTCATTTTGTGCCATCTTTCTTCTGCTTTTTAGAGTTTTTGCTTATTTAAATTTCTTTGTGTAGAAGACTTCATGGTTCTACTACCCATAAGCATTTTCTCCTGCAGGTGTGTATCAAAATCATCTTTCCAAAGAGGGTTTTCTTAATCTCTTACTTTAGGCTAAAAACTCTAACGGCATTTGTAATACAGAGCTGTATGTTCTCTTGCTTTCTTGTTTTTCTCGTGTGTATGTGCATTTTTCTTTTAGTTCACTGAAAGCAGAAAGTACATTCTATTTCCTTGTTATATACACATATTTAGCATGAAGAACATTATTGTATGCATAAATGATCTTGCAGATTGTTTCTAAACTTGATGGATATTTTCTTTGTGAAGACGGAATATTCCTTCATATTTGTTTTTATATTCATAAAATATTTGCTGTTTTCCAGATAAAATTTGCTGATTATTTTAATAATACTTTTTTTTTGGTATATGTGTAAAAAGCAGAGATTGAGGAGTGAAACTACAAATGTTTTTTCTTTCTAGTAATTTCTGTGAAACTGTTTAAGCTCTTAGAGGAGAAAAGTTAAATTTTACAGTACATGTTGGTTTTGTTAGAAATAACTCATTTCTCTAGAAATGACTCATTTCTCATTTTTTCTTGAGAATTAGAGAAAATTAATGGACCCTTTAAGAAATGTAACTTACTTAAGTATTCACAACTGCATACTCAAAAGTGGTTTGCCCTGTTCCTTAGTAAGTGCAGCAAAATGAGATCAGCATGGGCAACTGACTAGGACAAAATTTTTTCACCTGCACACTTCCTTACCTGCACAGATTTTGATGTTGCATTTTATGCTGTATGATTTTCAGTTCACTAGTTCAGTTCTATTGCAATGAGTAATGAATAAGGTGGAGGTGTTTGTAGTCAGGCATGCTTTTTTAAAATCTTGACATTTTATACTGTTCTAAGGCAAGTTACAAAACTTCCTTGAAACTCACTCTCACTTCTGTGAATTAAATACAACAATGACCCTGATTTCCTGTTGAGAGTATTAGAAAAGACTAAGCAAGAACTTGGAAAATAGAAAATACCAAATTAATGAGTCATGACAATTACTACCAACTGCTTCTACTAATATTCCTACTCTTGTTGTTTATACAGAAACATGATCTTCCTAGAGGTCATCTAGCTCAATTCTACTATTTGCTACTCCATTAAATATGTAAACTCACTAACAATATCTCTAATATGTAATTACTAAGTATAATCTTGTCTTATATTTTCTTTTTAAAGATTTGTTTATGTATACATACAGAACTGGGGTACAAGCCAGAGGTGCAGGGGTGGTGAGAGGCTTCACCAGAGACAGAGTGGGGAGCAGAGCAGGCAGA
>NW_004567108.1:51479664-51512070 GCF_000260355.1 Condylura cristata | reverse complement strand
AATTAAATCAAAGCAAGTATATGCTTGTTTAAGGAGTCATTTACCCAGCAAACTTGCTTATCTGTATCATAGGTAAGAACTTACTGATAGGAAGAAAATATCTCATGAGACATTAAATAAAAATCCTACCTCTTCATTAAAACGTATGTAGGTTCTTAAAAGATGTCCTCACATCTTATGTTTATGTATACATACAGAACTGGGGTACAAGCCAGAGGTGCAGGGGTGGTGAGAGGCTTCACCAGAGACAGAGTGGGGAGCAGAGCAGGCAGAGTGATGAAGTACACTGCTGGGGGAGCAGCAGGTGGATCAGGAGAGGTCTGCCACGCCATATGAATCACCTCATGGGCAAGGGATCAAACTCGCACAGAAGCAGCTGGGACTAGCTTGAGTGCTGCGCTCTAACCCGTTGCACTACCAGGGAGGGCCGACTTATATTTTCTAACTTGAAACTATATTTTCCATTAAAGTCCAGTTTACCTTTCGCCAGTTTGTTGTGTGAGTGCAAACACACCCGTGTGTGTGTGCATGTACACCCCAGTAGCTGCACATTCATTGCTATGTGCATATTGTGACCTTCATCTACTGGGTTCAGTTCAGTGAAGTGGGGTGTCACAGAATAATTACAGTCCTGTTTCCCTGTGACAGACCTCTATGCATGAGAAGATAATAATCGTTATGACTCTAGATCCAGGAATAACTTTTGCTGTTTCAACACTGAGTTTGTTGCTAATCTGATCACCTCCCATAGGACATGACTGAATTTTTCAACAGTTTTGAAAGGTCATATACTAGAACTTGACAACTGGCTCATGGTAAATATTACAAGCCGGTTTCTTTAGGTGTTTTGGAAATTGCTCTAATTTCTTATTCATGTTAGGATCAGAGCACACTAAAATCCCCATCTTTCCACTTTCAAATCAGTATAAATGTATTCGTTATTTTTGCTAACTTAAAGTTAAAAAGCTGGCTTAAGAGGCAAAGTTAATGCACATTCTTATACAACCCATAATCTAAATATTGAATAGGACAAGATTTATAATAGACTCATTCTAAAATAGAATTGTTAATGAGCAATATTTTGTTATGGTCTCGCTCCCAACTTACTAGATATTCTCTTATGTAGTTCATATATATATATGACTTTTGACTACTAGATATCAGGGATGTCGTCAAATGTATTGCAGAATTTTGATATTCTCTTTCTCTATAAACCTCCTTCTATACCTGACAACTATACACATCAAATTTATCTCTACTCCTTTTCTCTCTGCTAACTCTAGCAGTCAGAGTTTCATCTCTATGCTCAGAATGAACATTTTAAAATCCAATTCAGAATTTCTCTCAGTATTGATTATGAGGTTACATATCCATGGTACAAGAAAAACACTTTTTTGTAGCTCAACACTGATTTCTGAATCTCAGGGAACTTATGATCTTTCCACAATTTAAATAGTCCAATAGTATTTTAAACCATTGGTATCTAAAAATCAACTAAATTTCTTTGTGCCTTACTGCCCTCTAATCAATACAGTTTTATCCATTCCCATTAAAAGGTCACTTTCTTTTAGAAAGGAAGAAAAAAGATGGATACATATGTACTTATAGCTGCTTAAATTAATTGCTATATTATGTGACCCTTACTTTAACTGTGAATTTAACATGATCGTATTTTACATTTTTCACCTCTCATTTTGAATATTATTCCTTCTATAGATAGAATTTATGTTAGCTCAGAGTTGTGAGCATCTAACCCATTTTAGAGGAAAGGGAACCCTTTGAAATATCTTTACACGTTAAAAGGAAAGAGAGACAGAGAAAGAGAGTCAGAGTGCAAAGGCTTAGACAATGACTATTAGTCTTACTGAGTAAAATAGAAAATCTAGACAGTAATTTGTATGTTAATTTGTTTCAGAAAATGTGATTATATTAGAAGAGAGAAGGAAGAAATGAGAGACATCTTTAACTACATATAACAATCTCTTTTTTTCTTGACTTAATTACTAAATCAACAGACATTTATTGAACAGTTACTATATCACACACATTATCTTAGGGACAAAAAGACACTGAACTGTTATCCTTGATTCAGGTAATTCACACATGAAGAGGGGAAAAGTCAAAGAACAGCATTGTATCATCTTAGTTACAAAGAAGGTAAGCATAAGAAATCGTGGGAGAACATAGGAGAGTCACTAAGTCTAACTTGGGATTGGGGGTGAGTAGGAAAACCTTTGGTAATATGACATCTAAGACGAAACTCAAAAAAAACAAACAGAAAATAGCTAAATAGGTAGAAAGGGCTCAGGGTTTGGAAGTGGAGCATAGCACAGCTAGAGATAAAAGAGATTGAGGAGTAAGGAAATTCTAGGAAGCAGAAACTATATGTTGAAGCAAAGTGCCTCAACAGGGGCTTCTAAGCACTCTGGATGCTAGAGAGCTGAATGATTGCTTGACAGGTGTAGGATGGATGTGAATGGGAGTTGTGAGCGAGACATAGCTAGAGGTAATTTGTGACCTGACAGTGAAGGAACTTCTCTGCCATGTTCATCTCTATAAGGTTTGAAAAAGGAGATGTCATGTTTAGATTGGCATTTAAGAAACAACACATTGGTACGACCTTTCTTAGTATATACAGGGTGTGTCTAGAAAGTTTAAGGCACTCACCTGCTTTACCCACAAAGATTCACTCAATATGGATAAGATATAAAGTTATTCATAGTGACAGCCAAATTCCACAGTTATGGGACTTATTAGGCAGAAGCTGTAACATGTACAATCACCCCAGAATATTATATAATCTATATGTGCTCCATAGACTGAGCTTTTGAAGATTTATCTTCCATTCTATTCTATATTACAGAGAGAAGAATTACCTCAATTCAACTGTGTGACCTCCACATAAGAATTTTTGCCACTGGATTCTCTCCCCTCCAAAAATATTATAAAGTATATCTGTAAGCTAATGTGTCATATTTATCCCTTTCTACGAATACATTAATGAGCACATAATACAAGCAATTTTTAAAAATTAAATCAAAGCAAGTATATGCTTGTTTAAGGAGTCATTTACCCAGCAAACTTGCTTATCTGTATCATAGGTAAGAACTTACTGATAGGAAGAAAATATCTCATGAGACATTAAATAAAAATCCTACCTCTTCATTAAAACGTATGTAGGTTCTTAAAAGATGTCCTCACATCTTATTTATCAATTCTGTGGATTTGTTTTATTAAAATTTTTATTAAAATTCTAAATAGGCTTAGTGGTTATGATTTTCTAATCTGTAGCTGATGGGGGACACTGTGAATAAATGGTTTGCTTGGGGGTAATGTTGTAGTTTGTGCTTTGGAATTTCATTCAGTTATATTTTAGAGGCACATATTAAGCAAGACTGAATGATAGGTGAGAAACAAGGATTAGAGATAAGGAAAGAATTCTGAAATCAAGAAAGAAAATATTTCAAATGGCAATAATTGGTAACTATTTATATCATCCTTGTATCTGCTTACAAACACACACTTCATTATACTTAGTCTTTTATAAGAAGATGTGGAGGTGTGCATTTTAGAATGATTCTTACACCAAATGACCAAAATATGTGACAAATATTAAAAGATAATTTTCAGGGCCTTCCCTGGTGGCACAGCAGGATAAAGCACAGCACTAAGAAGCTAAAGCCACTTCAGCATGAGTTCAATCCCCACCCTGGAGGTGACCCACATGGTGCTGCAGACCTCTCCTGACCCATCCACTGTTCCCCTTGGCAGTGTACTTCGTCAGTCGGACTGTTCTGTTCCTCACTCTGTCTCTGGTGTACCTTCTCACTGCCCCTGTACCTCTGGCCTGTACCCCAGTTCTGTATTAATAAATAAATAAATATTTAAAAAAAAGATAATTTTCAGTTATTTGCTAAATCAATCACATGGAATACCTACTGGCAGATACTGAATGAATAAATGGAATACTATTCATTGTTTAACTATTAACTTGCATTGTGCATACTCAATGCTAGTTTCAATTAGCTCATTTATTAAACAGTAATATATTGTTGCACTTTCTAAAATATTTACCATAATTCAGTCAATAATTCTAATAAATGGTAGTGAACTCAGATGTGAATAATCTGAGTTTTTCTCAAGTACTTACTATGTGCTTTCTATTTTGTACTATACATATGTGGTTTCATTTAAAATTTACAACAGGAGGAAGATATATGATTCCTAATTTATAAATGTGAAACTGAAGTTTGAGAGTTTGGACCAAGTCAGCAGAATACTGCCTATTTCCAAGCCCAGGCTTGCATTACTAAGACACAGTCTGTTTTCCACTGCAATGTCATATATCTACAAGGCTTTGGAACTCTAATGAATGGCATGAAACATTGAAGCCCTCTAGGGGGGATCTGTATTGGGTTGCAATTGGCTGCTTGTGCTCCTCATGCAGTTATCTACCCAAGTGCCAAGCTGCTCTATCTTTTACCTTTTAACACTTTCCATTGTCAGAGTGTCTGCAATTTGCTGTCTGACACTGGTTGGAATAAGAACAGTTGTTGCTATTGTTGCGACCAACCCTATTGTAAATCATTTCACTGTGGTCAACACTGTCACCACTTTCTCATCCTTATAACTTACCATACTAATAGATCTTCTTTGAAAGATCTGTCTACTGTGTAGTTTTTACATGTTAATTGTGGATATCATCTAATGCAAGGTTCCACATTATTCAATAAGAATGAGGATCAGACTCCACCAAAAGGTCTCAATTTTGCCACCATTTTTGAACCATATGTGTAATTATTGGATATACCAGGACCACTTTCCTCATCAAGACTCTTCTGAGGCATATCAGACTATTCTGGGAAATTGAGAGTCTCTGAAGGCAGCTATGCTCACTAATGCCCTGAAATCTGATGGTCTCTGAAGACTTGTCTCTTGCAAGATGCAAAAAATAAACCTTCACATTATAATCAGATAATATTTTCCAATTGAATTTCATTGAAATATTGTTCATGTAGACATTTTTTTTAGTAAGACTTTAAAATCAAACGAATTTGGGAAATGCTGTATATACTAAAATATTTAGGGTCAGTATTTAAAAATACTTGCATTTTCTAAATTAATACACACAGCTAAGGCTACAATAAAGCTGTCTAATTAGAGTCTAATTTTCATTGATAAAATTAATTTTCATTTACATAAAAATTATTGATATTGCACACTAGTTGTCAGTCTTGATGTTCATAAGATTGACACATCACAAAGAACTATGGATTTTTAAGGGAAGACTTAGTGTCATCAGCTTTAAATATAACCCAGAAAGATAGCTTGTTATCATAATTGTAGCCAGCTCCCTCCTTTCTATCTCTCTATTTCTTTAGTCACTTTGGAAAAGCAAATCCTAATGGTAGCATGCCATCACAACAAAAGATGATAACAAATCTGCTCAAGTAGAAGAATCTCGAAGTTTAAACTGATTTTGCTCTAATAATTTCCCACTTTACTATCTCAATGTTTCTGATAGAGTTAATGGATTGATTTAAGGAAAGGTATTCACCATGTTAGTTAAAATAAAAGTTAAAAAAGCAACCAAGTGACTATTAGAACTCAACATCTGTAACTTGAGGGACAATTTTGGAGTATATTAACTTTTCTTCTCCCCTCTTTTCACCATTAAATACATTCAAAGAAATGATATCACAACTACCTTAATGTCATAAAGGCAAATTGAGAACCTAGTTTTTTGTCTTTGTTTTCAATGGACTTATATATATGAGGTTCTATCAGTAGATATGGACTTGCATATCACTCCTGGTTGGGCCACATAATTTGAAGTCTCCAGATTACACAGCCTAGAAGTTGAGAGAAAGGAGAATAGGTAATTGTAAAGATGCATTTAATTCAAAAGTTCTGTAGCTCTTGGTAAACTTTTCAGTTTGACATAACTTTAACTTCTGATAATCATTATTTTTACTTTATTTTGAAGTAGCATTATAATGGTTTACAGTGGTTACAATTTTCTTTTTCAACTACAGGGAAGTGTGACGAGGGCAATGTGTCTCCCAGGATTTATGGGACAACTTTAAAGATTTTAGATAAGACAATGCTTAAATGAATGGGATGTGGCAGGAATGTGTTAGAAAAATGCTTTTTCAGACTTTTTCACCCTTAAAATAAAATATGGGTTCCTTAAACACTGCTAAGTCTGGTAAAACACAGAAATATAAAATATTATTTTTAAATTTTCTAGGTTTTAGGATAAAACACTTCTAACTCTTAACCATACTTTCATGAGCCTTGTGTCCTTCAAAAATATGGTTTCAGCTATTCTGGCAAATGCTCCAGTTTTAGCTGCACTTACAGTGAAAAGCCAAATTGTTAAAAGTGTTGATTGTTCTGATTCACTGCTCATTAGAACCACTGGCATGAACAGTGCTCTGAGAAGGTCCGTGTGTCCTCTGTTCCCAATGCTTTCTTCCCAGATGAATAAATAGGATTCACTAGATCATTGCTGACATCTACACCAACCTTGCTCAAATAAACATTATATGTTGCACATTTGAGAATACATATGTACATGAAATAATGTCATTATTATACCTATATATCTCTATATATGAATATCCCCACTCAAAAGATGGAAGTCCAGATTAAGACAAACAACTAATTTGCTAGTTTTACTTTGCTGGTATTTTAAAAGCCAGATGATCTAAGAATACACACATTTACTTATCTCACAAAGACATAATCACACTGTCATCCATTTTTGAACCACAAAAGATGGATAGCATAACATGGGCTTAAAATGGATTCATTAATTATCAAAATAGATAAGTGTTTCATCAGGTATATACAGCAGATAACATTTATCTTTTCTCATAGAAGAAAAAGATTAAAGTAATTCTTTTATACATATTGGGAAGAAGAAAGCTCACTCTGCTGACTTTCATAATGTGACACTAGATAATATGCTTTGCCACAGATGGCAAAGTTACACAAACATAGATACAGATGACTTATTTCATATTCAACTTAGGCAGCTGCATCCAAGAGGAAAGCCATTCATTCCCACCATAAATATTACACAGTATTTATTTTGTTTCTTTATAAACATGGAGTCACCATAAACGTCTCAAAGTAAATGTTAAAGATTTTACAGTGAGATCCCCCACCCTTGACTCCAGCAGGTTGTTAATCGCAATGGTAGGGGCAATACAACTAAACTCCAAGGTGAAAATAGCAAAAGAGGGAATTGGCCTTTAAAGGGACTGAGTCACTAATAGCTCCACATAGATCCTTTCTGCATACTAAGAAGTATAGACAAAAAATTATAACAATTTTTCTGCTCTTCTGGAAATTAAATATTTATAAAGATCATTTCATTGTTTCCACTATTAAATTTTTCTTTTTTGTTACATAGTGCTTAAAACTCAAGAATTCTATCCAGGGGTATATGTTCAAATGTTTCTGAAAGGAAAAAAGATAATAGTTTTAAATCCTAACAACTTCTGTGAAAGATAAATAATTCAGAGGAAATACAGCTATGGGTAAAATAGATGTGAAATTTATTTTCCATTGGAAAAGAGTCTTATGTTGTTTAATGGGACAGGGTCATAGCATATTTCCTATGCATTACTTGGCCATTGATAAAATAGATAGCACAAGTTCATTCATTTGCTTTTACACGAGTAGCTTCCAGTTGCCAGATTGTTGATGAATACTTGACTCCCGATTATGTTTGTTCTGTATTTTATGTTGTTGAGTTAAGAAGCACTCAGACTGCATGATTCAACATATCTCTCATTCTTTCCAAGTGTCTTTACTAAGACTGGAAATACTCTGCAATGCTTTCTTTCAAATGAAAAGCAAGTTTTATGTGTAAGAATTACACGATTCTATTTTATGCACTGCATTGGTTTATATTCTGTGATATTACAATCAGTTTATTCCTGCCATTTGTTAACTTTAAGTGAATTCATTCTATAGCAATGATCTCTATGAAAGCTGGAGGAAAATAATTGCCTGCTATTGATAGTTTTTAAATATCTGATCAATGCAGCGTTTGTGTGTTTGTGGCATTCAGTTTAACCACATTACTTACTGTCATATTTACACTGATAACAGTCTATGTAATCAAGTAAGTCTTTTAAACCTAGTGTATATCATGGTATTGATTATGCCAACTACTTTGAATTGTATCACTATTGACTACATAACACAGCATTCTTTACCTATGTATAATTCACTGAACACTGTGTTACTGTTCAGGGTGGAGATCTGAGAAATAATTCAGTTGATAGTAACCTAATTAAAGTCAATTTTCAACTTGAGTGAGACAAAAGAAAAATTCAGGAATGAACACAGTCAGATTTGTGTATTGTTTAACGTTAACTGCACTCTAGCAGTAGAATTGGAAGTTAGCCTTTGAATCATTATCATTTCATTTGAGGACTTGTATAAACACTGATAAAGGACTCCAGGGAAACATAAATGGCAAGAATGCTCAGAACAGGAACAGAGACACTGGTTACTGTGTGGGAAAGACAAAGCTTTTCTTGCTAAGGCTATACTGTCAGTTTTGGGATTCAATAGATTCTTACTATTTTAATGGCATAAAAAATGAGATGAATTTGTTAAAAAAAAGGAGTTTCTCATTAAATTTATCTTGCTACAGTTGAGGTAAATTTAAAAAATACATTGTCTTGAAATTATTGGACTTTAGCTACACACATGTTACTGGGTACTAGAAACACTATATGAAAATTTAAGAATTTTTGAAAAATTAATGGTGAGAAATATTTAAGACAATGACAACCTCTATATCAAAATAATCCATCGATACAATTGTCCATTTGGGGCTAAGTTTAACTGAAATATTAATTCTGTGAAAAGTATTTATTAAAAATAAATTTATTTAAACATCGAATTTTATACTTAAAGAAAATTTTAAATAATAAAATAGTAATACATTCACTTTGAAAATAATCTTTCTAAAAACCGTGAAACCTTTTTTCTTTTATGTTATCTCAAGCCCTACTAAATAGTTTTATCCATGTGTGCATAACTGAATATTTTAGTTCCAATTCAAGGATTAATGTGCACAAGGTTGTGAATACTTACGAGATATGCAGAGTTATTTTACTGATCAAAATGCATCTTTTTCTCCTACAGCAAATATATTCCTTCACTTTACATGTTAGCATAAATAACGAGCAAGTACTAAATTCACTAATTATGTTAGACTTAGCTGGGAGCAGATTGAGTGACAGCCGTTTTTCTGAATCTCTCTCCTTCAGCCTCTCTCTAGATTACAACTGGCACCTTCCCTTATGCAAATGAACATCTAATTAGAGACACCTCCCAGTCAATAAGGCACTTTCTTATCACCAGTTATATTACCTGACAAGCCCTTTCTTTCCAGTCCTGGCCCACCAAGAATCTTCATTCATTTTTCTCTTCTTCTTCTCTGCAAAGTGAACTGATCCCGCATAATCCCTGGAATAATGTAGTTTCTCTTGTGGAAGAGCAGCTTCCCTCTCCCCTTTTACATCAAGCTAATGGAGCCAGTAGGTATCCTATTGATCTTTTCTCTATATGGTTTCCACAAGGATTTGACAGACTTCCTTACAGGTTAAACATCCAGGCTTTCTGAAGTGGCTATAAAGCTTTGTTTTTGATTTTTCTAACTTTTTTTTGAAACCCTTGCTCATCTGTAATCTTTAAAAGCTCAGTTGATGCCATGCAGAGCAAAGCCTTATTTCTTTGCAGAACTAATCTAGACACTGTCTAGTGTTGAGTACAGTTGTCTGATTCAAATCT
The DNA here is from genome assembly GCF_000260355.1 of Condylura cristata. Classification (NCBI taxonomy): domain Eukaryota; kingdom Metazoa; phylum Chordata; class Mammalia; order Eulipotyphla; family Talpidae; genus Condylura; species Condylura cristata. The sequence continues at coordinate 51,502,251 of NW_004567108.1, read as the reverse complement.
TCTGTTACAAAGCAGATGACATCTAGCTAGATGTCATGAGAAGAGCCTAACAATGACAATTCACTTATCCCTTAGAAAGAATCAATTCTCCCACAATGCATCTGTCAGAGAACTCTCACTCAGTAAAAGCAATTTTTCTAGCTGTCTGACACTGTAATTGCTCTTAAATTTTCAATGAACGTTTTACAAGGACTCCCCTGAATCATGATGAAAAACTTAACTTTTTTCTAAAAATGAGAGGCTGACAGGATGAAAGAGGTCTTTCTCTTTAAAGCCTTGCTTGCTTGAGTAGGAATTCTTTCATATCATCAACAAGCTGTTGAATAGAGGATAGATTACTTTCCATTTATTTCATCAATCAGATTAAAGGCTCTCCTTCACAATGCCCTTTAAACAAGAGCTGTTTATGATGTCCTCCCAGGTTTGACTTTAATGTAGTATTAAATCACTATGGACAGTGGAGTCAGTAAAGAATATAAATATGATGAAAATCTGACAACATTTAAGTATTGCATATATTTTGGTCATTATCTTCATTCTTGTCATAAAAAAGGTAAACAGAAGAAAAACAGCTATACATTTGCCATTCTTTAGTCTGAACACAATTTCCTTTTCTGGATCAGTAAGCAGAAATGTCAAGCAAAGCTGTGGGTTTTTCTCTCGCAGACTAGTAATTTAAAAGAAAAAAATAATTTGTAAAAAGACTTCTTCCTGTTAATTCTATCTATACATTTATAAGATTTAAACATAAAACTCTAAGTCCATGCATTTTTTTTTGTGAATTTAAATAATAAGAGGTATGGATAATCCTGTAGTGCAAGATTTTCCAAAGTAAAACAGGGCCAGACAACTATTTATGAATTTATCAGAAACATGGTAGTCACTTCAGAGAAAGCTGCATGTGTGCAAGAAGCAAAAATAATTGCAGTAATATGTGTGTATTTGTGTACTTTATGAGTAAATGCATCAAAATCCATTAATGTACCTTGTATCTCTCCAATGTAGGATGGACCTGTATGTGGTAAAATGCAATGCAGCAGATATGCTATTGAAAAATTATGTGTAAATTTCAATCTATTGTCGGAATTATCACAACTAGAGGAAAACTGTAATATAATCATAGAATAAAAAAGTGATATTGTGGAAAGGAGTGTCGTAGCTATATTATTCCATCTTCTCTCCATACATGCACTTCCTGGGCAATAGGAATGTGGCATTTTCCATCTTCTGCTGGAATATCTTCTGTAACTGGAATTTCACTATATTCCCTGCCAATTCATATATTTAAAAAATTTCTATTTTTCAGTAAATAATTTTCTTACTCATTACAGATTGTTATTCTGTATTCTACTACCCATTGTTTTAGAGGCCATTATTGTTAGACAGTCAAAATTTTGAAATATATAATACTCGAAACAATAACTATTATTTTGAAAATTGTTTTCTTGTAGATAGTTCTCTTGCCCTCTCACCTTCTCTTTTTATTATATTTTATTGAAGAAATATAGCAGGATGACAGTAGGTAGGTTTTTTACATGCCCATCATTGAGAATCAACATGTTTGTCTATGGCATAAGGTTTGATATTATTCATTACTGTTGGTTCCTACACCACTTTTTCACATACTCAATGCAACAATTAATAGGAACAAATTGTCCGTGCATTTTGCAATGTAATCACATTGAATCTGCAATCTTAAGAGATTGCTTATTCAGAGAAGGAAAATAAAGCACAGCAAGATTAATAAATTGACCAAAGGAGTCAAAATGTAAAATCAGACTCCAAAAGCACCATCTTTATATAATTCCATACTGTTGCTAGTCCTTTTTATATCATCAATCCTTTTCTGTTTTATTTTTGATTTTATATTTCTCTAAATGGGGGAACCATTAGAAAAGTGGAAGTGAGAAAACATAGCTAGCCCTAGATGTGTTATATCAGATGGTGGCTGTAGATATGAAATCTGAAGATGAATGGACAGATATTTCACATCTATGTGTGTATGTGTGTGTGTGTATATATATATATATATGCCTTTCCCCCTCTCTGTCTCCCTTCTCTCATTTTTTTTTATTTATGCCTTTCCCCCTCTCTGTCTCCCTTCTCTCATTTTTTTTTATTCACACACATTTTTGTAAGCTTTTTCTTCCCATAATAAAAATGTGATGTATACCATTTACATCATTGATAAAATGTTCACAATGGGTAGGGTTGAAAACTGCACTCTTCAATATTCTTCATAAAGACTTTCCCACTGGCTAGTGTCAATCAATTAATTGGCAATCTTTCTGTCAGTTACCAATTCCCCTGGATAAATCTAGTCATCAAATTCACTTTTCCTCCATTTGTCAACAAGAATCTCATTAAAGTCTCTATCAAAAGTCTGTGTATTATGTACCATGTGGATGGTATTATTCAATCAGGATGGACCATACTGAAAATTGTGTCTAATTTTGTATGACTTGTTTTAGTGATTCATAAATGAAAACAACTTCTTTTTTTCTCATTAAAAAAAAAATCTTATCCAAGGTATATATTAAACAGGCATGAATCATTGGTTTCTGTCTGCCTCTGGTAAATAATATGACTTATACTGTCTGCATATGCTTAGAAAATCCTAATTCTTCTCAGAGACTCTACTCTTGGATACTGATTTCTTCATGGGGCCATGGGGAGGGTAGGGTAGTAATTTTCAACTATGGAATAATCATTTCCTTGTTGAAAATATCATTAATCTATAGTATATATCTTTTTGTTTATTTTCTCATTTCTTAAACACATTAATGTTCATTTCTTTACATTTGTTTTGGCCAAGTTTGGGCAGATCATGTGAGGAAATGAATCTCGTTACATTTTATTTTCTTCAATCAATCTATTCTGCTTTTTACTGTTTTCAATTTTATTAAAAAAAACTGAGAATTTCAGGTGGAAACTCTGTGTGTTCTATCAACAGCTGCCAAATTATATAGATTTAATTGTCTGAGATAAACTTGGCCATCTTCTGCTAGGGTCATAATTCCTTTTCATACTTGAGGTAATCGTTTCATTTAATATTCCTGTTTCCTATGTCTGCAAACTTACCCTTGCTACTTTTCTCTTAGCTAGTAAAATGGATTAAATTTTCCATCAGTGAGAACATACAACATGCAACAAAATGTACAATCTTTCTAATTATTTTCACTTCCTTCTCTTTCCCTATAAAGATTATAGAAATAGTAGATAAAGTTTTATATCATCATTTTTTTCTTTCCCTTTCATCCTCAATCCATTAGAATCTGTTTTTAATCTAAAATTGCCCATTAAAGTTATCGATGGTATTATTTCCATATCCTTATCTCTTCTTACTGTCACTAGCTTTTCTTTGGTATTGACACTATAATCAAGTATGTTTACCCTGAACTTTACTTTCCTATGCTCTGCTGCCTACTTGTCACCTACCTAAGCCAAAAGGAAGACTGAGTCAGTAACCTTGAAGACAATAATGCAAAAAGAATATAGGTCTAAGAAGAAAGAGTGATGCAAACTACAAAAAGTAAGAAACATTTTGAGAATTATATGACTCCTAAGACACAGGCAATTTAAGAATAATGGGTAACCTGGAAAATGAAGAAAAAGAAGGGGCAGCAAATTTATTTAAATAAATAATAGAAGAAAACTTATTTGAAGAAACTAAAAATACTAGCCTATAAAAGCAAAAAAGAAAACAAACAAAAAAAATGAAGCTAATTGCACAAAGAAAGGGATAAAGCACCATAAATTAGATCAGATATGAAAGAGGAGAAATTATAATAGACATTGCAGGATTTTATAGGATAATAAGATTGCTAGGAATATTTATATGCTAATAAATTCTATAACAAAGAAGAGATAACAAATTCATAGAATTATACCATATGATTGATAAGAATTAGAAATCATGAACAGACCAATCACAAGCAAGAAATTTGAAACAGCGATCAAACTCTCCCTAAAAACAGAAGTTCAGTATCAGACAGCTTCATGAGTGAATTTTATCCAATAAAGTTCATATTATCTTGTGCAAACTTTCAAAAATTGAGAAAGGGAATGCTTCTAAATATGTTTTAAGAGATCAACACTTCATACTGTTGAGAATGGCCATATTAAAATGAGCAGAATGTGTTGATGAGAACATGGAAAAAAGGGATAACGTCTACACTGTGGGAATGTAGACTGGTCTACCCCTGTGGAAATCAGTATGGAGGTTTCTCAAAAGATGAAAATGGATCTGCCATGTGACAGATCCTATTCCAAGCCGATGTCTCTAAATAAAGAATACAAAACCACTAATTTGAAGGAAAATGCACACTATCATATTCATTGCAGCTTTACTTATAATAGCTACACTTTGGAAACTACTTATACACCCAAATAAAGATGAGTGGATCAAGAAGAGGTTGTATATATATAATAACCAGTTATCAAAAAAGATAAACTCATGCTATTTGCAGTCATATGGATGGACTTGTAGGAGATTATGTTAAATGAAATTAAGTCAGAATGAGGACAAATACTGATGGTTGGCACTTACAGAGAAAATGAAGGGTCAGATACAGTCAAAAGAAGAACTAATTTTCTATTTCTTATCAATTCTTAGAAAGCTAATATAGAACTGAAGCTACTAGAGAGAAACAAAAAAAGGGCATGTGGTATGATTGGAGTATAGTGGTTGACTATGGGTGTTTTGGTGGTGGGTGAGTACTTACTCTTCTAAAACACAAACAGCAGTGTCAACCAATGTTACCTTAATAAAAAATAAAATTTGTCCAGAGTTTATAATTATTACCAATGGAATGGTTACTATAATTTAAATTATACTCACATCATTCTATTATTAATTTATTATGATTTTGTAAACACATTTATTATCAGATCATTTTATTCACTATTTTATTTGTATATTATTAGTCCACTATAACTAACAATTTTGAACTCTTAATTCTCTGTAAAGAAAACTTGTGTAGTTATTTTTGGTGGCTTAGTTATTTTATTTATTCATGTAAACGCACACACACAGATACTTATGGTAGAGATATATTAATATGTTAATTACAATATCTTGCCTCAGACCTAATGAAACTGCTATTATGTATATTACAAATTGAATCACATCTTATATTTATTTTCAAAATATAGAGTACCCTAATCTCCAAACATATCTGGCCTCAAAAATTTCAGATAAGTGATTGCAAACTATAGCACACATTAGATGAAGAAACATAGATTTTATCTAGATTAGAGATAAGGTTAAAATGTCTTTGGTAGGAAATTATTGAACTTTGTCCAAAATCAACAGGTAATTGATCTGGAATGGGGCAGTGAGAAACTGATATATAGCTAATGGTGAATATTTACTAATGGAGCAAACTTTACTAATATATGTTAGCTATGAGTTACCCATTTGAGTTAAGCAATTTGTGTATTTATTTTCTGATAATGAGACTGAGACTTGGGTAGACAACATATGTGGAGCTAAGTCCAGTAAAACCAACTGACCTCTACAATCTAAAGTCTTGAATTTGTCACTAAGTGAACTATTATCTGCTATCTCATCTTTACTGCTAATGATTGTATATCAGGAGTTATTGTTTCATTTTTTTCTTAGGAAGACGTAATCTACTCAACTGATCTTGGTATACTGAAATTTCTTAAATCATAAATTACAGAGAGTCTCTAGAACAGGTATTTCTAATTGCAAATGCTCACATTTGATGCTCATGTTGATGACCTGTATTTATTATGGGGTGAGAAAACTTTCTGAGATGTCCTTATGAAATAATAGATGTGCTTTTCTGATGTTAGATTTCCAAACTCTCTGTGTTTGTTAGGGTACTTTTAAAAGTCAACCAGGAACATTCTAGAAATGAAAAATGCTTAAGTCCAAATCCCCTTATATTATGGTTTAAAAAAAAAATTAGAAAAACAACTGCAGACCAAGCAATTAGAATGTTGCAGTCCTTAAAATATGAGACCATATTTCTACTTCAGCTAATTGATTTTACATGTGGCATGTTAAAAGAATTTTATAAACTTGAATAGTGTCTTTGTTTGCATCCTATGGACTAAAAAATGAATTTTCACTACTATCATCCTTAAGGAGAAATAATTTGCTGAAAAACATAAACTGATATCAAACATAAATCCAGGCAAAAAAATTTGAACATCTTGAACAGGAATGATGTTTTCAAAATACAAGGTGGCTTTAGATAATATGTCATATATTTAAACAATGATTTACATTAAGTTAGATAAGAAACAAGACCAAGGGAAAGTACCCAAGGCTTGTAATGGCTTGTAAGAATTTTAAAAATTATAAAGGAAAATGAGAATATTTAGTTTTAATTAAAAAACATTCTTTGTGATAAGAAGAGACTACAATTCATTAAACTGAATAATGATGCTAAGTAAGAAGAGCTAATATTTACTGAGTCTTTATTACGGGATAGGTATTTTTTTAAACATTTGATATTTACTATTTTAATTCTCTCAAATACCCTATGCAGTAGCTTGGTTATTACCCTCATTTCACAGATGGAAAAAAAAAAAAAAAAAAGAACCAGATGCACAAAGAAGTTAAGTACTTGCTTACAGTCACATAGGGAGATGTGGTAGAATTGGGACTCACACCCAGGCAGTCTGGCTCCAGGGCATGTACATTTAAACTTTATGATATATGGCCATTTCCAGTATTGAATGCTTACTCTGCCAGAGTAGTTTTAAGGGATTTATATGCATTATATCTTTCAATTTCAATAGAAAAATGGTAAAACGGAGGATCACAGGTCTATCCTACATCAAAATATGAGTAAGCGGCCCATGGCCAATAGGACCGTCATTCAGGCTTTCACCCCAAAATGATTAGGAGAAGAGTGAGATATTTGTAGAAGTTCCTGGCATTTTATTCTCAGAGCCATTTCCTGAACACGTTTTCTGAGCAGTTTTAGCCAAAACTTTATATAATATTTCCAAGTGCCTCTCTGGTAAAAGCTACCTTAAGTTGTTCTGTAGAAATCAGACCATTGTGACTCGAAAAAACAACTGTCTTTGATTCAAAGAAACAAACTTTTCTAAGTTTCCTTATTTTTCTTGGCATTCTTTTAAAATTTATTTGATGAAGAGATTGAATGATTCACCAAGGAGTCATTGGACTATAGTGCAAATTCTTTATACATCCTGCTTCATTAACATTTTACATGAAATTTTAAAATTTGATTAAATGGTTACTGGAGCTATACATCAATATAACTTGTGAGTATGAATAATGTTTGCACATAGAATCATAAACTTATACATACAAACTACGTAGATAGCATTTTGGGGGTCTTAAACCTTCAATATTCCTTAGATTTGAAGAATATATGATAAAGGAAGTTAACTGAACTCCCCAATATTTATTCTGGAGACTTCATAATTTTATATCAGTTATAAATTTATTCTTATCTTTGGTAACAAAGTAATATAATAGTATCCTTTGAATAAAGAAAGTGCTTAAACAAATTCCCTCAGAATAAATTTCAAATAGAATTTTTTAAAATGACTTTTTTTTTTTAGGGCAATCAGGGGAGCTATTACTGTTAGAAAGGCATTAATGTCTGATAATGAAAAAATTTGAATTTCAACTATGTTTTTTGATTTGTACATTGCCTCTCAAAAATTAATAGTCATATAGTGTGGAGAAGGAGTGGAACACACTGAAATGTTCTCATAAAAATCAGTGACTTTTCAAAACCTTCTACACTCAATTTAGGCATAGTTGACTGAGGTGGTGTTATGTACATTACAAAGTCAGAGAGTTTGGAGCTAAATCTATGTCCAGAATGTCTTTGAATCACATATTCTGCATTTATGGTTTTTAAAGTTTTGGGTATTAATTAGGAAGATATATCTGCTATAACAAAGTGTTCCTTAAAATGTTGGTATCAAAAAAAAAAAAAGAAAGAAAAAAAAGTGTTGGTATCACAACAAGCACTTATGCTTGACTGTTGCTTGTGTAAATATAGACTGCATTCTGCAGGAGCTTTCTCCCATGTGGTGACTCAGAGACAAAGATTCCTTCTAATATCCAGTTCTGCCAAGACCCAGGGCCTCCATTTAATGACAAAAAAAGAAAAAAAGTGTGTGCAAGATTATTATCCATTTTCCTAAAGTCTCAGTGCATTGGATGAAATTAGTTGCATTTCCATGCCTATATGAAAGAGAAACTGGAAATACAATGTCTTTCTATATTTCCCAGCAATAAACTACATAGGATAACAAGCATTTCATGGGAGCTGTCACTGTCACAGATTCTCACTGAAATGTATAATGTGTTCCTTAATTCTTATCTAAATATTATTTTGTCATTGTTCATTGTTCATTTTTCTTTTTTGATTTCTTCTTTAAGCCGGCACTGTGGTAGGCATAGGAGATAAACTTATGAAGTTTACAGTATATTAAGAAAAAGTTCTTAATGGTGCTATTGTAAACCAGTATGGCAATTACTCTGCAAAAGTAAGCTCCACGGGGGATAAAATTACATAGATGGGGTGCATGCCCCAAACAGAAGGACTCCAGAAGAATATGCATTAGAATGGGAAAACAGAAGCCATTTTAAGGCAAAGGGAGTCAGAGTAATACAGGAGACAAAAATAATGTTGACCTAGGTGAAGTTATGGGCAAATTGACAAAAGGCCTGACCACAGATTAAAAACATATATTCATTAGGGTGAACATATAAATATATACATATGTTTATATGTGTGTTTATATATGTTGACCCTGATTTATCCAATAAATAAAGATTATTTGTTGAGCAATTATTGATAGCTTAAAAGGAAGTGATATTTCTGTGAGTGATGGAAAATAGTCTTAAGAAGGGTGTAACATAATGCTAGATTCCACTAAGATCTTCATGGCTGGGTAACTATGAATTCCTTTAAGGAGGGCATTTTTGTTCCCATATGCTGTTTGGCATACCTTAAGTAATTGGTAAACATTTCTTTAATTGGAATCCTAGGGTTTTTTTCCCACTTGAAGGATACTAGGGTTATGAAAACAGAGAAGCAAATGGGATCACTGATTTGGCTTTGAGATTTTGGCTAATGAGTACATTTGGAAAATACATTAGCATGGTGATAGTTGTCTTTGAGTACCAATGATCAGTGAAATAGTAACTGGCAGGAAAAAGGACATTCTAAGTGTAAGAGATAGTCTTTGCTATTGGTGTGAGAACAGAAGATTTCAGAAGGAAACAATTAATGCAGTTATGAAAGAGAGATTGAGGGGAAGGAACCGGTATCCAGAAAATCACAAAACTTAGTCTTTGTGTCAACAAAGGTGAGCAAGGATGAAGGGCTGTGGAGGACAGGATAGGAGTGTGCCCAGTAATGAGAAGGCAGGAAGAGAAATGGCACCTAGAACCTGCACAATGGCTCCCATTCCTTCAGTCCCAGGATGAAGGCACTTGTTTCATCTTAGTTTTGCACTCCTGGTGGTGGTGTTGGTCTTCAATGCCAATGTGGACATATGAGATCAATGGGTAGAAGACTAAGTTTTTATTACCTGACAGTATTTTGGATAAAATCAGCAGCAGTACTTACAGGTAAAGATAACTGGAAGGTCTGTGTCTTTCCACACATCCCATCGGCTAACATCATTCCCCAAACTGACTAATTTACTGATTCTGTTTATGAAGGTGATCCAAAGCTCTTTCCTTCTTTATCTTGAGTACCTTTGCATTAGTAGTTGTCACCTAGTGGTAGAGGTGGGTGACAATCAATGAAATATTTTAAAGGTAAATCTGGGCTCAGAATAGGTTAGAAAGCATATGGAGATAAAGGACAATAGTGTAAGAATCAGGAGGAAATTGGAGAGAATAGGAATGAGGGTACTGTTTCATAAATAGTCACATCACCAGTTCAATAATATTGTTAAGCTATGTAACTTCATACTAACTGCTATTAACAGTAGATTATGTGTCACAATTAATGATCAATATAGACAATACAAAAAATCTGCCTGCTATACTTTTATGTAGACTTTTCTGTTGAGTAAAAGATGTATTTCTCACATGGATGGATACTAATGGAAACTATATATGTATGTATATATTTTCATGATATTATTTTTTTCATACCTTTAAATCATTGTCAAATGTATTAATACTTAAAGCCATTTAGACTACTATGGAATGAATTTCCATTTGTTAAATACTACACTGGTGACCTGAAAGAAAATCAATAGAGCTTGCAAAAGTACTTAATTTATAACCAGGAAGTAGTTAGAAGAATTTGGTAGCATATGTTATCAACAAAATATTCATTAGGAGAAATAAAAAACATACAATTTTCTAAAACGTGACAATAAGCACATATTTATGTATTTATTTTCCTCACATTACTAGTAATAAGTATAATAAAAATGTGTTGCCTGTAGAAAAGCTGTATATTCTTAATTGACTAATCACTTTTATCATTTATAATTGCCTATCTTATATATCATCTTTCAATCATCATCATTTCATAATTTTTCTTCCACAGATACAGAATGCATCTTATCAAAAAAAAAAAAAAAACCCAACTATCTTCTTGTGTCTAAACTAAAAGAATTCCTGGGCTTAAATTCCTGGGCTGGTCTTCTATCTTTAGAACTAATCTTTGCATCTGATTTATAAAATTCTGGATAGAATATTCATTGTAACATTAAAAATAATATATTCTAAATGTTGCTCTATCATTTGTTAATAATTATTATTCTATCCATGAATACAATTTTCTCATTTCATAGGATGAAGAGCTGTAGCTCTTTCTTTTTTAAATTAAACTGTTTTATTTTTCAACTGAGTATTTTGAGCCCATACAAATATCTCTTTACTTTTTGCCCCCAGCAAGAGTATGTCACTATGTATCCTCTCTCATTTTGTTATGGTTTCTAGTGATAAGTGGTCTCCATCTTTACCTTCTCCACATTTTAGACTCCTATTGTATTAATCTTAGTCCTTTTAGCATTAGCAAAGAAAAACTTATGCTTTTCTTTGATATATGTACAATCATTCCAGGTTTAAATATATCATGAAAGGATAGCATATGTCTATTGTTTCTGCCATCTTCCCTAGTGCTTCTTAGGACATACAGTGGCGACATTTTCAGGCAGTGTGACACTGCAGGAGTCAGCCATTCTGACCATTGGACCCTCATCAAATTAGAATGAAGCTTGGATTGGGTGGTCCTTTGCCCACTTGGAATCATTTATCTCTGTTGTATTATTCGCAAAATTTTCTCAGGAATGATATAGTAAAGAAAATACCTTGATTTTCTTTATAATTCTAAGATTTTATTCAACTGCATTGAATTAAAGAAATAAAGACAATGTGGTAGAACGAAGTAGGTATATTTTTCTTCATTCATTTAGTGGGCCAATATGACTATGTAAGAATTTATCTACAAAGATTCCCCATTTCTTTATCTTTTGGCAAATATATCCCTGAGTAAAGAGAAAAAAGAAAAGTCAAAGAAGAAACTTTGATGTAATTCCAAGACCTTTTTCCTTATTATTTCATATCAGTGGTGGACAGATTACTACTTAACTGTAGATTCTGGAGCCAAATGTCCAGTTCCAAATCCTGGCCTAATCCCTATGCATTCTTAGGGAAGGAGGGCAGTGTTACCATCTCTGTAACTTTATTTTCCCATTTGAAAGAGTGGAAATAGTAGATATGAATAAGGATGCTGTGAACCTAAAATGAATTGAAACATAGGAAGTGCTTAAAACTGCCTACAATGTGGTTAATATTCAATAAGTGTGTGTCCATTAGTTCAATAGAATAATACAGAGAATTCTATAAAAACACAGCTTTGAGTACTCCATGTACAATTTTAAAATCCTGGTTATACTTTTATTTTCTCTTTATGAACAAAAATGTTTGCAAGATTGAAATTCTGAGAGTTCCAGAGGTTTTCTTTTTTGATAAAATATAATAAAATTAAATTAACTGAATAAATAAATAAAAATATCTGATGATGGTTATGAAAAGTGGTACCCTGAAGATATTATTTATTAATTATCATAGATTTTCCTACAATAAAATACTCAAAACAATTTTTAACAAATTTTGAAGTTATGCTTACTTGACAAGTGAGTATGAAATATTTTTAATGTAACATGAACAAAAGAAATGACCTAATGATACAAAATGCATGGAAGTGGTACTTTTCAGGTATGTTTATATCTCCTGTATTTTTTCAGTTATAGCTGCACATAGGGGTATTTTTAGACATAACAAATATGAGTTCATGGTTTAAGAAACATAGTTAGATGTTGGGAAGTTGTCACAAGTCAGTTCAAATTAAATGGTTTATTGTTCTTGTCTTTGCCACTAGTAGGGATTCTTGTAGTACTTTATGAAAAAGGCTGATATTTTGAATAATCATATATAGATATAAAGAGATTGTTTTGAATAGCTACATATGCTCTCTATACTTACAAATATCTTTAGCTATCAAATTGCTCTAATCATTTAATTTGGACTGATTTGTGACAACTTCCCAACATCTGGTGATGTTCCTTAAACTCTGAGCTCGTATTTGCTATGTTTAAGATACAAATATGGTAGAAAATTTTGCGCATATGTAAATATGATGATGTATCTGCATTTTTAATTGTAATTGTGAAAAAACATAACTGCAAAAATGCTATTTAGAGTCCATATATTTTCCTTGAGTATCTAGTAAGCATCTTCTAAGTACACAGGTTTTTCTAAATGAGAAAGAAAATACATCTGTGTGCTCCTGTAAACCAAATTTATATAGATAACTTTACTGTAAAATAAGACTTTAATGAGATAAATGCTTGAAAATATAAAAATATGAAAGCAGGAAAGTTGACCTATAAGTAATGTTTTATGACAAAGGTATAAATAAAAAATATGTAACTTGATTTTGAGGCAGAATAAGTCTACATTGTTGTAAGCAGCTTACAGATATTGGCACATTATTTACACAAAATGAATACATGTTAAAACACCACCATACAATAGATGAATCCATCTCAGCTTCAATTAGCAGCCTCATTTATTACCCACCAAGATGTGAGACTGCAAGGTGAGGTTCAAGTGTCACTGAGGGTGTCTTCATCACTTCAATATCATTGCCTTAAAAGGCACTGACCAGAAGAAACAGATGACCTCATTTCAAAATTATTATAGTACAGAGAACTCAGTTTCAAGATTATAATTCATTTTCTCATGGAATATTTCAAATTTATTATCACTTTTCTGACACTTAATGGCTAATCGTTAAGGATAGCCACTTTAACATAATATGAATACGCATTTCTCCATAGGTAATACAAGAGTTCCTGCATTAGCATTATTGACTAAGGTGCATTTAACTTCTTCACTAATACTTAATGGAAGGTTAATGTATTAGTCAGGAGATTAAATGGCTTTTACTTAAAACAAGTATATTGATTAAAATAACAGTGAGATTTTTAAGGCTGATGATATAAAAAGTCACACATTTCAATATTTTATTTAATATTAGGAGCAAATTGTGGACATACCAGTTCAAGATTAGTGGGAGTAATTGCACTAATTATTCGTGGAAGTAATTCTTACTCATAGTTAAGAAATGGATATTGTATATAGAAAGGCAGCAAATCATCCTGGTTAATTGTACTATTAAAGGAGTCTCTGGGTTTCAGAACTCCCATTGTTTCTGCCATGTCCTTCAGGTATGCCTTCCTTGTGTCTTACACCTGGCACCACTGAAAGATAAAATGACCTTCTAAAAACAGAGTTACTATTGAATGTCATTGAAATGTAGCCCTATTTCCGTTTCTCCCTGCATCCTATTATTATTTAAATCTGTGTTAAACTTAATACAGCCAATACTTGCAATGACATAGCTAATGTTACTTTAGCATTTCCTTTTCTTTGCTCAATACACAATATTCCACCAAATACAGTAGACTAACAAATTGGCCTTGTAATAGTATGACACATGATGCCTGGGACTATTTACTTCTTTGACTCTGTTTCTGTCTAGGAATATTTGGCTACCTCCTCTATTCATCTTTCCTACTTAGGTAGCACAGTTACACCTGCAGGGGCATGCTCAGTTTTAACCTCCGCTTTGTATTGGAGGGATTTGATCTTCTCAAGAAAGTCACCAGGGTCTATGTAAACACTGTGCCAGTGTAACTGCCAGGAAAGAACATATAGCAGGCTTGCAGTATATTTAAAAACAGGGTGGTAAATTAGGTGATAAAGCTCTAAATACTAAATGTATGGTATAATATGAAGGCAATTTATGACAATAAAACTGTTAACACTTAACATGAGCCACAGTTGTTCAATGTATTTTGGGTATGAGAAATCATTTACAACTCAACACAATCTCATAAAAAGGTCATTTTTATAGTCGCTAATTCACAGATGGGAAACTAAGGCTCAGAAATAAGATACTGAGGCTCCAGCTAGTCCATAAATTGCCCAGAGTTATGCGGCTGATAAGAGGCTGGACGGGGAGTCTATCCTGGGCTCTGGTGCTCCACAAGGCAGGCCCTTAGCCAGCTAGCTGTACCAGTTCTCAATACCTGGAAGCAGAGAGTCATCAGTCTCAATCCCAGCACTGTCATTTACTAACAGCTCCAGGTTTTCATATGATTTTTCTGATGAATAGGTAAGAACAATATCTACACTACCAGGTTGCAAAATAATAATCCATATTACTAGGTTAGCATGCTACCTGACCCATAGAAAACTTATACTGAATCATTCCTCTTGCTATTATAATTTTGACTTATATATCCATTTATCCACTCCACGGACTTCTTATTGAGTTAATGTTAAGTATCTGTGCTAACTAAGCTTTGGTAAATAAAAGCTCTTGGGTTCATAGTTTAATGAAGGGCAAAAGACAAATAAGCAACCAATTGCAAATAAATAGCTGCCATGAGAGATGTATTCAGGCAGAGAGGAGAAAGTGAAACATCTATTAGCATCAAGAAAGGTTTCATTTATATGGTATGTAGCATATTTATATATTTTACCATCCTGTACATTTTCTGTAGTTGAATAATGAACAGTCAAATAATGCATTGAAATTTATTCAATTCATCTTTTGATTTGAGATATAAAGAAATAAAGGAAAACATTAAATCCAAGTTTTATATTATTTTATGGATGAATCTGATGGATAGATTCTACTAAAGATTTAATGACATCAATCATGCCTTTCTAAATCATGAGAATCTGTGATATATGAACAATAACTTTGTCCTTATAGTTTCTTTTGGTTTGATGTAAATTAGATTCTCTCTTGTGAAATATTTTCTTATTTTTAGGTAAACATGGATATAGGTGAATTATAGGCAATAAAAAAGTCATAGGAAATTGATTAAGATAAAATTTTGAAAGATAAAGTTTATGCCCAAGGCAATTATTTAAAAGTTATTAAATCTTCATCAAATTGTTTAAATGTATTTTCCCTTCTCAGAATATGAACAGATAAACAGTGATTTTCTTATTAGTGTGTCTTGAACATGATTAGATTCTGTATTACTCAAGGGTGATTCTTTTTGAGAGAATGGAGAATGGACTTTGAATTAGAGATTTGTTTAATAAACCAAGGTTTTAAACAGCATTGTAGAAAAAAAAAGCATCATTATTGAAAGTGATTTTTCAATGCATCCATGAAACATTCTAAATTGAATAACATTTTAAAAATATGATTTCAAACTTTCTTCCTTTTCCTTATTTGTTATACATCCTTATTTGAATATTATCACTATTAGAGAAGAGGTGGAAAGAATACCTTCATGTATTTAAGCATCTCACACACAAGCTTTCTTCTCTGTGATCCAATAGGATTTAGTTCACTTAGTGGGGGAATCTAATGTGCCAATAACTAGCCCTTAAAACTCATCCTGGCAACAAAAGTAGATTTCATTTGTAATATTTCCTACACATAATATAAAGGCCATGCTCCAGTTCTTGTTCTCTTCATTGCCTACATTTCATTTTCTCCTTTCTCATATTTTCCAATATTTCTTCTTAGTGTGTATAGGTTAAATTTTATGCCTGATATTTTATATGGAGTCCTAACCCTCAGTTCCTCAGAAGACTGGAGACAATTTTTAAAGAGGAAATTAAGTTAACAAATGAAGATATTTGTTTGGGATTCTTGACTGGTGTCATCATATCAATCGGAAACTTGGACACAGAGGCAGAAGCTATGGATACAAAGGGAGAAGACAGTTGTAGATAAGCCACAGTGATGACACAGCAGATTCATCCCTTATAGCTCTTGGAAGGATCCAGCCCTACCTACACCTCTATTATAGATTTCTAGTCTCCAAAACTGTGAGAGAATGAATTTCTGTTGTTGAAGTCACCCAGTCAGTGGTACATTGTTAGGACAGCCTGAGGAAACTAATGCATCTGCTGGTCTTTTATGACACTGTCTAAGAACATATATGCTCATGAGCCCTCAGAATTTGTCTACTGTATCATGTACATTTAGAGTCAGTGTTTCTTTAAAAGAATATTTGCTAGTTTCTATGTTATGAGAATACTGTAACTGAAATATAAATATATATAAATATACCTGTATTGCTTCCTGAATATCTACATGTATACATTTAAATGTATATAGAAACATATCTATTATCTATATATTTATGACTGCACTATACCTAAATATATCTCTATCTAGACATGTACACACATATATGCTTAGTAGTATATATGCTATATATACATGTACACGCATATGCATACCTAATATTATATAGAGACATATATATGTATAATTATATATAATTAATAAGAGTGCCTGATAAAATACAGGTTAAATATTAATACATGAAAGTATATTTTTAGTTTAAACAGGAGTCAGATATTTGTGGAACAAACTAAAAAACTTGTTTATATGAAATTTAATTTTAACTATTTACTAAATCTTCAAACCATATTTACCAGTAAGGTATTTATTTACTTATTTTCACTGTTATATCTTTCAATCATTATTTTATATTAATTTTTAAATGTAGTATATTTTTTTACATTGTTTTTAATTTTTGGCCTATATATGCTTTCTCTCCTCAGATGTGGTCACCATAGTTCCCTCACCAGCAAAGAACCCCTAGTCCAAAGCCATATTTCCTTGTGCTCTTTTTTTATTCTTAGTAATATTATTATTAGTATTTTAGATTTGTCTCAAATGGAACTGTTTGTTTTTCCATAATCTCTTTGTAAAATTGAGTCTCAAATCTGGGACTTTTGCTACTGTTAATAGCATGATCAACTGTAACATCTCCTCATGTATATTATATAATATATCCTATCCTGATATCTAATTTTCACAATATAAAAAAAACTTCATTTTCCTTGAAATCATATATAGTGTTGTAGATCAATGTTACTACAATCAAAAAAGTATATAAAAATGTGAAAAATTAAACTGGTTAAAACAATCACAAGAAAATAGCAACATAGTTTCAAAGTTTAAAAATATTTTCTGTCAATTTTCTTTATACATCTTTAAAAAGCTTGAAATGTATATAATACCTGAATAGAACCTTTAATTAAAAAAATAACTGGAAGTATGCAGAGTGTAATTTGTGTGATATTGCAATCAAAGTCCTTAAAATATATTATCCTGGGATTCATCTGGAAGAATAAAGGAGGGAAAAATGAAACAATTCAAGGGAAAGCTCCTGTCATTTTTATGGTAAAAGATTGAAAAACTGGAAGATAACAGTTCACACCACTAAAATAGCTGTAATCAAAAAAAAAAAAAAAAGAAAGTATTAAATATCAGAGGAATGTGGAACCCAACACTCTGATTTATGAAGTAGAGGTTTATGATAATACAACTTTGTTTTGTTCTTAAAAGTAAAACATGCAGGTACCCCATGACACAGTAATTCCACTGATATTTAATTAAGAAAATATTAAACATATGTCCACACATAGACTTGTTTAGGCAAGTTATATTCCCTTTGTTATAATAATAACTTAGATTTGAAAATGACCTTCAAATATCCAGAAAAATTTATCAATGAATTATAGTGTGTTTATAGAAAGGAGTACTACTTAGCAACAAAGAAGAACAGACTATCTATACTCTTAACACAAGGTTGAATCTCAAAAATAACATGCCAAGTAAAGAACCTATATACCAAGTAGTGCAACTCGTTGATTCCACTTATATGAAACTCTAAAATATTAAAATGAATCTATAATAGCAGTTATTAGAAAGAGCTGGTGGGCAAGATGGAAGGAGGATTAACTCTGGCAATAAAAACAAGAGAAATAATAGAAATCTGGAGCTACCAGAGCGATGGTTTGTATGTCTTACAATTCATGAAATTGCCCATTTAAAACCTATACATTTTATTGCATGTAAATTATATCTCAATACAGAAGAAGTATGGGGGTAAAAGTAAATCAAAACAAAAAGATTTAATGCATTTCAAAGTTTGACTTTATTTACCCTAATTTCCAAACAACCATGCTTGTTTAAAAAAGACTCAAATAGTTTGAAGAATGAAATTATAAAGCAAACAGATGGGTCCTTTCTTTGATGGTTGTTCTCTTGTCAAACTGATAGGGATCATTTGCTAGGACTGAAATAAATGCTTTCTAAGATGTGTTCTCCAAGTGTTTTTAATGCATTATAAAACTTGGCCATTCTTATGTTGAAAGGATTTTGAATGTTCAGAATGTCCTTTTATAGAAAGTTTGCTTCTGTATAAAAGGAATCTTTCTTCTTTATAGGCACTCTCATTTTAGTCACTCTTCCTGCTGTTTGTTTTATCAGGTCCACATAATTCAATACAATAAAATTCAATTCAATAAAAGTAGCTATTATAGATCACATCTTTCTTTTCTTGTGATATATAGTGAGCATAGATGTGCTTGCTCTCAACTAGTATTTAAACACTACATATTCATGAGTCCATTCAGCATTCTTTATTGAGCTGCGTAAGTAAAAGCTCTAACCTCTAGGAATTAATTCATAGTCTAAAATAATTAATAAGTATCCAGGACCACTTATAAATGATGGTATAAACATACAATTGAAAATGATGTCAAAACTACAAAACGTAGCAGAATCAATCTGGACTTGTTCTTGGGCATGAAAAGTAGGACACTGAGTCCTCCCCTTATCTATATTTTAGTTGCTTTTGGAAAGCAGAAAAAAAAAACACTTTTATAAATAGAAACGTTTCTTACATTTCTAAATAGTTTATATGTACTTATTTCTTTAATTCTCCTACCAAACCCTTAAAAGGAGATTTTATTTGTCTTCATTCTAAGGATATTGAAAATCAGGAATACAGAAAAAAAAAAGAATAGAGATAATATTATCTCTTTTAGAGGAATATTTGAGAAAGTCTTAAAAATACGTCAATTGTCTTAGTCTGCTCCGGCTACCAGGACAAAGTACTCTATACTGGACATTTAAACAATAGCTATTCTCACAGTTCTGGAGGCTGGAATTTGAGATCGGGGTACCTGTGTGATCAGGTTGTAGTGAGGCCTCTCTTTCTGGCTCAAGGACATCTGCTTTCTCTGCATCCTCACAGGACACACGGTGAAGGAAGGAAGACCTGGTTTCTTCCTCTTACAATTCAAAGTAGTTGGCATAATCAATACCATGATATACACTAGGTTTAAAAGACTTACTTGATTACATAGACTGTTATCAGTGTAAATATGACAGTAAGTAATGTGGTTAAACCCTACCTTACAGGACTCACGTGAAACTAATTACTCCTAACGGACCCACATTCAAATCCCTCATAATTAAAAACTAAACATAGGAATTTTAGGAGACACATTCATTCATAGCATTTGTCTGTGGGAGATCATAGTGTTTGAGGAGAAATTTCCTGACAAAAACCATTCACCTATCTCCATATAATTACACTCTTAAAGATTCCCAAATCCCTAAATGGCTTCCCTGAGTATGCTTAATGATGCTTATAGAAATCCCAATCTTATACTGGATAGAGTTCTTCACTGGCAGGGGGAGGGGTACTGTTCATTTATAAACCACCATTTCTTTAAAAGAATTGACCTTGTTTTCATCCTGTAGAATTAATATATGTTACAAAAATTTCTGTATTTGAAGGATAATTGGAAGAATGTGTATCTGGTCATTTTGAAATTGCACTCTAGAAATAGCTTTGCATAAAAGATAATTATATTACAAAGAGATACTTAAGCACGTATATAAGAGCCATAACTTTATTTAAATGTAGTTGACTGCCTGGGATAATGGGGAGTTTTTATGGCTGAACTTTTCTAAAATGTACTTCTCATGCATATTTTTTTTCAGAGTAAATATTTGAATAGTCACTTAAAAATAACTTTGAAAAATGACTTTTTATATAAATACTGCTCATATTGCATTTATTTTTATATCACATTTAAGATTTTAAAAACTGTTGTGATCGCTTTTCTCTTTCCTTTGATTTAAAATCTTAATGAGCAATAGGAAATAATTGCCACTAAGAACTTGACACTTTGAACTGTAGCTTTATGTTACTTCTGTTCTGGAAGTAAAAGAGAGCCATGTCATCACAATTACATTTGTATCTTACTCTAGAAAACTCATGAAGACATTTTTGACAATATATCTTTTTTCTCTATATAGAAACATTACTCAAACTTGATTGATAGCTGATATTCATTATAGTCGATATATTTTAGTAATTCATTCATTATGAATGAAAAAAGAGTCCAAGGATTTAGCTCAGTCACAGCTCATCCTTAAGATGCTGTTTATGTTAGGAATGATCTGGACTCCACACAAGCTGTACTGCAAGGTGGTAAGAACATGATGTCTGTAATGACTGTCAAGACTCGAGATCTAGTTCACCTGTTTCCTCTATCAGTAAATCCAAAACATTTAAATTAGTTTTGCTTCATTTTATTCATTTATAAAATGAGCATTAATGAAATAACCTCATCATTATGGCACAGAAGTACCTGACACATAATAAACAGAAAGTACTTATTCTTACAATGATATTTATTGACAGCAGTGTAGAGAAACTTGAAGAAATGTCCATAAAGGTAGAACAGCTTCATCTTAAACTGAGGACTTTGTTTTACTCAAAAGAAAGAGTCTCACAGTAATAGGTTGGTAAGAACAATACATTTAGAATGTTCCATCTTTACATTTAAGTTAATGAAATGCTAACTAATCCACTCTGTAGTCATTAAATAGCAATAATACTTGTATTAAATTCAAACAATGTAAGTTTTAGATTTTATTATACTGGGGTAGGGGTGATGGGGGTGATAAGATTTTGAATTGACTAGAAAGAAGGAAGACTAAGGATTTGACTAAATAGGAAAAAGTGGCATGTAAAATTATTTAGGAGAATCAACACTGAAAGAAATGGGCCAAAAGGGAAAGAGCAAGACCACACTTTTATTTAGGTGTGAGGTAGTTAAAATCAGAAAGAAAGTCAGTCAGGAGAAAGAAGCCCTGTAGGTTTTGTTCTAAGTTTACTTTCACTTTTGCCTGGATGTTCTGCATGAGTCATGTGAGAGCCACACACCACATCGGCACTTCCACAAATGAGTTTTGGCCAGAAATGTTTGACATTATGTGAGGTTGAGCTTTGTATCCTTATGGACGTCCATTTTGACTGACCTTACACCACATCAGCAACTCAGCCTGCCCCTCCTTGACTACAGAGCAACCACTGAATCCACTATCATCTTAAGTTATAAATTTCTTCTTTCCTTGTGTCTCTCTTTCAATGAAACACAAGCTCATATTTATTTGTTAGGGGAGACCCTGACATACCACATGGCTGGACACATAATAACCACTTAATATTATTGAACAAACATTTAAATCAACTCTTCTCAATCCTAACAGAAATTTACCTTTCAGATTATGTGCTTAAAAAGACAAACCTGAAACTGGTGACTATGTGTGTATTGACACTGCCAGGTGGTGCTAGCCTTGTGAATGAAGAAAATTACAGTAATGGGGGAAGAATCTCAGCCCCCTAGTAGGTGGGGCTGAGATTCTGTTACAGCTTCATTCCTTGGGTTTGGATGGATGTTGGATTCTCAAAATGTAAGGTAAGAAATTTCACACTTTAGTCCCTTTTCATTCCAATTAACATTCTTTAATTTGAACAGTAAATGAATGTAAAGACTTGAAGAAGTGAGATGGCAGAGCGCAGTGTTACTATCCGCACGTGTATGGTTTGGTGTGGTATGGGATGTGTGAGGGGGGACAGTGGTGAGAGTGTGTGTTTGTACCGTGGTGTGGCATGTTGTGTGACTGTGTGGTGTGGTAAGGTGTGTGTGTGTGTGTGTATGTGTGCTGTGTGCATTCTAGGTGGGGAGATGCTGTAGAAACTGGAAGTAATTATCTGACATGGGAGACCAGACAGAGCAGACACCAGGTTCTAGAATAAAGGAAGACAGCAAACAAATTTTCATCTCTACAAGGTAGATCAAGATGGCCTTGCTTCTTGTGTCTTCTGTCTCATGGATTTGTGCACTAATTGAAACAACTAGTTTTTCAATTAAAAAAAAATTCCTTTTCCTTCCTC
>NW_004567108.1:51313008-51479519 GCF_000260355.1 Condylura cristata | reverse complement strand
CTTCCTTCCTTCCTTCCTTCCTTCCTTCCTTCCTTCCTTCCTTCCTTCCTTCCTTCCTTCTTTCCTTCCTCACCTTTATATGTGTGGTCTTTAAAGACTATATATATAATTGCTCTCATCTTGATTCCAATTAATCAGGATTTTTTATATGGACATAGTTCTCTGTTTTCAAATCCAATATGAACAAAGCAAATTTCCTTTTTTCTCTCCAAATATTTTTGTATCAAATATTTCCAATAACAAAACTGTCCATTTATGACTCTCAATTTTTTTCCCTTGGATCCCTTGTATTTAGTTTTACAACTTCTTTCAAATAGCTGTTGGTATCTCTTTTCTTTACCGGTTACAATTAATTGCCTCTATTCTAAAGCTGCACAGCTAAATACCCCAAATGGCCAGACAGAGTAGCAGAATAACACAGCCCATGCAAAAGAAAAAAAAAATTCCATTATATATTTACATTAAAATATCAAATTTTATTTATAAGCAGAGCCTCTTTGAGAGCTGAATTTAGATCTCCGGGCACTCTATTCACAGGACCTGCTTCGTGAGGCTGTGTCCTGTGCAGACACTCAGGAGCCCAAGTTTAGAAAACATCCACATTTAGAAAGCTTTCTGCTGTCACTATCTTGGAATTCTTGAGCTTTGAAAAATGTATCCCACACTTTCATTTAGCATTGAGCTTGAAAATTAAGCAGCTGGGGCCTCCCTTGTCGCACAGGGGTTTTATGTCATAGCACTATCAATCTATCAGTAGCCACTGCAGCACAGTTCCCATTCCAGGCCAGAGAGCTGACCCACATGGTGCAGCAGACCTTTCCTGTCTGGCCCACTGCTCCCCTCAGCAGTGTATTTCAGTCAGTCTGCCTGTTCTGCTTCCCACTCTGTCTCTGGTGAATCCTCTCACGCCCATTCCACACCTGCTGGTACTGCTCAAAGTTGTTATTACACTCACCTGAATTGCTGAAATATCACCTCAGTTTGTATCCCTACCACTGGGGCTTGTATCCTCAACTTAGTTTACCTAGAGCTCAGGGGCTGACTTTTCCAGATCATTTTTTTGGTCTGGACCAATGTTGGCCTCTATTCTATTCTGTGGTCAGAGCTCCTCTCTCTAGTGCAGACATCCTTTTAAGGTTAACTCTTCTCTACATCGTGTCCTGCACTTTCTAACTTGAATCCTCTTCTGCAGTCATGTTGGTCTCACGGTCAGTGCTACTTCATCCTAACTCTACATTACAGTTCATGCTTCTGGTAATATTTAAAAATGTGATCTTTCTTCTTTTCTGCAAAACCTCTTTGTGGATTCCTATGAACTGGCTACTAGCTGGCCACTTATGGGCAACTGTGACCCGTTTGCTATCTACAAATCATAGCAGAACATCCAATTACCACCTACAGAGTATAGCTCGTATCAATGGGCAGGACCTGGGATGCTTAGGCTGCTGTTTACCTGAGTACTTGACTATCTGCATGGCAGTGTTAGGATAACGCTGCCTGATGACATCATACTTCGCTGATGCAAATGTCTCTTGATACATGGTCATGGTGTCCCCTTCCAGTTCCTCATAAAACTTTGTCCCCCACCCCCCATAATTACACACCCCTTTGAACTCTATTCTTCATGCCATTATCACATGATCAGCTTTTACTAGCCTGTCTTATTTCAATGAATGGTGTAAGAACCTCTGCTCAAGCAGCAGAGTCTTGCCTTGCAAACCGGCTCCACAACCACTGTCCCTCATCACATTCCTGCTGTAGAGCAGCAACAAAATTCCTGTCACAACACATCTTTAACATTTTAGCTCTAGCTCTTACTACTCCACAAAATTTTCCTAATTATTTTCATCCCTTGGCATTTGTCCAGCCTCTGATTTTCTAGAATTGTTACAGCATTATAGACCTAATGAACAAAATCTCAAAGAAATTCCCAAAGAACCTGAATTTCAAATGAGCATTTGAACAGTAATGATAAAGGACATCCATAAGTGACACCAGAGGATATAAATACTACTAGTGTTTAGCACATTTCATGAAAATTCACCAGTTCTGTTATAAATTCTCAGAGCAAATAACACACATAGTCTATAATTCCCAGCACAAAGCTAACATACAATTATTCATCTGATAATAATTTAATGTTTTAACTTCTGAAAAATTTTCAATTCTGGTAGCACTAGTTTATAACAGTGTATCCAAATGTGTATTACTGAATTACACCCACCACCAAAGGCACCAAAGTATCCCCCATTGTCAACTGGACCCCATCCCCTTTGCTATCCAGTGCACCTCTACCTCTGTTATTCTCAACTTTTCATTAACATTTATGGGACTGTTTTTGACTCAGTAACCACTTGTGTTTCTGTATATTCCATATATGAGTGACACCCTCTATATTTGTCTTTCTTAAGTCTTAAATGACTTAGCATAATCACCTCCACTTCTAGCCATTCTGTCCTCTGGTTTCTTTCCTCAGTGAAGGATGTATTCCTCACCAGTTTAGCTCTCCCCTCCCTAAGGCAGTCAGCCAAATGGAAGTGTGGCTTCCCAGAGTTGGGCATTTCTCTCTACCCACCTATTGTTTAATGACGCAGGATTGACTCACATGTGGTGTGTGCTGGGGCAGTGTATGCTGGTCGCAGATGTCTCAGTGGTATTCTGTTTCTCTCAAAGTCATGGGACCCTCTAGCTATAGTGCCATTCTGGGATAATTTCTAAATTATTCTACCAGGACTAAAGCAAGAAATCTCCTCTGATACCATCTTGGTCCAGTCTCAACACCTGCATGAAGATATTTCAATATGTTGTATTAGAAATTTTTGTGAGGTTGAGAACCTCGTGTAAAATCTCAGTTCAATGAAAATGCAACTAAAATCCATCTTAGAAATTATATAAGGTAAAATATACTTTTATTACACAAGAAAGACCTAATGGAACTGAAATTAAGCTTTTAAAGAATATCCAATAGCTCTTCAGAAATATCTAGATGATTTAAATATAAATGAATTAGAATCACCTGGATTAAAGCCCCATTGAAATATTTATGTGGACTAATACTTGGCAAACTGTTGTTCAGTTTGGCAGCCCTAAAATGTGGAAAAAAGTAGTTCAAGATGCTTTGGCAAAATTCAAATATCACAGAATTATCCAGTTTCTTACTGTAGAATATGCCAGCATTATATTCCCAACATGTGGTCTTTATTCCTAGTTCATATACTAAGCCTAGTAAACCTGTCCAGGTGGTCACCAAAGAGCTTATAAAGTTTGTATATTTATTTGTTTTTTTTTTTCTTTTAAAAACCTGTTAGTAGGAATTAAATGTAAATAAATATAGTGACCAAAGGATTTTAAAAACTGAGGAACTGTAATATATTCCATAAAGCTAAAGCTCATTGCAAGGGTTTTATAATTATTTATAGATAACATGTCTTTCTAGAAGAATTTGATTAATGTAAAAAATAGAAAACATTAAAATGAATGTTAGAGTGAAGTTCTTGCTCCAGAACTAACAGCAGGTGGTCCTGCCATAAGGTGTACATATGGCTGAGACATAGAGCTCCCATGAATTCTGCTCCAAGAAATGCATCTTGTAACCCATGGGGAATACAGTCTCTGATATTGTGACCAGACTTGTGGACCTTCCTACAGGCAACAGATGCAACAGTTTATCACGACATCTTGGCCACGAAGAGATTTCTCTTTTTTCAGTCTATTCTTCTCTCCAGTAGAAATTTTTTTTCCTATGACATCCTTATCAGATTATGCATTTCAAATTAACTACTAATACAAATAATTTTATTCTTATATAGTGAACATTAATTATACTCCATTACATTAAATAATCTTTTAAATTCTTTATTATGTAGGTAAGTGCTTATTTACATAGACTATATATTTTCCATACAACTAATTAGACCATGTTTATTTTTAAAAATATGTGATTATATATACATATAGATATATAGATATATGCTTACATACATATGTGTATATATAATGTAGTAGAATAGAACAATTACATTCGACTATTTACTCTCAAATGAATAATTTTTCTCCTGTTAGATACACATTGTTAGATAACATTGTTATTCTCTGGCCTTTCTCTTCAAGGAGAGTGACCATATAGCCATATATAGGTACAGGGATTTATCTGCACAAATGCATTGCACTGATATAATTATTTATTGTCTCAATTTGAACAATAAATTATATAGTCACCAAATTTCTAAAAACCTATTTTTTGACTACTATAGTCACTTATACTCTATATCTACTTTTCTATATTCTAATTAGAAATAAGTACTAAAGGGTTAATCATTGTCAAAGATGACCTTTATAAATGTCTAAAAATAGCTATTTTAGACATCAACCTTATTCCCTTGAAGTATGTCAACAGAGAAAAGATGGCAATGCAGTTTCTTAGCAAATATCATGGTCTAACTGTATTATGTTAGAATAATTACATTTCAAACCTATTATAATAAAGGACAGGGAATATTTTTTGAAGAGAAAAAAATAAGATATAAAAGGAAACCTAATAAAAGTATGAGAATAGCTGATAAAATTGGAGTCATTTGCTCCCTAGTACACTTCTCAAATATAGTGGCAACTTCATTATCTATCTATCTGTCCATCCATCTCTCTCTATATGTATATGGGTGTGTGTATATATATATATAGAGAGAGAGAGAGAGAGAGAAAGAGAGAGAGAGAGAATATATATATATATAGAGAGAGAGAGAGACAGACAGACAGAGAGACACAGAGAGATAGAGAGACACAGAGAGACACACAGAGAGAGAAGTTATATAATGTTCATGAGCATCTTCAATCTAGTGAGGCTTTTACTAAGTGTGTTTTTTCTGAAGTTATCCTCAAAATTTTTTACTTCTTCAAAGTTCTGGAGTCCTCAATTCTCTGTCATTACTTGGTTTCACATTTGTCTAAAGGCAAATGACTATAATATATAACTTTTTGAGGGTCTTTCAGCACTGTGTTATTATCTCAAATACTCATGGAAAACAGAGTCACTTTTTCTTGGGTAGTTCTCTCTCTCACTCACTAGCTGTATATTTATGACTATGGACAGGTTCTATTTTTCCTTTCATATTTGATTAGGAGCTTCAGAATCTACTACTTCTTCCCTCATTGTCCATTTCTTTGTAGCTTCTTCCAGCCGTAAATGTTTGAAAGAAATGTCTTCAGATGATAAGTCTCTTCAGAAGTTGAGATGGTACCTACTCTATCTTACATCATAACCTGAGACATTAAATGATATGATTATCTTTGTAAAGTACAATTTTTCACATTAAGAGTGACTTGTATGTAAGTTTTTCAGTTAATCGTTATATTTACACACTTTATTCCAAGAAGAATCAGTTATATCCTCGGTGAGCAAACTAATCTTTGGGTCAAATTCAGCCTAACCCAGATTTAGTGTTTACTTGAAACACAACTATGATCATTAAATTCACATACTGCTGTTAAATACCATCCACAACATTTAGTTGTAAAACTATAAAGATCATATATATTAATTGGCCATGTTTCTAAAACATACATTGTAGTAATTAACTCATAAGGTCATTTGTTGAACATAGACTAACAAAATAGTATATTATTCCTATTGAGCACAAGTATCAGATCAACAAATATTCAATATGTGCTTTACATTTGTGTTGTAGCTGCTTTATGCTGATTATTGTTGTTGGTCAATTTAAATGTTATATTTATTTACATTTAGAGAAACTGTCTTGGAAAAGATAAATATCCAAAATCTTAGAGCTAAGAGATATTAGAGCTAAGATTCAATTATTAGATTTATATCCATTTATCTTCTAATATTTCACTGGCTTGAAAATCACCAATAAAAGGTTCATGGCCTAAAGATTTTAAGTTCAATTTATGGACTCATAAAACGATAGAATTGGGAGTTTCCCTTAGAAAGCATCCAGCTCAGTCTTTTGTTTTACAAATAAGGATACTGAAGTTTCTTCATTTGTGTGAAAGTTTTAAAGAAACAAACTTAATCTTCGATTAGTAAATTGATTTACAGTTCAGCTAGATAGCAAATTAAATTAAAAGAGGTAATACTCTTGCCTCTCAGTGTAAAATCTTTCTTGTATTTCTTTTAGAAATGCCCCTTTTCTTCCATATAATCCAAGGTAAACAAAGAGAAATCTAAAATGTGATTTAGGCTAGATCTCCTGCCTGCCTGTTATGTAGGTGCCTTTTTTTTTTTTTTAATCTTTTTCCTTTTCCTCATAAACCTGTCCTTTTAAAATGTAAATAAATAAAATGTGATTTGGACCATTTTTCCCATTTGCTGATAAATTAGGATGCATATGCTGATGTCAACAATACATGCTTACTGGAAAAGAGAATTGTACTGCTTATTCTTATTACATTTCATATTTCTGTGACTCACACAGAGAGAACAAACAGTTCCTTTTGAAATTTTAAGTTGGGAAAAAACAAATACGATCTTCAGTTTTTTTTTTTCAAATCAATGACAGAGTAAAAAAGTTCCTTCTGATAATTTTAAACTCTCATCAAAGTAAAGGAAAATGTTATATAAAAAAATGGAAACTTATGAAACACATTTACAACATTTGATATCTTTCATTCCAGGACTCAGAATTTGCATTGTTTATTTACTTGTAGATTGGCAAGGGACACAAAAGACATTTATAATTTATAATTTCTTTTGTAGCCCTATTTAACTTCCATGAATATTAACATTGAATAAGTTGCTTAGGTTTTTTTTTTTTTTAAGATTTATTTATTCATATAGAACTGGGGTATAGGCCAGAGATGCGGAGGGTGAGAGGATTCACCAGAGACAGAGCGGGGAGCAGAATAGGCAGATTGACGAAGTACACTGCTGAGGGGAGCAGCAGGCGGGTCAGGAGAGGTCTGCCGCGCCATGTGGTCACCTCAGGGGCAGGTGGGAATCGAACTCATGCGGAAGTGGCTTTAGCTTCTTAGTGCAGTGCTTTAACCCGCTGCGCCACCAGGGAGGGCCAAATAAGTTGCTTAGGTTTTTAACAAGATGTTTGATACCATTATTTACTGAAATAAAGAAGAATTAGTTGATAAGCCGCGATTCCACATCAAGTTCAGTTTTCTTGTATTTCATGTTTGGAATAGAACCACATTTGCAAGTCACTGTGAACATAGAGATAATATAGAGGACTCTAAACCTCAGAACACTTTTTAATGAGTCCTTAAGGTATAATGCTGTTTGTACACTAATGATGAATTATACAGCTGAATGCAGAAATGGCATACATTTAATACCTATACACATACTCAAATATATGTACATACACACACACATACATATAATATACAGATATACAGACAGATACCTACATAGATATGAAATTAATATTTACTCTATCATCTATGTATTTACAACATCAGTTGCAAAGAAACACATAGCTATTCTTCAGAGTTCCCACTTTATTTTTATAATTGTTCAAGGTCCTTTACTTGTTGTTTTTGTTATTTATTTACTTGATTTAGTTATTTATTTATAAATGATTCCAATTTATATATCTTTCATTTATTTTTCATAAGTAACTAATGTGTTAGTATAACTTCTAACTATATATACAGTATATATGTATTTTTATATTATTTGTATATTTTAAAATAGTCTTATACAAAATTTGTTTATTTCTCATTAATGTGTTTAAATTATATATTAGTAAATATATAATATATTTAATAGAAAAAAAGGTACTATGCCATCTCCTTTAGTAGGAAAACTGTAAAATATGGAGATGTTAATTCTACGAATTTCAAAAGAAGATGATGGAGTTTGCATGTACTAAAATTGCCCAACTCTACTTGAAATATAAAGAAATAATGAAAGAACCAATATAAACATCAGAATGTATATAGCCATTTTCCAAACTTGATGGAAAATCTCTGCAAACTTGAAATAAATCAGAAGTCCCATAGTAAGCCAGACCACCTAGTGGGAGTAAGATTTCAACCAGAGAGGGAGCAGAAGGTGAAGAAGTGCCTCAGGCAGCAATGGGATCAAAGCTGGACTTCCAGAATGACACCTTGTATTTGTCTAGGAGTAAGATGCAGCTAGTGATTAAAGCTGGGAATTTGGTATGAAAATAATATCATGTATTTTCAAAAAGAATTAATGTGCTTAATTTGAAGCTGTGGAAGAATTTTTAAAATTTAAAAATCTCAATCAGAAGATAATAAGTGATAAAAAGTGGCTAAAATGCAAAAGAATATGGCAGAAACAAATCTAAAATTTCAGTAGTCTCTGTCAATATATATGAATTCAAAGTTACCCTCAAAACTTACAGAATATCAGATCAGGTTAAGAAAGTAAAACCCAAATGCAGACATTTATTGGTAAAACAATTAAGGATTTTAGAAGACACAGAAGAAATCAGAACAAAGAACAGGATGTAATATTCTTCTGGAAACCAAATCCTATTAAAAAAGTCAGCTAAAGATGACTACATCAGAGCCTCAAGAAGATAAATATTTTCAGCTTTTTGTACATGAATTTGGAGGAACTGAACAAAGGGTCAGGAGTAAGAAAGATATAGGTAGCCAAGTAATACTATAGACAAATCTCAAGAGACATGATAAAAGGGGAAAATATTGAGGTACATAATATGCTGACAGTGAAAGAGAAAGGGTACAGGTACATGACCAAGCTAATATTTATTGTCTAATAAATATCCAGAAGGGCTTGTTGCCCTTTCCAGGAGAACATTTGTATCATGGGAACTTATCTACTAACATTTTAAATTTTAATAACACAAGTGTATGATTTAAAATGTTAAATTTTCCCTTGCTAGTACCACATCAAGAGATCTGTTTTGTAAAACATATTATGTTTTGTAAAACATAATATATATATATATATATAAAACAACACATAACAAACATTTAATAGTTTATATTTGTAAAACATATTACCTAGATTTTTATTCAAACTTTTACATGAGTTAATGAAAATCAAAGAAAGAAATTTTCCATAGGATAATCTAAAAATATCATTTAAATGATATTGCAACATTGCCTATTTGTTTGATTAGAAGTTATTGAGGGTAGGAAGAAGCTAACACATTCCTTCATCTTAATTATATGCTTAGATTCTATAATAAACAACTTATACATATAATATAAAATCTGAGTGAAGAAACATTCTACATGCTAAAGTAAATGAGCTTGTGAAAAGTGTCAAGTGGTATTACTAAACGGAGCAAAAAGAGATTTGTTGAGATTAGATAAACCAAGGTATATCACTTGTCAGCTCATCTATTTAGAAAAGTTAGACAGAAAAGAAGACAAAGCCAATATTCAAATTATCTGTGTGATTTGTTCTTTTTTGACTACAAATTGTCAATGTAAGAAGGATGATGAAAAGAGATGGTAAAATCAAAACGTCACTTTCACTAGCAGATCAAAATCACATTTTTAATGGTATGGGAGCAATAAGAAGCTCTAATGGTGCCACATTTACCCTCTTTTGGCTTGTCAGTTTGCTTCTCAGAGTATTGTTTTTAATGACCTACCTAGAGATTTATTTTTTTTATGAACAGGAATATATTTATGTGTTTCATCTATCAAAAAATTTCTGTGCTATTTAGTTCATGATCAGATTGTATTCTTTAAGTGTGGTGGACCTTGACAGATAGTGTCAGTTGATACTAAGCCTGTGTCTACATTGAGAACAACATTTCTCAAAAATGCCCTGACTCTAATCTGTAGTCAAATCAATTAGTGCTAGCTTACTACATGCTGATTCAGTCATAACCTGTAATTCAGAGTTTTCACACTAATTTACTGACAGAAAGCAATAGCTATAGCAATAGCTATGGAAAGTTTCTCAGAAATGTTTGCAAACAATAGTAGACACAATAAAACTCAGTAAAGATGAAAATAAAGTCAACTCATTTTCTAAAAAGTGCTTGTGGTTGAGGGTATAGGAACTGATTTTTTTTTTTCCTGAATAGTTTTTGCTATTGCTTTTTTCCATCTTCATGTTTAAGAGCTGCATATTTTAGTAGCTGCATTAAGTCACTTTTTCTATTCTAGAATATAGAAGCTAAAATGAAATATATATTTTATAACTCAAGTATCTTCAGTTTTGAGAAACAAACTGAACATAGACCAAAGCTAACTTGTGAGATGAGAATATCTGTCCAAAGAGGAGAAGAGGGAATGAGATGAGAGTGGAGAAGTAGTGAGAATGAGAGAGATTTTGAGATCACTAGAAAATTACTTAAATAGATAGTTCAGCCTGGTATAAAGCTAGAAAATTCCTAAACTTCTAAGTTATCAAGCCTTAACATTATCATGCATATGTAATTACCTAAATCACTATATTTTTTGAAGGATAAATATTGGTTTTGTTCTTTTCAAAATTTGCTTTGGTTACCTATCAGGTATTATGAAGGAGGATTACTGTGAATCCCAGAATCAATCTGGTTATTGCTCAAGCCTATAAGAAGCAAACTTAGGCAGACGCTGCCATCTCAAGCTCTTGGGTTTCCCTAAATTGGAAATCTACTTTTTTCTAAACACTATATCACGGTATCAGGGTGGGCTACTGGTTATGCCAGTTTTCTATGAGTGTCTTATGAGACTATAAATAGGGTATGCTTGCTTGTGCTGACAAAATTAGAATACTACTTTTGGTTTTTAATACAAGAAATCTGAATTGGCATTTGGAAGAACTATGCAGGTCAAAGTGTGACTTTTGCCTTGCACTTGATTAATAATAGGTCCTGCAAAGGAATTTCTAAAGTGCCAGACGGCTGTAAGGTTAGTGATGCCACACTCCGACACTCCACCAGGGCTGACTGGACCACAGTCTTCAACACAGTCACTTCCGCCAAGTGACTGTTCCTGAGCAGAAGCTCTGCTCCCAGCGTTAGATAACTGTACGGTGGCAAAGTGGAGGGGCTCTATTACTATGGACCTGTTCATCTGCCACTGTACCTCAGAAACTTCTAGCATTTACTGATTCTTAATTATTTATTTCTATTTTTTTTAGCCGGAGCCTAGATTAATCCATCTTGAAAGCTGTTACTATGTCCTTCATATAAGCTAGTCACAACCCTTAAGTGCTGATTCTCATAATGGTCATCTGAATTTAAGGATTGTACATGTAAGGTTATATGCATAGCTTGAATTCTAATTGTATAAACTCTTTCTGCTCTTCTTTTTGTTTTCTCTTTGTAGCCTATCCTGTCTACTTTATCCTCTGCCTGCTTCTTTTGAAGACTTCTATTATTGGATTTTCTTATAGGCTTGAGCAATAACCAGACTGATTTGGGGATACTCAGTCATCCTCCTTCATAATCCATGATAGGTAAACAAAAATTTTGAGAAGAACAAAACTAAGTTCTGGGCAAATGTCATAGCAACTGCTATGAATATAGATCCAAGTGACATTATTCCACTGTCCTTAAACTTCTTATCATTACTATTGTATTGATAGTTACATTATCAATAGCTTATTTTCTGTTCTTCATTTCTTGGATATAGAACATGGTTTTGTTTCCTGTGAAACCTGTTTATTTGGAACTTGTGTATGTGTGAGGTTGTAAATTCCTAAACTCTGTGGAGTTTCACTACTAGTCAGATGCCATTTGCATTATATCTTCCAGAAATTCTTCAATATTTGGATTGACCTTTAGCACTGGTTTTGACTTTCCAGAAATACATGGTTTTCTTCTGATTTTTAAAATATTTGTCCCGTCATTAAGGCAGTAAATTATGGTTCATCTTTGAAATACAACAGAGCAGTTATTTAGTATAAGTATCTAGTAATAAGTACACATGCTATAGTTAAACTTTTTATAATCTAGATGAAAATGAAATTTAATACCTGAATTTTCTATTCTTTATATTTAATATAAATCACTAAGTAAGTAAATAGATAAACTCCGTTAACTTTGCATTTCTTCATGCACAGTGGTTCAATATTACTAGTAGATCACAGTTTATAAGTGAACACAGGCATTATTTCACCACTAAGTATTGGCATTATGTTTTCAAAGCACAGCTCAACCATCATCTAATTTCTCATCTATATCTTTACAAAAAAATTCAATTCCACAAAGTCCAGTTTCAAAGACTGGTAATGATCCCAGACGTATTATAAATGATACTACTTAAAAAGTATTTTGTAAAACTTCTAGGTAGATTTGATTTACTCTAGGTAGGAGTAAATTGAAATTCTAATTGGACTTGCATTTTAACAGATCAATTTATAGGGTACCTAAAACATTTCAAGAACATTTTGTGAAAACCATTTTGAAATATATTTAGGAGAAAAAAGTTACATCAAAATGTACTGAAACAAAAACCAAAATATGTACATTTGATTAAAAGAAAAAATGACACCTTTTTGAAAAAAGCATTAATTTTTTCAGTGTAAGTAAAAGAGTTATGTTTCCACAAGTTGACTTCCCATATATTGTATTCTGTATGTTGCTAGAAATTCAGCATAAATTTGAACAGAATAAGGTCTATATTTTAAATTTCAGGTTGAATTTTGGATCAGGGATTCAAAATGAAATGAACTATAATGGAAAAGTATGACTAACAAATTGCTTATATATACAAACATATATATAGTAATAGAATTAAAAGATACCATACTATATGATTCTGTTTACATGGTAGTCTAAACATAGCATATCTATAAAATAGAATTTGAGGGAGAGGGAAATATTCCACATTATGACCCACGTGGTAAATGTGTTAGTGCATGACAGGGCTACCTAGGAACCCCAAATTATTAAATGGTGGATGCTCTGAATTCAGCCATCTGCACTTACAAAGGCAAAGGAAGCATACACTTGGTATTAAAGATTTTAGTTGAATTTTAGTCAGATTGAAGAGAGGGGTTAGTCAGGTACCAGAGATCTGGAACAAAAGAAGAGTAAAGTGTAAAATAAAGTAAAAAATCCAACATAACATCAAGAAAATAGCAGACATTATTTCTGCCAAGGACCAGGAGCAGCTTTGCTATGTGTTTCTCACTCACATGTCTCTTCCAAGCATCTTCCATCTCTCCTTCAAGTGTCTCTTCCAAGTTTCCTTGGCAGGACCAAGATAGCTGCCTGTTGAAACCAGGAAAGCAAGACACTTGGCCTTGTGGCTATCCATGTTAAATAGATACACATGGCTGCTTCACTCAGTCCCTCACTCCCAGGAACTCCCCTGCTCAGGAAGACTGGATCATGGCATCCTGGAACTTGAAATTCAAGGTGGCTGCAAGTAAGTGGGGTAAGGAAAATACCACCTTTCTTCCATGGAGGTATTTTTGGAACAGTTCCAAAAGTGCATTACTTATTGGTCAATTTATAGCCTCTAAATTGTACCACAATTTAGATAAAGTGAAAATCCCCATTGATGATTTAGTCATGCTGATAACAAGCTAAAAATCTTTAACATAACCTATCTGAATGTGCACTGTACATTTCATGTCATCCCTGAGAGTCAGCTCACATGTCTCCTGTTTGCTGTCCTATTAGCTTATTTCTAATTTGCTGTGCTCCAGTCACTTTGATTTTGCAATTCATTATAGGTATCTCTAGTTGTAAAACTCTTCTTTGACTTATATCTGAAACACCCATTAATTAGTACTTTTTCAATTAAAAAAAATTAATGTTCCTTAGGCCCTCCCTGGTGGTGCACTATGAGCTGTCCGTAGCCACTGCAGCATAAGTTCAATCCCTGGCCATGGAGATGACCCACATGACAGACTTCTGGCCAGCATGCTGCTCCCCTCAAATTGTTTCAGTAGATCCACCTGTTCTGCTCCCCACTCTGTCTCTGGTGA
Organism: Condylura cristata; assembly: GCF_000260355.1. NCBI lineage: Eukaryota > Metazoa > Chordata > Mammalia > Eulipotyphla > Talpidae > Condylura > Condylura cristata. Next base: position 51,465,676 of record NW_004567108.1, on the reverse strand, counting down.
ATCCTCTCACCACCACCCTCCACCCCCACACCTCTGGCCTATACCCCAGTTCTTATGTGCATAAATAAATAAGTCTTTAAAAAAATCAAATCTCCTAGTGATTTTCTCCAAAAACTTTATTAATTCCCTTCATAAGAGATTCTCAAAACTCTCTGTGATACCCTGTGATATACTTATGAAATGCTTTTCATAAGTATATAAGTTTTACAAATTTTTCTTTTGACACTCCCATATACTTTCTGTATAAAACTTTATTAATTCCCTTCATAAGAGATTCTCAAAACTCCCTGTGATGCCCTGTGATATACTTATGAAATGCTTTTCATAAGTATATAAGTTTTACAAATTTTTCTTTTGACACTCCCATATACTTTCTGTATCCTAACATTCATAATTACAAGAAACGAGGGTTTGGTACTGCACAGTAAGCTAATCAAAACCACTGGAGAGCTACACCAACAGCAAGCTAATCTTGGTTCGGTCAAAGGCTAAGTTACATAGGTGCTTGTCCCTTCTCTACTATTTCTATACTAGTCCCTCTCTATTCACGGAATGACAAATATCTTTAAATTCACCCATGAAATTGAATTAAAAAAAGAAAAGAATAAGTGGTATGGAAGAAAGGGAATATAGAAAGCTCAACTATGAAGTGTTGTTAACATTGGATCATCTTAAGTCAAAAAAGACTGAAGACTTACATTCTCTTTTGCCAACTATTCACTAAACCATTTAGCCCAGGAAATCAAAATATTATAATTAGGTGGGGAGATGGGAGAGAGAGGGAGCCAGAGAAGCTATATTACTTCTGAAGCTATGTTTTAAAAGCTAAGCAACCATACTTGGTCTTCTTAGGACACTTATTTTGAGTAAATATAGCTGTCACATAAGAAGTTCAGACTATCATCCTGGGAAGGTCACATTTAGGTACTTGATTATCAGCTCCAGCAGCTTTCTGTTTAATAGTAAACATTAACTTCCAGACATATAAGTGGCCATCTTGATCTCCTGCCCAATCCAGCCTTCCCAGTCCCTAGCTGCATGCAGTTACCACTAGAAACCCCAAGTGAGAACTGTTCAATAGAGACCATGCAGCATTTCTGATTCAGTAAATAATAGAAACATGCATGAAACAGCTATTTTATGCCATTAAATTTTAAGACAATTTATTCTAAAACAATGGTAACCAGAAAAATATGCCTACAGTTTAGTTTCAAATATATATTTTTAAATATTCTTCTAGAAAGAATATTTAATGGAAAATACATATTTGAAGATAACATTGCTTTATATTAACTTGTTAATATTCTTCCCTTTAGTGTTTTCTAACAATCTTAAAATTTAAAGTTCACTTAATAAACTTTTATAAACATTACTGAATTATAACTTAAATAAATGTACACTGAAAGTACCTTGCTTTTAAAAGAACTTTGTATTCTCCATAAATTTATTTGCTGGTGTCATACACCAAAAACATACTTAAATGCCAAGGTCAGACGTCACTGGGGTTTTAACACAAAGTTAAATGATGCAATTTCACTTTTGAACATTCTGAGCTAATGCCTGCCACTTCATCTTATGATAAAATAGAAAAACTATAACTTTCCACATTCAGATTTTGTATCTTTCTAGAGTATTATTAACTTGCTGTAAATAAGAAATTCCAATGTAATGTTGTCATATACTATTCTCACATCACTTTAAGTCACAAACATGATCTCATTTAAAGCAAAATTCTTTTCACTCAGCAGTGTTCCCTAAGGGTATCCTTACAGATATCCCTATTTTATGCTTATTTTATATAATCAGTGACAGAGGTTGTTTGGTAATTTACTCAATTATTATCTAGTGACTGTTTGTAAAAATATTTCTAACTAATCAGAGAGAAAAAGCTCTATATCCTTCATCAATTTATTTACTGATGTCACACACCAAAATTGCATATTACTTCCAGGCAGGGAAGACATAGTCCCATTTTTAACTTATGTTGAAACTTGAACAATATGCATATGATTATTAGCAAAATTATAGGTGCTGCTGGCATAAGTTGAAATGAATGCTTTACCCTATAAAATAGAAACACTTATTAGATATATAAGAGAGTCTTCCATAGAGTCTCCTGTTAAGTTACTACAGTTCAAAAGATATCCTTTCTTCACTGAATGACATCAAAAAGAATTGTGAAAATATCTTGTCAAGCAGCATTGTTGTGCTGTCTAGCTTTTTAATCGTAGCATAATGTTAATGCTATTAATGTATCTACAAAGACACACAGAGGTCAAGGATGCAGGGAGGGAGAGAAATAGAGAAAGAAAAAGAATATGTGTATTGATTTTATTTTCTTGGAAAGATAATGTGAATGACATTATAAAACTATATTAACACTGTATTTATAGGTATATGATCTGATTATAAAATAATTCCTTGAAAACAGGTAATTCAAGACACTGATGGCCAAGAACATTTAAAGGTCAAATAAAAGAGTAAGATTGTTATTTTTTAAATATAAGATACACTATGGTGTACTATCCAATAGTAGTAGCCCCGTGTTATTTCAGTTAAAAATAAATTGACTAATTAAAACAAAACAAAATAAATATGAGGATGTGAATGTAAGGAAATTTGAATTTGTATATCGAGGAAAAAATATTTGGATAGTAGTGTGCATATTTAGCATTCAAATTATGTTTCTTTAACTTTTAGAGTCAATCCTTCAATAACACTATTATGCAATTAAGAACGGATCTGTTTATCAGAGCGCTTAGAAATATATGCTGCATAGATGTAAGATACATCTACATATTGACCTAAATCTAGCTATTTCATTCCTCAAAAATGAATATACATGTGTACAAACTTTGTACACACTTGACTAAATATACACATTAATCTCACTTTACTGAAAGATAAATATCATTTACAAGTGTTACAATAACTTGTCTATTATTTCAATCTAAATAAAGCAGCATTATCCCTTTCACTTAAAAATCTTTGTACATACAAACATTAATTTTAAAATATGTTTATAGATCTTTAAATATGCATGCAGTGTCAGGATTTCCCTTGAGTGCCACTGAAAAACTCCAATATAAATTTTGTATTCATATCCTACATATTTTAGTATTGAAAGTAACAAATAACTATCATTGTTATCAAATGCATGATGTGGCTGAGAGCTTCCCTGAATACTTAACTTTCAATTGTAAGGAAGAGGCACCTTATTTTTGCTTTCTTTCATCAAAATTTTCAAGCTCTGTAATTTTCTTGCTGTTCACAGAAACAAAGCAAGCCAAGCTCATACAGCAAGTGTATTCTGAAAGCTACAAATATTTGCTATTCAGGAAACCTCAATGAGGGTTCAGTTATTTAAAACTAAAGAAAGAAAATTACTATTAATAATTGGTTTCGGCTAATGAAATGTTTTTATGCAAATAGGTGAACCCTAAATATGACCTGGAAACAAAAGACTGCTTAACAGTTACTATTAAGCAATACATTAGTAGATCAATTAAACAGAACTTCTTTTTAATGAATATGCCGTACACTTGTTGCCATAGAAACCTGGAAAGAGAATGCTTCAGAATGCTAATAGCATGAAAAACACAACAAAATGTTTGTAAACATACACCTTGAAATTTGTATGATCAGTTAAGTAATAAAAGGGTGATGCAAAGAATTTCCCAACCCCAGAGGAAGGACACAATTCAGAATTCAAGGTATTACATTTTTTTCTTTTCATTATGCAGCTCAGCCAAGAAGCTGCCAAACATTGTTATGGGTCACATTCTAAGGCATTAGTTGATATAAGGAAATAGTCTGCTTTCAGGGTTTGAAAGAAATTTTATCTGAAACCATCAAAAATTAAGTGCTAGTGAAAAATTCATATAGCTTATTTTAAAGTGCAGATGAAGGCAAGATGGGGTTAAAAACAAAAATTTTAAATTCATTATGCCCCTAACATTTTCAACCAAAGATACAATCTGTATGAGCCTTTTTTTCCTTCTTTACTTTTTTCTTTTCTCTAATTGTCTTGTTTGAAACCTCTTTTACCCCTTTGTTTGGTGCATGCATTAATAATATTTGATTTGGCTTAAACAACTCCTAACAAACTGAAATGTCTGGAGCTCTATAGACAAATACTGTTATTAATGCAAGTACAATTACTGAATTGAACAAGAAAAATAATTTAGGCCACTTTAGGTTCCTGACTTCCAATGATAATTACTCCAATTTGGGTTATACTTTAAAGAGAAACAAAGCAGCTAAATAGCAATTCTATTCAGCAAAGAATTAATTTCTTTCCTATTCACTATTATGACAGAGTACAGGATTCTTTAAAAATCTAATAAATCAGAAATTCCACAACCATTTTGTACTGAATTTCATTCATAATTATTGTGATAGCAATTGGGACAAAGACAACATTCCAGTGTCAGTGAAAGAAAAGATAAGATAAAGAACTTGGCATTGTTCAAGGACATAAGGTTTGTGTCCTGTGCTCAGAAGCCTACCAATCTGAAACAGTGTGATTCTCCCTGTACAGTTGCAGCCTGACTATACCCTGATTGGAGAGGAATAAAAACCCTTCTGTTTCCCCTCCCATTGTGTTTGCTCAAACCGACCTAATTACTGGAGTGTTGTTGAGTCCCTGCCAATTGCATAAAGGTGGCCGATGTGTTTGCTGCTTTAGAGAACACTGATTAGAGATATACATTCTAATGATACTTTTCACTCCCTAAGAAACATCATAATATTTCTCTCAAATCTCATCTTGGGACACTTGGAGGCTTGGAGGGTCTTATATATATGGGTGCTCTTGTCAAGAGGTCCCTGGGTTTTTTTTTTTTCCTGCCCCCATATTTACTCAGATGCCATCTTTTGGTCACTAGATTGGAAAGTAGGCCTATTTTATAATTATCATGTATTAAGCTGCCCTCCCAGGTATTACCAATCGAGAGTTAAAGTTTCAAAGGTCTGAAGGTCATAAATTGTGTGTCAAACTTTACCTTAAGCACATTTTATTGATTTATCTCTTTAAAATAACCCTCTAGCTATTAACCGAGCTAAACAAAAATGTTAATTTTGTCGTACTTCCTTTAAATTTTCCCTTTGGTAGAAGAGAGAAATAAACCCTCACATTATTGTTAAATTTCCTGTATGTTTCAAGGGTTAAACATTCTTTTTGTCCCAAACGGTAATCATAAAATTGGACTAATTTATAACATTTCAAAGCAAAACTTTTAAGAGTACAGTGAGTCAACCATGTCCATGGCAGCAGCATATCTATGAATTCTCATTGAAGATTCAACCAGCCACAAATGGGAAATATGTACTACGAAAGCCAACCTATCACTGTTGTGTTTGTACCAAACATACAAAGACTTTTATAAGGACTCCTTATTCCCTAAAAACTACAGTATCTTGTATTAAGTATTATGGAGCCTAGGAAACATGTAAATTATACAGGAGAATGTGAGTGGTTTATTTATGTAAACACCATGCCATTTTATATAAAAGGTTCAAGCATCTGTAGATTTTTAAATGGGGGTGCTGAAACCAATACTCCACAGACACGGAGGATAGATGACTAGATAACATGATGTGCTGGGTATTGATGTCAAATTTCATTTTATTTTAAAAATCTTTGCATTTTTAAACATAGAATTCTAATAACATCATTCTAACATATTACTGAACATGACCTACCATATTTTACATATGCTTAGACTGCTAATAAAAATGTAGATAATTTTCAGTTTTCCCTTTCTATGAAATGGTGAACAGACTATACTAAAAGAAAGATGCTGCCTTTTGGCCTGTGTTATAGACTAACTGGGTGTATATATATGTACACACACACACACATATGTAATTGTTGTGTCATCAATTCAATTCACTTAATATCAAACTGCTTGTTCTAATTTTCAGCTCCACCATCAGTAATTAAAAAATCTAATTCCACTCTTCATCAATAATAGAAATACATACTACATGCTACTCAGTTTGTACTCTTTTTTAGATTTTTAATTTTGGGGAATCTGCTGCTTGAAAACACATGACTATTTTAACTTGCATTTTATGATTACTTAAGTTCAATAATTATTTTTTTCTTGATTTTTTTTTGTCATTTGCCCTCTACAATTCATGGCTTTTTAATTTTTACCTTTTTCTAGGACTAGGTTCCTATTTACTGGGCTATTAGTCTGTAATCTTTTTATTATGATTTGTAGGATTTTTTTTATATTTTAGAATTGTATATTTAAGAATTGTATGAGTCAACTATCTTTTAATAACTTGATTTTAACCTTATTTATACTACCTTCTATGACACTAGATTTTTAAATATCAATGTAGTTTCCTCCATTTTTACTTTATGACATTGTTATTTTTTAAAATCCATTTTATTGAAATGGATTTATTGGCTGGGGCTACAGTGAGGGTATGTAACAGGTCAGAAATTGAGCTTGTCTGGAAGCTCAGGGAAAGGATCTATTCTGGGATCATTAAGTTTGTTGAAATAATCCAGTTCCTTTATGGTTTAAGGTTCCTGGTCCCCTTCTGGTTGTCAGGGGTGGGAGTTCATTCTCTTCCCCAGCAAATTGCCCATCTGATTTTTCACATGGCAGTCTCCAGCCTCAAAGTAGGCAACAGCACAGTGAGTCCTTGTCACACTTCATCTCTCTCTGCCTTTCCTCTCTTCCTCCTGTTTTGTCTGAGAGGGCTTGTATAACTAGGTCAGAGTCACACAGACAATTTCTCAATCTTAAAGACAAGTGGGTCAAAGAGCATAGCATAATCACAGAAGTGATATCTAATATTAACAGTTCTTAGGGATTAAGGCGGTAGTGATCTGTGGTGAGGGGGTTTATAATTCTGCTTATCATGAGTGTATTTAGGACAAGTGATGAAGAAAATTCACAAAGAAGGTAATGTTTTTGACACACAATTACACTGAATACAATATTTGGTGAATGTGGAGGTGATTCTTTTCCAGTAAGCATCAAGAACTAGTGTCTTGATTTGCTTCTATTCTTTGCAGTGAACTGTCATTTTATTTATATAGAAACTTCACTTTATTTCATGATTAACTACTCTCATCACAAGTAGTGGAATACAGTATTTTCTCAGTAGGAGATAAGTGTAACACTTGAGGCTACTTGGATATTTCCTCTTGTGCAGCCAGGGCTTGTATAAGAAACAGAGAGACTTATAAGCAACTAGAAAAGCCATATATTGCCTTTTGTATACAAGAATCACAGAATAGAAACACATCTCTGAATATATAGCATTCCCTGTATTAAATAGAGCAGGTGATTGCATGAAAAGCTATGCTCTCTTTAAATTTTAAACATGGGGGCCCTCCCTGGTGGCGCAGCGGGTTAAAGCACAGCAACAAAGAAGCTTAAACCACTTCCACATGAGTTCAATCCCTGCCTGCCCCGGAGGTGACCCACATGACTTGGCAGACCTCTCCTGACCCTCCCGCTGCTCCCCTCAGCAGTGTACTTCATAGATCTGCCTGTTCTGCTCCCCACTCTGTCTCTGGTGGGTTCTCTCACCCTCCGCATCTCTGGGCTGTACCCCAGTTCTGTATGAATAAATAAATCTTTTAAAAAAAATTTTAAACATGGGATTATGAAAGTCAAAAAGTATGTGCACTGAATTCCCATTCCCAGTCCTCAGATTTTATATCCTTAGGTTTTAAATATGTGAAAATATATACAATAATGATATCCAAGTATATTATTTAAAGTAATACAGTCTGGTTTTTGCAGAACAACTTCAAACACCACCAAAATGTCTGTAAATACAACTAGATTATTTTTTTTTAAAGATTTATTTATTTATTGTGCTTTAACCTGCTGTGCCACCAGGAGGGCCCTAATTTTCTATTTTATATATAAAATAATGAAACTTGATATACCATAAACTTATGGGTGAGACCCCACTGAAAGCAGAAAGTACTTTTATTATTAGTTATACATCAGTTTTATACACTCCCCACGATCATTTCTGCACATGCACATCATTCACTTTGTATAGTCTACTCATATTTAATGTAGTGCGAATAAGAATACAAAATTATTTTAACAAGTACTGAAATTACTCAGTACTACTAAAAAGTATAAGGCTAACCTGCATAAAGTAGTAAATTTGTGGTAAAGATTGTAAGACTTAGGTATTCAAGTGAGCTTTTAAATAATTATCTATGATGTCGATACATTATTTTTTATTTGATAATTAAGTAACATTTTTGTGAAATTGCAATTAAGTAAAAAGTTTTGCCATTTACTTATACCCAATTAAATAGTGCCTTTTATTTTATTTATGTTTTGATGTTAGGGGTGGTGTCATTCACAAAGTCCAAAAGATATTTGCATTAAACATTTCACTAGCAGTTATTCTTTTTCTATTGAGAATTTGATTATTTTTGTTTAACTTGGTGACAATACTTATTTCTAAGGTAGATGAAATTATATTCTTGGTTTTAGTGTATTTCATTAATATCATGTTGTCCAAAACAATTTTCAGATCATTTCCCCTCTTTCTTTGTATAAAATTTATATTACTCATATTACTTTCTAGTTCATGTCTAGCAGGCCAAACACTGCTTCCCTTTTGCCTCTATATACTCCTAGATTTATTAGTTGAACAATTTTGGATAAATTAGCATTTGTAAGCTTCATTTTACTAATTGTATCTACCACATATAGTTTTTGTTTTCTGCACTGTGAGTCTTTTTTACAGTACTTAAAGTTATGAATATTAATCCATAATTCTCATATACAAACCTGAACTTAGAAACTATTTATATTATTTTGTAGAAAGTATGTCTGAGTTTTTTAAACAGATTTAAACGTAAGTATATATTTACAATCTTTTCATTTGTAAAATAATTCCTTCAGTAGTTCTATATCAGATTAAATATCAGTACCTTTTGAAACTAACTTTTAAAAAGTTAAGAAACTTCCATTATTTATCTAAAACTCATAACTTTAGCTCTAAGGTTCCATGTGCACAGCAAGAAAGTCAATTAGCTTCACAAAGAAACCACTACCTGTCCTTATTAAAGAATAAGTAGTCTTTGCAAAAGAAAAATGTGAGCTATAGTGTTCCTCCATTTAACATGAATAGGAAACCATGGAGGTAAAATGAAATAGTGGAAAAGGTAAATCCTCAGGGAAAATAATAACTTCACGCTATGAAAAAAAATTAATTAAGGTCCTGGTTATTTTTTTATTGCAGCAGTTGATTCTTTCATTCGCTTATTTATCAAGTTTTCAGTATGAAATGTTCTTTGGATTTTTAAGTTTCAACTTGATCTTAGTAGAAGATAATACTGTCAGGATTTAAAGAAAATATTCATCACTATAAATTTTATTCAACCTCTCAAAATAAATGAAGGAAAAACATTTATAATTCACTTAAAATATACTTACTTTGCTAAGCTTTTCAATAATGCACACTGAAGTGAGCCACTTTAATAATCCATTTATGAAGTTATCAACATTTGCATACTGAGAGTATTTTTCTAGAATGCCACAAATAAACTTTCCTTCTCAATGGTTACATCTAAACAGCTATAGGATGCAAAAAATAACATTCTATCACAATAGCTGTGGTAATTTTCCATTGTTTTTTTTCTGTGTAGAAGTCCCAGTGAAACTCAACACTCTTCTGTAACATATCTCTCCACTTAGATACCAGCAAGGAATACTCTGATCATTTCATATTTCATGAATAAAAAGAAGTTGAAGCTTCCTTTTCCATTCCTCAGGAAGATCAACTTCTTAAAAACGAAACCTATGAAGTTAAGTCTAGAATTTCTACTCATAACTCACTTTAAGCTAACATGTAACATCCGTTGGTAACTTGAAATAAAATGAAAAACATTCTGCATCAGTTTCCTCTCTGGAAACAGGCATATAATAGTAAAAGGAATAATTGGTATATGAAAAAATGAGGAATTTCTCCCATTTTTAAATTAAACAAGACAATATCCACAATACCAGATACCAAATTGGGAGAAGATATTGGACAAAATAGTGAAGTGGAAAACTAAGAAGTTTAAACTTGAAGTAAATGAAGCTGACAAGGAATACAGGAGACATTATTAATAACAGAGGTACTAGTTCTAAAAAATTTACCTATTGCTATTATTATTTAAAATAATAAGATACATGGGCACCAGGAAAAGCTGTCAGTGTCCATTTAAAGATCCAGCTGCCTATGAACAGGCAAGTAGATCTACAGAAGTAACCACTTTACCTTGTAGATCATTCTATGATCACCAATGTGCCACAACCAGAGACCACTGGAAGTGCAATGAGTGCAGGAGAGGAGGGAAAAGCTGCCTATTGTAACAGAGGCCTCTTCACAGACAAGAGGAGGTCCCATGTTCCCTGCTCCATTTGGTGGGGCACTGAGCTGCATGGCCAGGTGAAGCTTTTTAACACTAATGTGTGGGAACTCAAGAGAGAACCCTTGGAGACTCAGCAAGAGAGAAACACTGGGAAAGGTGAGCTTATTTCTTGACTTTGGACTTGCATCAGGGACTTGTAGGACATGGGAGAGACAAGTGGGTGGGGAGCACGTGGGGAGGCTGACAATGACAGCCTTTATCTTGAATTGAAATTTGCTCCTTTCACTCCAACCTTGTCTGGCTCCTTTTGCCTCTTTTGTAGGTCCCGCTCCAGAAGGTGCTGAATGAAGTCTTGCTGCAAGCTTTTGTGCAAGAGCATTCTGGGTCAAATCTATTTGACTGGGCATTTATCAATGGGTAATTTTGTGTGTTTTTAATGGGAAAATATTGATATATCCTTTCTTCTCTTCTTTCTTTATACACACTATTTTTTAAAAAAAGATTTATTTATTTATGCTGATAAAAACTAGGGTATAGGCCAGAGTTACATGGTGTTGAAAGGACTCAGCATAGAGTGGGGAGTAAAACAGACAGATATACTGAAATACACTGCTTTGGGGGGGTAGCAGGTGGGACAAAGGAGTTCTGCCATACTATGTTGGTCACCTCCCTAGCCGGGGATAGAACTTGTGCTACAGCGGATACACAGTGCTGCCTTTTAACTAGTTGCACCACAAGGGAGGGTCCTACACACACTAATCTTATTAGAGTTCTTTCAAGCTAAGTGTATGTTTTATGTTTGTGCACATGGATGGCCAGAGCCCATGAGTGTGTGGGTGTGGGGGCTCCAGGGTATACCATTGTCTGTTGGCTACCACTGTGAGAAAGGCATTCAGCGTGGGCAGGTGGATCATGAAATAATTAGTTACATATTCTAAGCACTACATTCCAGCCTCGAACGTGTCAAATAGTCCTGATCCTATATTTTCTAGGGAACAGATCAGTTGATTTTCTTTACCCACAAGTCATCTTGCCTTCACTGTGTTCCCCTATAGGGCTTAATGTTATCACCATGCACCCCTTCATCAAAGCCTGAGGACTGAGTTATCTTTGACTCTGCTTTCTCTCTTGTTCCTTAAAGTTAATCACCCACTAAATGCTATTACTTTATCTGTCTATGTCCTTCCTCTGTTTCTTCCATTTCTTTCCCATAGCACTTAATTATTCCTTAGTCTGTATCTGTAAGCTTCTTACTTCCATTATCTCCTCTACTTAATCCACTCTGCATAGTGACACTCAATTTGAAGTCCTAAAACATTGTAATATGCTACTTTCCCTTTCACGGAACTTCTCACTTACTATCAAAAGATCAATCTTTGGAAGATTTCAAACCATCCACTCTTATTTGTTTAGACTTTCATCTAGGGGAGACCTTTGCATTTTAAACTTTCAGGACTATTTTTTTTTCTTGTTTAATGTTTAAGATTTCTTTGTGAAGTTTTCCTCAAATATTTGCATCAATATTCTTTGAATTCCTTTAGCATAGTTTGATTGATGCTGCTCATTCAGCAACTAGTAGGTTTAATTGAGGAGTGCAAGATTTGGGAGGTGTGAGAGGAAAAGAACAGGAGGCGCAGTGAAAGGGTGATGTCTATACCTTCCTCTATTTCTATCAAATGCCTTCCTAGTCATCCTTTTCAAAGTCTATCCTGTGAACTTGGGGAGATTTCCCCAGGAGGTGCTATCAACCCTAGTTAGTATAGAATAAAGCTCAGGCTGTCACGGAGATAGACAGTGCATGTCCACTCCACCAGGTCAATTAAGGCAAACTTCATTCCACAGAGCTCTGAGCTATTTTGGGAGTGACTGTGCCAGATCAGAAAGCTGAGGATACTCAGGTTGTGATGGGTGTTAAGCAATTCTTTATATATTTTAGTTATTGAAAAAAGAACTGTGCCTGTAACAAATTCTCATGAAGGAAAGACATCTTGTACCTACAAAGGTTGAGGATGTTTTCTGATAACCACATTCTGTTTCCCTTCCCACACATCTCTTAGTCAACAGACTCACTTTTGCTGCCTCTCCTTCTGTGTTACAATGGTATTTAACTACATTTCTTCAGTATGGAAGATGGGGACAGAGAAGATAACTTAATACAGGTGTTGTGCCTATTCCCTGTGATGGATAAGCAGTAGATGAGAGTCCTTCAGGAGACTCTAAGTGCCACTGTGTCAAAATACACCAAGCCCTAGTTTTCTTCATGTCATGGCAAAGTACCAACTCAATGCAAGTCAATTCTCTTGGATTCAAAATCAAGTGGTGAGAGATATATTTTAAAGCTCTGAAATGCATTTTTCTTATGACTGCTCTTTTCACTTTCATGGATTTTTTTTCACATGCCAAATAACTTCTTATATGCATGTATACAGTGCATGTATACAGCTCATGCAAGTGTTAATTCTACGCTTCCAAATTAATAGAGACTATGGTTCTACGGACACACACATATACTTGCGCGCATAAGTGAGTGACTTACTAAATGAAAACGTCTTTTTTTGAGGCATGAACTCACTGATACCTATTTTTTTTAAAAAAAAAGTCTTTCAGTTTAAAAAAGATTGAAATCAACTTATATTTCTAAAGGGTTTTGTGGGAATCTTGCTAAGGTAAAGTATTATGATGTTTGTGTTGATTTTTTAAATTATTCAATAAAATGGATTGATGATGATGCCATGAGGTGACTGATAGATATGGGGAGGAAGAATTACACAGAATGATAAAGAATGAACACCAGAAAGAAAACAAATATGCCAGGAAGTTAATAAAAGCTAAACCTATGTGAAGGGAGTATAATATTCATTATATTTTTTATTTTCCCTTTGAGGGTTTAAAGTTTTTCAAATAAAAGATGTGAAAGAACATAGTAAACAGAGGATAACTTTAAATAATATTGAAATAATCTTAACATTTTAAAGAATGAAAGAATGGAAGTTACCATGTGATTATATTTGAGCTTTTCAGCCTGCTTTGGATTGGATCTCCTGGCTTGAAAAGATTCATTTCGGTTCTATGATACCTTCATTTAACTGAAATCTACAGGTCTTAAGTCAAACATGGACTAAGGTCAGAATGTTACTAGGACAGAGATGAGACAAAGGTATTGCAAAGAATAATATACCTCAGAGGAACTCTATTGGGCTTCTAGTTAACAGAAAATAGAAATGAATTCTTTTAAATTGGTCAACAGCAAGAAAATAAAAATTGGCTTCCACTTAAACTGGCATATTATTAAACTATCCTCTTTCCAAGTCTGTGAGTAGAAAAGAGATGAAATGAAGGTTGCATTAAAAAAAATAGTCAATCAAATCTTAAAGGGTCCCTGGCAAGAATAAAATAAAGGAGGGGAGTAGGTGGGGATTGTGCTAGTAAATCAAATCGACAATCAATCAATGATGTCAAATCCAAACTAGTAACCACCACTATTCCCTGAGGAGAATGTCAAGAAAATGGAAGTTCTTGTCACATTTGTGTTTGAAATTTGGGGTTTTAATGCCCAGATTCTGAGTTGCTCTCAGAATAAGTAAAGTGAATTGGAATAATAGCATGGATCTATGTTCTGGGAATCATTGGGCTCCCCTGCAGGAATCAGAAACCATCCACGCATATGCACCAGCACATTTGCATTGGGTGGACTGTGCCAGTACAACCGGATAACACAAAAGTTTCAAAGCCAAATTACTGTAGAAAGAACTTTGCTACAAAACTGCCACACAGATGCAATGAGAGTAGATTGGATTTTGGGAAGACACAAAGAATGACATTTGTTTCCAAAACAATCCAATAAGCATATCTTGAGAATCTAATACATTCCAGGAGTTGCAGTAGAGTCTGCAGACACCATAATATGGAGGGCAGGTCTAGTGTGGAGGGAGGCTGGTGTCAGGCAGATGCACCATTCCAGGGTTTAACAGAAGCTCTGCTAGCTAGAGGGGTCTCTCAAAGGAACCCACAGGTCTGCAAGTGGTTCTGGCTATGCCTAAATGTTCAATTGGCCTCTGTGTAAGCAGAGTTAGAATTAATAGCATTTTTGAGAAGCCCTGGAAAACCTAAACTGAATTTGAACTCTAGGAACTCCCTGAAATGGATTAGAATTTCCAGGTTAGAGCCAGTAACTGACACAGGATCAAGACTTGCTTTAAACTGCTAATTTACATAGACTCAAAATATCCATTTACCCCATCACAAATCTCCTTGAAGAGCTATTTAACTCCAGGATAACTGACAACATTTTTAAAATTTTATAGTATCTTGGAGTTATGGTTTTCTTTCTTTTTTTTTTTTTTGCTCAAGGGTGACAGGGTACTATATTGAAATACTAATGGGTTATTTTTTCTCAGCATTCTTTATTCTTCCTCTGATTTATTCTAACTTGACAATGAAACACATTTCCCTGTTGGGAAAGACAAAGTCAGAAACTCCCTCCTTTGGTGTGAGGCTAATTGTGTCTACCTTGACTATTACAAACATAATCAGCAAAATAATACAGCCTCAGGAAGATCGTCCATCGCCTGTCAATTCAATTCAATGCAGTGGTACACCCAGAAAATCTCAAGAAACCGTTCCTAAGTAATCACCGTGTCCAGGTGTGTTGATGATAAGAGAATGAGTGAAACATCAAACATGAGTGTTGTCATGTCCCATAAAGCTTGCATTCAAGGTGGAAATAGATTAATCTCTGGGTTAGAACATGGCAGCATCTACTGAGATGGCAGGGAGAGAGGCCTATTATTGAGTTTCAGTAACTACCTCTTAGATTGTAAACTAAGAGGAGGAAATAGTTTGGTTATCTTCCAGGCAGGCTAGAAATCTGTACACAGTAAGTTAGGAAATTTTTGAACAAGGGAAGTTTTGAAAAAATTGTGAATCTGAAAGGCAACTTTCCTATGGATAATTTGTTTTTTTGTGTAAATAGAAGCTGTCTTTTGTTTAACATGATCTTACAAAAGAAACTGATTATGTGTGCTGGTCTCTAACAATTATCATTTATGAGCATCTGCCTCACTGTAGCGGGTATGTCATAGTTTTTATCTGTTTCTTTTTTTATCCACTTTCTCTCAATCCATTCACAATACCAGAGGACAAAGACATATAGAAGGTTCCAAACTGCAGTTTCAAAGAGCATCCCGATTGTTGTTAGGGGAAAAATTTTCAAAGAATAGGCAAATTAAAAAACTAGATTTCCTCTCAACAAGACTTCGAAATACAAAATAGATGGAAAGAAAGGAGGAAAATAGAAAGGTGTTGATTTTTGAATGTAAGAGAATCAGTCAATTCTCCTTTCTACCCATATGAAGGTTCAGTTATGAAGTTGGGAAGAACTGAGGAACCAGGGAGTTACACACACACATATACACACAAAACAAGGAAGTTTCTGATGAAAAAAAAAAAAAAGATTGGGGGAAAATGTAGTAATGCCTATCATCCTTGGAATAATTGATATAAAATCCCTGCATATACCACAATCTGTCAGTCAACATGTAGTACTACTCAACTGGGACTTCTAAATATCTTGTTTGATTTTTAGGTCTTGCAGACCTAACTGTGAAATGCTCTATTATTTTTGCTGTCTACAGACATACTTAAAAAAAATGCGTGATTTAGAGAGTGCCTCCTCTTTGGATGCTTTCCAAAGCATTTATTATTATTATAATTTTTAAAGATTTATTTACTTATGCATACAGAACTGGGGACAAGGCCAGAGGTGCAGGGGTGGTAAGAGGATTCACCAGAGACAGAGTGGGGGGCAGAACAGGCAGATCTATGAAGTACACTACTGAGGGGAGCATTGGGCAGGTCAGGAGAGGTCTGCCATGCCATGTGGGTCAGCTCTCTGGTGGGGGAATGAACTTGTGCTGCAGTGGCTTCAGAGAACTTCATAATGTGATGCTTTAACCCACTGTGCCACCAGGGAGAGCCCTGCATTTATTATTTTTATGTTTTTCCTATTTATTATTATTCTCACAATTAATTCCATAGATCAGAGGTTTATCACATTCTTAGTCATGATTTTTTTTTTTAAGATTTATTTATTTGTGCATACTGAACTGGGGTACAGGCCAGAGGCTCAGGGGCGGTGAGAGGATTCACCAGAGGCAGATGGGGAATAGAACAGGCAGATCGACAAAGTACACTGCTGAGGGGAGAAGCGGGCGGGTCAGGAGAGGTCTGCCACGCCATGTGGTCACCTCCGAGGCAGGCTGGAATCGAACTCATGCAGAAGCGGCTTTAGATTCTCAGTGCTGTGCTTTAACCCACTGCGCCACCAGGGAGGGCCTGATTTTTTAATATTATTTAAAAATATGTACATTATATAGAGTTAAATAACACACAGTATTTAATTTGAAAGAGTATAGAAAATTACTAATAACATAGGAAAAAATCAGCCATATCCCTTAACAATCATGTCATAATTTATTTTTTAGTTCATATATGAAAATATTTGTCCCTAGAAATATAGTATTAAATAGTATAAAAATGAGACTTTAAGTCTTTTTTAGTTAATATTAACATCTTTCAAAAGTTTGATTTTTAAATGGGTTATTATTTTATTTAATCTTGTGATTTTTTGATGTTTAAGTCACTTTCAGGATTTATAATGGTATTATCATGAATATTCTTGCACAAGTCTTTCTGAATTTTTGATGTTTTATTTATGGCAGTTTCTGCGAAGTAGATTACTTGAGTCATAAGTATATAGATCAAGCAATTCTCCTTCAAGCAATGTTTGAGAAAGTCTTTTATGAATTATAGAAATAATTTCTTTATTTATTTTACACATTTTGGGGAAACCATATTTACTTTGAAGTCCTTTTACCCATTTATTCCCACAAAAAAAATCTAATCCCATTGCTGGTAACTACCTATCTGTATCTGTGAATTTGCTTTGCTGTTGTTCTTGCTTTTAGAGACTATGTGTAAGAGAGACCTCAAGGCTCT
This sequence comes from Condylura cristata, assembly GCF_000260355.1. Classification (NCBI taxonomy): domain Eukaryota; kingdom Metazoa; phylum Chordata; class Mammalia; order Eulipotyphla; family Talpidae; genus Condylura; species Condylura cristata. The sequence goes on along the minus strand of NW_004567108.1, from coordinate 51,448,320 downwards.
TGTCCTTCTCTGAATATTTCATCAGCTTAGTCTTTTAAGAGATCCATTCATGCTTTCTTAAATGATAAAATTTGTTCTTCATGGTTGAATAATAGTCATGTGTGGATGCATCTTTATTAATTCATATGTATCAGGACACAGGATGGTTCTATGCCTGGGCTATAGTAAATATTACTTTAATGAATAGGGAGATGCTCTATTTTTTCATTTTCTTTGGACAAGTAAGAGCAGAATATTGGGGTCATATGTTAGTGCTATTTTTATTTACTTAGGAGTTGCAATCCTATTCTCCATAGATGTGCCAACTTACATTTCCATCAACAGTGCATAAAGATTTCCTTTTCTCCACATCATTACTAAAACTTTTTAATCTTTCCTTTTTATAATTGTCATTCTAACAGATGTGCCATAATTTCTTGATGTGGTTTTCATGCAGAGAAATGATCTATTTTTAAATGAAAGTTTTACTCTTAACCTTTTGAGGACTATGGTGATAGGAAATTTTAAAGTTTAATATCACATGCACTTCTCCTGTATACATATTTTCTGAGTGAATTTTCTTATGATTTACAAAGCATTAATGCCTTATCATCATTTGCATGATGTGCTCATTCATTCAGATGACCCACCCTAAACCATCATCCTATACCCTCAACTATGTGTTGTTATAATTTTTTTCCTTTAGTTAATATTTGGTAAAACATTTTTTATGATTAACTTTGGGGCTTACCATGTCTGATAAATTTACCCTTCATGAATTCTGTTGCGAATTCTGCTCTATGGAAATAACATTTTTTTCTTCTCTAGCTTACTTAGAATCCCTGGTGAAAGTAGTGGACTCAGGAATCAGACAGACATTGTTCAAATTCCAACTCATCACTTTGAGTTAAAAGTTAAAAAAATAGGCCCTCCCTGGTGGCGCAGCGGGTTTAAAGCACAGCACTGAGAATCTAAAGCCGCTTCACATGAGTTCGATTCCCGCCTGCCCCGGAGGTGACCACATGGCGTGGCAGACCTCTCCTGACCCGCCGGCTGCTCCTCTCAGCAGTGTACTTCATTGATCTACCTGTTCTGCTCACCACTCTGTCTCTGGTGAAGCCTCTCACCCTCCGCATCTTGGCCGGTACCCCAGTTCTGTATGAATAAATAAATCTTTAAAAAAAAAAAAGTTAAAAAAATAGAGATAAATTTAGAATCTAACCAGACTTATTATTCAGGTCTCATTTAGCAAGTAGATAGACTCTGCAAACGGTTGTACAAAATGGAAAGTTTTATAGTGAGAATCAGGGAAAGACAAGGTGATCAGCAAAAGAAAAGAAAGATTCTTTCAGGCAAAGTCAACTCCCCTTAAAGTAAGGAAAAGCGTCATCATGCCAATTACCTCAGTAGTGATGAACAGGAAACTTCAGATGGGTTTAAATTTCTACATTTTAGGAAAAGCAGAAACTATAAAGGGCTCAGTAGTAAGTCTTTGTGGGGTTGGATGAGAAGGGCTCCTTTTTTTTTTCTTTTTAACACAAGAAGTATTGATTAAAATATTCAGTATATGTTGCCCATTATTGTTACAATAAAACCCAACCTTACTATTGGAGAGGGACTTAATATAGGCTACTAAGTTACATTAAGTCCTAAGTTTGAGACTCTAAACCAATGACTGATATCTTTATAAGAGAGTGAAAGACAACAGAGACAATCTTGCATAGAGAAAAGGTCATTTGAGGACAGGTGTGAAGGCTAACTTCTGCAGGCCAAAGAGAGGCACTGACCACTGTTGGAAAAATCAATTCTGCTGACAGCTTGATCTTGAATTTGCATCCTCTGGAACTTTGAGATGTGAATTTTGGTTGTTTAAGTCACCCACCAATCTGTGGTTTTTTGTTATAGTCCTAGCAGACTAAAATATGTGGTCTCACTCAAACAGGATAATTGTCTCATATAGATACATATACCATTATATAATTAAGTTAAATGGCCTCATTTTATGATGTTTCATGTCTAACGTGTTTTCAACTATTCACCAGTAGCACAACAGTCATACTGCTTTTGTCTTTATTCTGTGTGTTCCTAATGACTGGTCACATCAATTTCATCATTGGCTCCGATCTTGTTATATCTGGTGGTTAATTTCTTGTCTCTACAATCTCCCTCAGCCTCTCCAGAATGCTTAAAATACTTAAGTGCCCTTCTTTGAAACATATTTCATGTTTGCTTTTTTTGGAAATTTCAGTTTTTTTCCTTCAATTCTGGTGACTATTCCTTTCTAGTTATTGTCGTTCTTAGCTCTGCCTCTTACTTTATCAAACTGATACCTAGAAAAATCACAGGGACCCAAAACTGATAATGGGTGAAACTGTGGGAGTACTCAGAAACCCCAGACTGTTAAGGGGTATAACAGCTGCTGCCTATTTTCAGTCTGTGTGCCACTCACATGCATGAAGGTAAACAAATAAAACTCTAGTGTGTGTGAATATTTTTAATTGGTGAGAGGTACACAGGGAAGAGAGAAAAGAAGAGAGAGACAGAGAGACAGAGAAAAGGGAAAGACAGGTTTAAAAATACACATGGAATATTACTCAGCAATCAAAAAAGATAAACTCAGGACTTTTGCAGCAACATGCTTAATAAAAAAGAAAAACATCAGATGGTTTCACTCATAGCAGGAATATAAGGGGTCAGGGGGAAAAGAAAGGAAAAAAAAAAAGGAGAGAGAGAGAAGCAAATGTAAAAGTGAGAAAAACAAACATTATAAACCAGAGGCATGGTATGGGGTGTAAAGGAAATGGGATAAAAACTGGGGTGGGAAGAGGGCATGGAACTATGGCAATGGCACCTGGGTGAATTGGTGGTGGGAAGTCATAGAGACTACAACTGAGATGGAAAAATGTACAAAATGAAAAACGATACAAATAAAAAAAAATGAGTTCTTATTAAAATCTGAAATCACTTATGCTCACTTGGGTAAACAGCCAGCCAAACAGACAGGCTCAGAGGGAAAAAAAAAAAAAACCCAAGGCTCAAAAGAAAAGCGTCCAGAATAATGAATCCAAAGCATATTTTCAATTTCAAATGAATATTCAAGAAAAGGGTTGAGCAAACCCAAGAGGGTTGGGAGAGAAGAGTCAAAATGTACCACCAAAGCTGAATACAGCAAAGGGTTAAGGGTGGTGTCAACATCTCTGAAAAGAGCCAGCTCCACTGAAGGCACAAAGAGCAAAGAGTAGCAGACTGCCTGCCTGCGTGTTTTCCATTCCTTCTCCTATTCAGCAATGACCTGCCACTCTTTCTTCCTTCCAAGCAGCTCCTTTTTGAGAAGTCTGCATCATAGTATGCTAGGAGTCATAATCCGATTTTGGAGATGCTGAGATGGGAGGTGAAGTTTGTTGTGTCATTCACTGGTTCAGAGATCACAGGTTCCAGTCTACATCTAACATAAATATTAAATATTAAACATAGATTCTATTCACACATAAATCATAGTTACTACTAGCCACTCCCTTTTTATTTTTTTTTCTAAATAACCCAATGCTATTTTATAGCTAAAAGTAGCATCTATTTGTTCCTATTTTACATGTTCAACTCTTACTTCTCCTGAACAACAGACTCATTTTGGTACACTGCATAATTGGTATTGCCATTTGTATAATGTATTGGTTTTATTTTCCCAGATGTTTGAATGAGTGTTTTGGGGTATGTTTAATCTTTCTTTCAACTCTGGAAATCATGTGATTTTCTGAGAATAGAATAATTATAACAGCAAATACGCCAAAATAAATTTCTATAAGCATGAATAAATCCTAGGTCATATGCTTAATTGCCTTAGGACACATTTATGCAAGCATTCCATAGAATAGCCTGTGAAACATTTCTTAACTATCTCTAAATTCATTTTTTTGAAGAGTAAATACAACAGAACTGACACAGCAATATATCATAATAGAAAATCACAAATTTTGGGTAACATTAGTGAAGAGTATATTAATTATTCTAATTTTTATTCACTTAACATCAAGTTATTATTAGTGAATTATCTCTAGGAATTTTCATTGGTGCATTGAAAAATTTGGTGGATTTTTGCTTAATGTTCCATGTTGTTTCAACTCTTAAAAATGTATGAGAAAGTATATGTCAACAACTTTAAAAATGGAACCTAAGTCATTTTAAAAATGAATAAAAAAAGCATGTTAAATTAATGTGTATCTTTTCATACAGAGAATAAGTGTAAGGCCGATTAGCACTTGCTGAGCAACACGCATTGATCAAGACAGGACATACCCTTATGTCTTTATTTATGTGATCATTCTTACAAGTAAATTGTACAGATTATCATGGCTACTTTATACAATAATATCACATAACTATTACTTATACCACTAAAATGAATTTAACTGACAGATGAAACGGCAGCAAAAAGCTCTTGAGGTTTCCAGATAAATAATTTACCAAAATGACTATATATTTATTCCATGGACTTTAATGGTTTTTCTCCTATTTAGAATCTACATAATAAATATGTGCAGTTAGTTTACCCAAATGTGTACATGAATCTGGGAACAATATTTTAAAAATATAATCAGAAAATCACCCAATATATACTTATCCAATCTCAAAGAGTTCTTTCAGTACATTTCTCCCTTTCAGATTTCTTACAGCAATAATGTAGAGTGTAAAGCTCTACAAAAACTGTCTTCATTGATAAAAAATGTGTTTTCTCAAGATAAAAATATACATTATGCAAATGAAGTATTAATATACTAGAGACTATGAAATATTAGAGATTTTAAGTTTTTGAAAACTACCAACCCAAATACCTATACCCAGAGATAGTACACACATACTCAATAAACCATATCATTTTTTGGATATGGGGAGTTTGACCAAAATTTCTTCAAGCAATTCTCATTTTTTTATACTGCTCAATATATGACATCTTGGTTTACAGTGCGAAGAATACATGTGAGTATTGTTTTTTATCACACTGTGCCTGAACTTTCAATTCTATTATAACCACTTCCAACTCCTTTAATTAATTCAACCTCTTTAGTTGATTCCAAAAATCCAAAAGCAACACAACAAAACGTAATTCCCTTTGTTAAGCTACTGATTTCTTCTCCTTCTAGCCTTGAAATTCCAAGCTATATTTTTTTCATACTGGATTATGTATTGAATAATAGTTAAATTTAAATCCCAATTTAGATGTCTTAATATTTCTTTACCTTTTAAACACTCTTCAAAATCTAGTCCATGCAATAGAAATCACAATGTCCTTTCTATCACTGTAATTTTTAAAATCATTTTATTGAGGTCATATTGGTTTACAGCACCATGATTCAGAGGTATAGGGATCACTCCTCTATGTCACCACACACACTGTCACCCGGGCACCTCCATGATAACCCATTAGCCCCAAATATTAATTGAAAATAGAAAGAAAAAAAATCAAAAGTAATTTATGCATGCCATGACAAGTAATTGAATTACCATTCTATCAGTAAATAATAAATGACAGACAGCATTCTATATGGAGATTTTGACCAGTTTGTTACTACTTTACTTTTGAAACTCACCATTTTAATCTGTTCTCTTCAATTCTAATCTACTGCTATTATTAAGCATATATGTGAACATAATAATGCTTTTTTAGTTGGTCTGTACTGTACTTCAATCCTGTCACTGCAGTGTTCTGTATTTTTAACATTGTGTATAATGTATGTCACATATTTATTTTGCATTATTTATTTATATTTGGAAACTATAACTTAGATCAATATTTTTTACACAGATTTGATTAAAATAAATAAATAATATCTTTCTTTTGGTAATTACCTTTTTATTACCTTTAAGCAACAGTCCTTTACTTATCATATCCTGAATGAAATAAGTTTTGAACTTCTTTTTATGTGAAATTTTCTACTCTTCTCACCCATTTTCTGATATTGTTTTGCTCTGACCTTAAATATGGAAAATTAAGCTTAAATATCTGGTTGCTTTCATTGTCGTTGTCAGTCTTGTTCTAATATAGTTTTCCCACTTGCAGTTTATTTTGGTTCCTCTATCAATCAGTCACACCAAAATCACTGAGACTTTACTCAGGAAAAGTACTTATATGAAACATTTTGGAGTCCTTCTGTAAATCAAAGTAATTGTGGATGCTTTATCTTACTAACAAATTCACAGAATATTGAAAATTGAGTGATGCAATTTTCTCCTTTATTAACAACTACCTATGTCATTTAATGTTATAAATGGAAGGTCTCAAACAAACATAATTTTATTCTCCTGAGGGTAACATTTTCCCCCTTTATAGTTTTGTTTGTTCATTCTTAAATTTAAGAAAATGGGCCTAATAAACATACATTTTAATTCTCTTTACATAAGTTGAAGACTTGGGTGTTTATTCAGCTTAGAAAATTGATTTGTCTTATGACTTTGATTATTTCTATTTAATTGTATCTGATCTTTTGTTCAGGAGCACCAAATATATAAATAGACTATTTTCTGTAGTTATCTTTGTACATTAATATTATTACCACTTAGAAGTCTTATTTTTTTACTATATTCTCTTATGCAGCTTTTCCGACATTAATGTATTGATTGCTTTTGTTAGCTTTTTTATTTTATTAATGTTTCTAATGTTATTTCAATACATTAGAGAATGTTTCTGAGATTTTACAGAAATTTAGAGAACTCTAAAATATAGTTAGTCCCTTAGCTACATAGATTCAAATGTATATATTTCATATTATCTTTATTTTGCCTTAGACATCTAGATTTACAATCTGACTTTAATTTTTTTTAATTATTATTGCTTGTTGTATCACATGTTCCATCTTTTCATTTTCTTTTTCCTTCTCCAAATTGAGAAAGAGATAGTAGGAAAAGTAGAACAAATGCCCACTACATCATACTTCTGAAATCATTATTTGGGTAAAAAATTAAGTTCACGTATTTTGTTTCATCATAATGTTTTACAGCTTGTCACTTGACTATATTCTGGTATACTGACTACTGATGAGAAATCTGCTACTGGCTTTGTGCCATTCTTTAAAAATTACATAACTTTCTTATAGTTTTAGGATTTCTTTTATCTCTGTTATTCTTCAATTTTGTTTGAAGTGACCAGATACTTCTGGACTTCTTCAATATGAAATATATTTCAGTGTAGTCACTTTTTAGTCATAAACCCTGAGTAATCTATTCAGATACATCCCATTTTCTTTTTGTGAGGTGTTAAATTGAAATGGAACTTCTTTTTAATTTAAAGTATCTTTTTACATGATTGTCTTTTGTGTTACATTATTGTAAGTGTTCTAGATTAATCTTGCCCTTCAATCACTATTTTGAAATATGATTTTATGGGTCTTTAAGTGCATTTATTTCTTTAAAAATATTTTGATTATACTCTTCTTCCTAATATTTCCAAAGACTGTTTTTCACAGAAATCTAACTTTTTAAATAAAACTTCTAACTTTTTAATTGATTGTATTTCTGTTATTTCATGGAGGCTATTGCCTCTATTACAACTATTAAAATTTTAAACATTCTATGTTAAAATCCTTTCTAAATTGTTGGATTATTTCCTTGAATGCAAATTTATTAAGATTGTTGCATTCCTTTTCTTGCTTTCATGTTACTGTTTCTTTATGTAGCTTTATTAATTTTGAGCACTTTTTTAAATAATTTATTTTCCTAGGGATTTTTATCTGGGGTGCATCTCTTTATGTGAGGATTTTATGTCATTTAGAATGCAAATATACTACACGTTCAGAACAGGATACATAAGTAGAGATAGCTGTGCATAGATTTTTTATTTCCTTTGGGTGAAGCTAGCTACCATTTCAAATACTCTGGGTGAGTAAGAGCATAAGCTTCATGCGGGTATCTGCAGGTCTGCAGTTCTGACCACACAGCGTGTTGTCAGTCCCATCCTTCTGTGGGCTTTGAGACTAGAACTGATATATGTTTCCTGGCCAGGCCTGCTGCGACCACAGTCCTTACATCTTGGGCTCCTTCTCTGTTAGTGGTCCACAGAAATTTCTCATTCCAGTATACAAACTGAGTTATATATTTACAAATTACTTGATACTTTATCAAGTAATTCCATGCATAGAGTTGGAATACATCATTTGGCCTAGAATTGTTATCTCATTGGATTCTTTATTAACAAAATATATATTTACCTCATCTTTATTCATTTAAAAAAACTCTCAATCTGATCCTTTTTTATCTTGGGTATTTTCACTAGGAAAACTATTTCAATATAAAAACATCTTGTCCAAAAATTCTTTGAATATATTTATTATATTTTTATGAGCTTGTCTAATAAAAAAATAAATTCCTTTATAAATCTCTTTAATTTTTTACATATTTGGTTGTGATAGCTCTTATTTTGCTAAATATTTATTCTATTATTTTACAATTTGTCTACTCAATACCAGGCACAAATTTGATATATATAATTGCAAATATAAATTTTTTTCAAAAGATATATATAAAAGTTTTGGAATAGCTGGTAAGCATGTTAAATTAGATCAGCTGACTTAGAATGTCAATGTGAATACATCCATAATAGTACTAATAGGTATTACAATGTCTTTTTTACTTGTTGGTAATACTAATATTACAATTAAATCATGTCAAAAATCCAAAGCAAAGAGTAGTCTACCCATGAAAAAACATTTAATTTAAAAATACAATTTGTCACAGTTCTAAAAATGGAAAGTTATATTTCATGTCATAATGATTTAATATTAAATTACCAAAATAGCTGAAAAGCTTAAATTGGATAGTAGTGACTATTCTATTCATGCATTACATGTGCACTGGAGTTCTATGACAAATACATTTCAATATACTTAATGTTCTAAAACCTGCAAAGGCAATTAGTGGCAATAAAATTTGTATTGAATTTGGATAAATTTTAGACAATTAGCCATCTTCTAAATGTGATTTTAGCCAAGTAATCCAATGGGACACATGCCTTGTCCACATTTATTACTCATTAGAGAAGAGTAATTCCTGTCATAGCTGAACATCAAGGGATTTATTGTCATAAATTCAGATTAGCTAATGGACTCTATAACCCTTTTTGCCCAAGTACAAATCCCTAGGTAAGACATAGGAAGTACAAATTGATCACAGCTATGTGCTCTCATATAGATCAGATGAATACACATATGTGACATTTTCCAGCCTACGTATTTAAGTATTCCATAATTTATAGCTGTATATGTATATACTATGTGAATTGTATAATTTTTGTATACACACAATTATTTTCAAAATACATTTAGTTATTTGTGCTAGAAGACTCTAGGTATGTTGTATACACTATATAAATGTCTACATATTGTCATATACACACAATCCCAGTTTTTCAAGTGAGCTTCTCTATTACACGCTATACAAAAACATGGTTACTTATTATGCGCCCATAGTTTGAAACATCACCCCCAGACACCAACCACATCCCTCTCTGATTCTCTTTGTTATCCTAGCCACTGTGTCTTTTCTGTGGTCACAATGATCAAAATACTTTTCTCAAAGATTGTTCCTATGTTCTGCCAGCCAAAAAGACACAAACAGGCTCCAGGAAATCACACATATTCTGCTGGGGCATAGGTCATTTATGTTTACACAGAGGCCCCTTCTCCTCATCTGTCTCTGAGGTGCTGATGCTCTGGAGACAGCAACTTGCTGCCTTATTTCCTAGCAATGACATTTCCTGTCAGCAGCAGAAATGGGGAACCGGGTTTGATTTTATGAGAAGAGGCCTGTGGCTTCCCATCAAATTTAAACGATGCGATGGTCATGTGTGCGAAAGGAGTCTAACAGAGCTTTTTATCTTACATTTTCAGCTCTATGACACTGCCTGCCATTTCCTTTGCAGAGGTTAAAAATCTAAGTACAAATAATTTAATGATCGTCTTTTAATTTTATATTCTAATTTACCTGCATTATAATTTTGATGGCCTTTAAAAAATATTTGTATAGGAATGCCAATATGAAAATTAAAAATAAAGCCAGTAAAATGAAGCCATATGTGTGCGTGTGTGTTTGCATGTGTACTACCAAAAATATTAAACCTTTAAAATTACTTCTCATAAAAATAAATGTAATACTTATAGCTAAATTCTAAGCAAGTATGAGAGAATTCTTTCCATATACAAATTGAAGAAAGTTACAAATACATGATAAACAATAGAATGACCTATTTGAAAGTCAGCGTAATATGATTATCCTGTTATCTTAGTTTTCTGCTTAATCATAAGTCAATTTAGATTTTTCTGAAGAAAGGGATAAATTATTTCTAATAAATCAATTATTTACTTACTATTATTATTTAAATTATTTACTTACTATTTCCTAAAAGTGAAGATGGACATATATGAAACTATTCTAAGACTATGTAAAAATCATAATAAAAATCAGTCAGGATATCCACCTGGTCCAAAATGTTCCTCTTTATCCACCTACTTATCTAAGCATCACAGGAAAGAACCTTATCTGTGCCATGACCATGTTTTATTGGTTTTCATTGAGTTACCACCATATGTGCCACTACATACACATGTTCACACACATTATGCATTATATTTATACACATTACATATACATGTTATATATTGCCAGTCCTCACCAACAGAATTCACAGATCCATGTTTTCTTTCTTTCCCTTAAAATCTCTAATTCCCCAAATAATATCAAAATAGGTCCCTGATAAACATATTATGAATGAAAAGATAAATCAATGAATTGTATTTTATAGCTAGCTGACAGTTAAAAAAATTCATCTGTTCTACCTCTACAATTAAATTTAATTCTGGTATCATTTTCCTATTCAATTTCTCATTTGATATTCTTTCTATTTATTCTTCCTAAGAATGATAAACATTAAATAATAATAGATAAATATTTAAACAATAGTTTAGGCATGAATAAGAGATTTTACAGGAAAGGTACTAATTATAAGTTAAATGAGCTATGTACAATTACTGGAGAATAGTGATATAAAGTCAGAAATTCAAAGTCTGGGCAGATTTCATAAAAATAGTCAGCAAGGAAAAAACAAAAATGCTCATGGGAAGGTAAGAAGAATTATGGGTCAATTATGAGTACATTCTGCCTGAACGTGATGTTGGGAAAAGAGGAAATGGTAACTGGTAAAATGAGGGAAAAAATAGGTTAAAAACTAAACACAAAAGAGAGCTTATCAGCAGAGACCACTCTTGGAGAGAACTGGATATGAACCAGTCCTATTTTCGATTGGAGATGGAGAAAACTGTGGTCCTGGGCACTTCCAAAGCATAAGTAAGTGTCTGAAGGAACTTCCCAGGCAGTATGAGGACACTGACTTTGAGGTGCAGAGATGGAAGTGCAAACAGCATGGGAGACACTGTTGAACAGATGATCTGCATTTTGCAATCTTGGGTTAGTCTTACATGTCTATTTCACAAGTGAGAGTGACCTCAGAGATCATCTCATTAGGTGATCCTCAACCCTAGCTGCACATTAAAATTACCTAGGGAGCTTTAAATTAACACCAAGATCTGGGCCTTAACCCAAAGTCATTTGTAAAATGTATTTTGAAATCTCAGTATTGTTAAAATCTCTCCAGGTGATTCTAATGTGCAGTCAAGGTTAAAAAACCATTGATCCAGTCTTCTTCCCTTTGTATGAATAGAATATTAAGATCCACAGAAATTCAACGTGACTCAGATTTTAATTCTTATTCATCATTTTCAATTTTGCTCTAGGATTGGATTTTCCAGAAAATTACCTCCAATGGGTCAAGGATATATATACTTCCCATAATATACTGTAGATTTCATCTTCAGTCATATATTACTTCATCCCCTTCTTCCCTACTGATACACACACACATACACACAATTTATTTATGCATACAGAACTGGGATACAGCCAGAGGTGCAGGGGCAGCAAGAGGATTCACCAGAGACAGAAGACAGAAGACAGATTGGGGAGCAGCATAGGCAGATCAACAGAGTACACTGCTGAGGGGAGCAAGCGGATGGGGGGAGAAGGACAGGTCTGCTGTGCCATACACTGTGCCACCAGAGAGGGCCCCTTACTGAGATATATTTTAAAGGTAGAATTCTTGGCTTTTTAATCCATTTCCCCCCCCTAATATATAAAATAATAATAAATAGTAATTAAAGATTAAGTAAATGTAAGACATGCCCAACCCACTGTATGTTTTAATTATTTAATGTTATCAAGGTAACATGGGTTTACATCATAGTATATTAGAAATAAAGGATCTCCCCCATCAGGTGTTGTTATAATGTACCCACCTTGAGGGTTTACTGTAATATTTTCCCCTCTGTCTTCTCCAGCTGATGACTTCACATTTACAAGGTAGAGAGAAACTCTTGTTTAACTTTACCTCAGAGGTACTGAAAACATTGTAGACTGGCAAGCTACTCTTCCCTCAATTTTTTTTTAAAGATTTATTTATTTATGCATACAGAGCTAGGGTACAAGCCAGAGGTGCAGGGGAAGTGAGAGGATTCACCAGAGTCAGAGTGGGGAGCAGAACAGGCCAACTGATGGGAAGTACACTGCTGAGGGGAGCAATGGGCGGGTCATGAGAGGTCTGCCATGCCAGGTGGGTCACCTCTGGGGTGAGGATCGAACTCGTGCTGAAGCGACTTTAGCTTCTTAGTGCTGTGCTTTAACCCTCTATGCCACCACGGAGGGCCCTCCTCCCTCAATTTTTAAAGAGTAAATCTCAAAGTCATAGGTATCATCCAATGTCCTAAATAATAAGTTTAAAGACAGTCATTCTCAGTGTATGTTCCAGAATTTGTCTTCTGATTACTTCATGTTGTTTCCCAAAGGTTTATATTCTCTGGTCAATACTCTTGTCCTCCTCTGGATTTCCCTTCCCTGGGTCCTTTTTCCATCCAACTGAGACCTAGCCATCCTTTAAATTGCAGCTCAGATATCACTTCCTCTGTGTAACCTTTCTTTGACCTCTCAGACAGAGCAGATCACTTCCTATTTCATGCTCCCTTAGCTCGAGAGACATTGGACTACATTCAGTGGGTGCCCCTCCTCCACGGCCTTGAACAATGCTTCCAAGAAAAGCTTCTATGGCTTTATTTCCATAATTCTAATCTTTGGTGTTTAAATATTTGTGGATAAAAATCAACCTATTAATTTTTTCCTATGTATTTTCTAGGTTTGAGAGTATGTTTATGTAAATAATCTAATTACAATTCTAAAATTAGCAACCTATCAAAAGAAGAAAACTTTATTTTTGAAACAAAATTTCTGTAACATTAACTGGAATTTAAAGAACTCTATAGAGTGGTAAAATGATCAATCTCTTCTTTTAATGAGTTTCTAAGCAGGTTTAACAATGGTTCTTAGTTATAAAAATGTGAAGGTGACATTCTTAAGTTCTTATTGTCAATTCTAATGTCTGCTCAGAATTTAACTTTAAATTCAGGTCACTGTCCTTTCCTCACTTTTGTGACAGGAATATTGATGTTTTCAACTAATTGTGTGTGAGAGAGAGTGTATGTGTGTTATTTCACTCAGAGAGTAAGTTAATCCACGTATACTTCAGAACAAATATGTCAAAAAATGAAAAAATTTAATTTAAAAAGGTAGAAAACTAGTTCTTATGTTCAAGTTTTCTTTTAAATGTAGGAAAAAAAAAGGTGTCAATGTAAAAATCAACTTTAGCTCAATAAGACCAATTATTCATTAGAATGTCATTCTCAAGTTTGAGGATATAAAGCATTCTCATTTAGACTGAAGACTCATTGTTTAGTTGAGAAATGATTAATTGAAAAAAAGTATGAGAACAGTCTTAAATATTTTCAAAGTAATCCAGTCCAATAAAAACAACAATGAAAGTGGTGTAGAAATTCAGAGATGGAGAGGACCTTAGAGAAGCTTTTATAAATCTGGATAATAAAGACTTAGGGCCATGATGCAATGTGCTTCATTATCTCTAGATGCTCTCAGTAGAATGGCTTTGGAGAGCAACCTGGGAAGGTGCAACCTCACCACCCATGTGGCTTTTCTTCAGTGAGCTTTATCCAGCTTGTTACATTTTTACAACAACCTTTTGAAAAAAATTGTTTTAGTTCCATGGGAGTGTGGGGCAGCACTTTTCAATATATATTTTAAATGAGATATGAAGAATTATTTAAGGATGTTTCATTAAATATGTAATTTTGTGTGTCTTTGCATGTATCAGAAGTGATAATTAAAATCTCATTTAGTTTATAATAGAATTCTATTGCCCTATCTTAATATGTCATATCATAGTTCATGTTTGTAAAACTCTGAAGTCTGTTTGGATTGTCCTTTCCACTCCTCTGGGGAAATCCAGTTGATTCTTGAAGCTTTATGTGTGAGGAAACCTTGTCAAGGAAGGTAGCAAAGTCCTCTCAAAGCCTGGCTATCAGTGCTGTTTATTAATATGACTGCCACTGCGGTATACACACACGTTTAATACCTGGTAGACAATCATGTGTTTGAGTGCTTTGTCCCAGTCTCCCTAAAGTCCGCTCTAAAACTTGATACTGCATCTCTGTTCACTTCACTACCTAGACAACCACCATTCTTCTTATATGATCCTTACCAACATTGAGTTTTCTAGAGGCTAGTGTTTGCCTTGATATGTGGTAATGCCTATCTCTCCTTTCCACAATTTATTGGTCCATTGGTTGTCTCTTGACTTTTGCCCTCTTTATTCCACTTTTTAGCCATTTGGGTTATATGCATTTTATAAGTAATAATTTCCTAAGTACTAAAAAAAATTATATTTCTGTTTTCCAAATCTGTTGGGCAACAGATTTGAGTGAAAGATAAATCTTCAGTTGGGATTTGCACTGTAAGTGCACTCCTAGCCCGGTGCATATGGGGGTTGAGCCATGATGAAACAGCACAACAGGACAACATGTAATGAAGCAGATACCTGACTGTACTACAAATTTCTCTGACATCCAAACTTTTTTTGGTGAACTAACTTGTGGCTTTGCAACAGGATTTTCCAGCACTCTGGAAAATGATTAAAGGTAATTTTAGCTGAAGTTTCTTGGCTTTTGGAACTTTTCCACCTTGGTGATAGACTAAGTTCTTTCAGTGCTCTCTGAAATAAGTTTAGCAAAACATGAAGCACAAATGTCAGTTCCCTGGGGCCATGTGTTCAGCATATATTCTAATTCATTGCAGTATTATTTACAATAACCAAGCTATGGAAACTCAAGTGCCCAAAGACTGATGAGTATTTTAGGAAGATGGTGTGTGTGTGTGTACTACCCTTCACTTTTTTAAAAAAAAAAGATTTATTTATTTATACATACAGAACTGGGGTACAGGCCAGAGGTGCAGGTGGTGAGAGGATTCACCAGAGCCAGTGTGGGGAGCAGAACAGGCAGATTGATGAAGTACATTGCTGAGGGGAGCAGTGGGCAGGTCAGGAAAGGTCTGCCGCACCATATGGATCACCTCCCGGGCAGGCAGGAATTGAACTCATGCGGAAGTGGCTTTAGCTGCTTAGTCCTGTGCTTTAACCTGCTGTGCCACCAGGGAGGGCCCACTATCCTTCACTTTTATGACAACATAAAAGAACTACAGGGGATTATTGTAAGTGAACTAGCCAGAAGTAAAAAGACCAGTATAGATAGTGTCACTTATATGTGGAATAGAGAGAAACAAAACAAAGGTTATATAAAACCAAACCAGTAATAAAGCCTAGATATCAGCTCATAATATTGAGGCTATTAGAGTAGGAGGGGAGGGTACAGATTGAAGAAGGGCTACAGTAGACTATGGTGGATGTGGTATGGTTATATACATTTGAAAGGCCTGCTCATATACCTCTAAATCATACATAATATTGTAAGCCAGCTTATCTCTAAATGAATAGATTTTACTCCCCCCCATATATTAGTCTGTTTGGAACCCATATAACTTACTTATCCTTTGTCCCTAAATTTACTAACCAGAAGGTTTTGTGTCAGAAACTTGGAGAAGAATGTATCTGTTGGAGGTCTGGCAAGTAAGTGCCACAGAGCAGAAGAATCAAATCTTTGTGTGTTATTACTGTCAATGTTGTTTTAAGTATTCATAGTAGAATACTTCCACACAGTAGAAGTTGCAAGTGCAGACCAACTCCCTCAGGATCATATAAGATTGCCTTGAGAATTTTGTAGTTCTTGTAACAACTACTTGTCAGTTCCAGAATTCTAGGAGCTGTTAAGATTTGCTTTTATAGTCATTTGGGGTTCTAAGAAGAGGAAGTCAGAACAGATTCCTTCTTATTTTTCTCACACATAAATTGTTCACTGATCTTTACATAACACTTATTCATTTAAATATGAAGGAAAAGCATCCCTTTTTAGCACATCTGTTTTTCTAAATATGCAAATATTAGGTATAGATTGAAGTAAAAGCAAGTTTAAAATCCTTTCACAACACTTATGGTTTTGGAAGACTTAGTTTTGTTTAGCCTTCCTTTCCTCATATGTGTTAAACAGTATGTTAGCATTGTGCTCTGCCCAACTCCAAAAGAAAGGACTCCATATCAATGAATTTTGGACAGTGAGTAAAGGGTTACCTTTTCTACCCACTTTGTAGTCATGGCATAGAAGCCAGGAGTCACCTGAGTAGTTTTTAGTATATAACATAAATGGATGCCTAGATGGCTAGATGGATGGATGGATGGATAGATGGATGGATAGGTAGGTAGGTGGATAGATAGGAAAGGGAGAAAAAATTGCTGTTCAATACTCACTGGAGAAGGTATGAAAGTATTGGATTTCTAAATGCCTTGGAATTTAATGCCATTTGATTACATTAAATGTTTTTATCCAAAAAAATTATATATGCATTCCTTTATTAGCAGTAATATGATTTTATACTTTTCAATCTCTGTCCCACAAAACATAACCTGTTCATCACAAATGGTAAGAGAATCCAGGACAACCTTCTTTGCTCCATTTTTTGAGAAGGAATTAAAGAGATTGTAAGGAGACAGTGTCCTTCATCATGTATATCAGAATTAGAACTCAGGCAAATATCTAAATGTTTTGACTTCCTGTTGATGATAGCAGACTACATCATCACTTGCATATACTGCCATTGCTTCTGAGGCAGTAGAAAGTCACATAACAATAATTTCTCTTAAATTATACAAATATGTTGCTCTTTGAATATGTCTCATGGATGCATTTCTGAGTCATCTCATTAATTCTCACACTATCCTTGAGATAGGGGTGAGAACAGCTCTAATAAAATAAGACATTTATATAGATCTTTTCTGAGTGCTGTGGTGATGGTGGCGATTACCGGACTCACATGTTTTATGGGCCATTGGAAATCCACTCATTCAAGAATATTATTAATTGAATTTTAATTAACATCATTTTACTTAAAATTAAGTTTGATGACTACTTTCCATTGAGTGGGTAATTTAAATGAAATATTTAAATGACCAGGGCACTGAAATAGCATGTTATGATTTATTTTTCCCATGTTATACATTTTGGGGCAGTTTTTAGAAAATTCTTTCATTTTATTTAGAATCCTGGCTATGAATCTATAATACAACAAGTACTTGGTTAATTTTTAAAATTTTAGTTAATGATAAATTAGCTTAGTTATTGTTTATGAAATTTATGTGCATGCCAGCAAAGACCTTATTGATGCTTATTTGATTTTCAAAGAGTTGCAACTTGATTGATAAACACATTGCTTAAATTGGTTGAGTGTGATATAAAAAGTATTCTTGAACCAGAGTTCTAGCATAAAATAGTAACTTTTTTTTTGGGAAAAAATCACTATTTTAAAATGCCTGAGAGCACAGATGTTTTAAAATGAAATATTTACATTAGGCATTAAAATCCTTGTTAGGTTTTTTTTTAGAATAAGTATAGATATTTTTAAAAATAACCTGTAAACATTTCATTTCATTCATCTGAAACTGTTAACTCAGAACTTACAGAAATTTGAAAAGAACTCTTTTGTTTCTGGCATGATAAGATACAGACAGAAACAACAACCATATTTCTATTAATATCCTCTCCAGTACAATGCCAGTAATTCTAGATCTTGTGTAATACCTCTGGTGACTGGAATCATTAATCCCATGTTTTGAAAATTATTTAAGATTGAAGTTGCCACAGTTGTACATATTGGTTCAGTCTCTAGAGCCCTAAGAAAAGATTTAGTGCATTTTCAAAAGAATTTTGCAGGTAGGAGCCCAAATGGATTTTCAACTAGGCCTCAACCTTTTTGAAACCTACTGATGTTGAATAGTCTTTTACCGGTTGCCATGCCAACTGATACCAGAGGAACACTCTGCAGTGTGTTCATCCCCTAGAAAGCTTCACCAGATGTCTTCAACAAATTGCTATGAAAAGACTTTGGTCTGTCAGCCTTGTTAGGAGATAAAAATCAGGCTAAGAGACGTCCCCGCCTCCACTTCTGATAAAACCAACCCATAAAATATGTAGACTTGTTCTACTCTCACAATAAACCAGTAAAATCTCTCACCCGCACCCCAACCCTTCTTACTTCCTGTAGCAGGATTTTTAAAATATTTATGCTCTTATTTCTACATGAAGCAGAGGCCATTATGTGTTGCAGCTGACATTGTCTGGCCGAGCAAAGAGAGAAGCATCTGGCTGGCAGCAAATAAAGACAGCAACTTGATAAATTATTGATTTACATAAATCAACACCCTTTAAATATTGGTCTTTTGAAGAAAAAGCTTTTATGTTTTTCAGGTTGAAAAGTGTTAAGGTGATAAATACAGAATCAGCTGCATATGATTTTATATTTCTAATTAAACACATAAAGACTTCTCATGAATATATAGTGCATGCCATAACTTTGGAAATAAAATATCCAAATTTTGTTTTCTTGGATGAAATGGGCTAAAAGGAGCTTTTCTTTCAAGCATATTAAAATATTTTCCCATCTGAATTTTCTTGGAATAATAAGATTTCTTTTAAAAAACAAAAACTATTTAAAGGGTTGGTTTCTTTAAAAACAGACTGGGAAAAT
Source organism: Condylura cristata (assembly GCF_000260355.1). Classification (NCBI taxonomy): domain Eukaryota; kingdom Metazoa; phylum Chordata; class Mammalia; order Eulipotyphla; family Talpidae; genus Condylura; species Condylura cristata. The sequence continues at coordinate 51,429,273 of NW_004567108.1, read as the reverse complement.
AGGACCCACATGGAATATTATTTACATATACCAATTGGCATCTGTATGTTAAAATTGTAGGTTTGCACGTGCAAATGAATCATTAACTGTCAAATTACCTGTTTGCATATGCAGTTATTCCACACAGTATGAAAATGTGTGGAATTTGCATATACAATTGAGGCTTATGCATTTATGAAGACTGTTTTTTAAATAGGAATTCAAAATCTTACTGCTAATTAGCAAGACAAGGAATTACAAAACTGAATCCACAATGTATTTGGGGCTACATTGTGTACTGCAGTTCAAATTCAAAGCCCAGATAAACACCTCAACTTAAATTTAATCATCGATAATGTGCTATTTGTATTTCTAGGATATTGCCCTTTGTCACTGTGTTTGTGTGTGTTGTGTGATGTGTACATGTATTTATAAGTAAATGAGACGCTTTGATATGTTTTTGTATTCGATAAGTACAGAAGGAGTCTTTTTTATTGAAATATGATAAATCTCATGTGGTCATATCAAAGTCTTACTAAATTTTTCAGAAATAAAGTTATGTTAGTATTAAATCATGTGGCCAATGCAATAAAAATTCTACCCTTTAATGTCTACATTTTGTTGTGAGAGATCTATAGTTTCAGATTGACTTGCTAAGGTTTCAAGGTGGACCAGAAGCACAAACATTAGTGACATGATTATTTGCGAAAGAACCAGAAAATCAGAGTTTTAAGTTACATATATGTGAATTAGAATTTTTTAATATGGAGAAGGAAACTTGGTCAAAATTTTTAGTTTATTTAGGAGTTGCTTTCACAGAGAGAAATTCTTTTCTCATTACTATAATGACTTACAAAAAGAAATTGAACAGAAATTATACTACTTTATCTGTTGAGTATAAGAATATCTCTGAAAATTAAAGAGAATTTTGGATTTGTTTATGAATCCCTCTATATGCATATTAAAAGGATCTTTTTTAAAGAATCACATATTTTATGAGAGATTCTGTAAGCAATCTGGGCAGATAAAGAAACCCTAGAACCAAGAAATAAAGGCATAAAATAGACTGAATTATTAAGCAAACCATCACTTGGTCAGTTAAAGAAGGTTTGAAAGCTGGTATTAGAAAGCATTACTTAAAGTTAACCAACTTTATATATTGACTTATACCCCACACCAATCTTCAGTTACACTGGAAGTCAACATGTACTAAAGTGGAAAGACTCAAATATTTTTTTATTCCATACATACAATTACCACATTATTTTTCCAGTATTTAGAAAAGAAAAAGGACATAGTAAAAAAGGATGTTGTATTTCCTAGGAAGTGAATGAAATGCTATTTTGCTTTCCATGTTTATAACATGCCTTTCATTTGCAAAGTATCTCTCTTTTCAAGGGATTATCAGGAAGAAAGGTTATGACTGAACAAACAAGTGATTTCTAGCAATGTGCTTGTAACATTAATTTTATTATCATATAAAAGCTAAATGCAGTTATATTGAGAGAGTAACAGAATTGATCCTATATCAATTGAATATCATGCAAATAAAATGCTAAGCAGTCATGCAGAATGTTGCTCTACCTTTAACTTCCTCAGCATGATCTTACTATGCAACTTGGAATTTCTGATCAGTTATTTCCAAACATTCATTACTGAAAATATTGACCTGATTTTCATACAAGATGGATTTTTTGATATGAGACACAATCTAGTAACAGTTGGTTGCATTCAAAACCATTTTCTAAGTAATTTTTTATATGTTTTAAAAAATATTTTCTTTCTAGAAACAGTATATTGTAGGGCAAGGAGGAAAACACCGTAGATATTCATACTACTCTTCTGAAATACAGAATATCCTATTTGCATTTTGATTTTTATGGAGCTAGTAATATTCATTTTTTTCTTATTGGAAGGTTATACAATTTTTAGGTTTTATTATTTTATAATGGTTTTATTATTACTGAAAATGTACTCATCTTTGTTGATTTTATTTTCTTACTTAGACTAAAAGAAGTTTATTTTGAAATATCATAAATGTAAGAATGAGTTGTGATATTCTTCAAATTATGGTGGCTTAATTATAGAGCAATGATAATGTATAAACTATAGCTTACAAAAAAGGAATGATGTTAATGAAGCTAAAGCAATTTTGCACTAAGGAGGTGATATAAAACAATTAAATATAATTTTATATAAAGTTCAAAAACATGTACGGCTTAATTATACTATTTGAGATTATGTATGTAGGTGGTACCACTAAGAAAGAAAACAAAGAATAGAAGTAGTAGAAGTGGACATCCTTTTCTTATAAAAATTCTTAGAAGAAAAGATTTCAGTCTTTCATCACTGAACATGATGTTAGCTGTGAGTTTGGCATATGTGGCCTTTATTCTGTTGAGAAGTATTTCTCTACTCACAGTTTTTATATGGTTTTTATCATAAATTAATGCTGAATCTTAACAGATGTTTTATTTGCATTTGTTTATATGGTTATATAATTTTTATCCTTCCTTTTGTGGATGTGGTAGGTGAATAACCTTTATTAATTTTTAAATATTGAACCATCCTTGTATCACTGTTCACTTTCGCCACTACTATTCAAGTACTAGAAGTGTTAACTAGAGAGATTCTGTAAAGGACATAAGTAAAAGGAATCCAAATTGGGAAAGGAAAAATAAAACTATCACTGGTTTGTTGCTGTTTCCTAAACGTGATGTTTGAAAGCTCTAATGACTCAATTAAGTAAATAACGGAAGCCAAAAATCAGTATAATAAAGTACGAGGACACAAAATAATTTACAAGTATCAATTGCAATCTTATATGAAAATAATGGTCAACAAGAAACATAAATCTAGAAATCAATCCCACTTACAATTAGATCAAAAAGAAATATCTAGGAGTAAAAGTAATAAAAAGTAAAAAAGGAGATAAAGGACATGTATGATACAAACTATACGATATTTTCAAAAGAAAGAAGCTACAAAGTAAGGAGAGATATTCCCTGCTCATGGAGTAGAAGAATTAACTTGCTAAAATGGTCAACTTACCCAAAGCAATACATATTCAATTTAATCCCCATCAAAGATTCAATGAATATTTAAAGAGAACAACAACAAATATTATTGAAATTGTTATAGAACCACAAAAGACCTGAAATAGCCAAAGCAATCCAGACAAAAAAGAAGAGTGGTATCACACTCCAATACTCAAGATATACTAAAAAGTTACAATAATTAAAACATTATGAAGTGGAATAGAATTACAAGTCTAAAACTATATTCACACTTATATAGACAGTTAGTTTATGACAGAGAAACCAGGTACATACATGAAGAAATGAAAATGTCTTAACAAATAGTGTTGGGAAAACTGGGGGACCTTATATTATTACTTAATAGGAGAACAAATAAATATATGCTGAAAACGCATTTTATCTAACTCAGGCTTCACCCCTAAACACCAGCCTCCAGCTTCTAAATATTAATTTGAAAATGCTATTTTAATTTCTAATGGTTATACCAAACATAAGTAGGCTAGAAAGAATATAATTCTTAATTTACCGTCTCAAATAACAGTATTGGAATTTACTCGGTTGTTCAATTCACAACCAAAAATGTAATCACTGTTTAGTTTATTTCCACATGTAACAAAGTACAATTCACTAGCAAATACCATTGGTCTTATTATTAAAAGATATCTTGAATCTAAACACTTATCTCCATCTTCATCAAATCTCTTTAGAATTGAAGCAATTCTCTTCCTCTACACTGAAAAACTAACCATGTTTCTTGCTTGGTATCTGCAGTTACCTCTTTATTAATCTTAACCCATCCTTCTGAGGTCTACTCTTTAGAGCGATATAGCAATCTTGGAAAATTATGCTGAGATAGTAAAAATTAATAATAAATTTTTACATGTTCCTCTGAAAGAAAGATGAGTCATGTGAAAGACAATTGATCATTTCAAGGGGTGAAGAAGCCTAAGCTTTATTTTTTAAATGAAAAGCTGTATTTATTTAATTTTTCAAGGAAAAATTAAACACCCTCCACCATCCATTACATTCTTTCCACCCTGGTGCCACCTTCCCACCTTTTACATCTGTGGTAACCTCAGTCTTTTCAAGTTAGTCTCCAAATTTTATGTGAAGTCCTGTTACCATATCTTCAATAATACTTGCTATTGCCAAATTTGTTTTTGATCTGATAGGGTGAAACTGTACCTTTTGGCTGTGTTTGATTTATTTTCCCTACTTACTTATGAAATTGAGTTCTACCTATATTTAGATGCTTTACAACCAAGTGAAATAATTAAGTAAAATTAAGATCATGGATATTTTTCTAAATATATTGGGCAGTTAAATGTATTTTGTGAATCATGCATATATCTTTTTCCAGTTTTTACCAAACTCCTTTCCTCATTCTTACTGATGCATAACATTTTATTAATTGAATATTAATCCTTTCCTGCTATTTATGAGTAATTTCTTCCCTTTGCTTAAGCATGTTTTCTTTCTCAGCTCAAAATTTTGAGTCTTATTAGTTAACCCTTATCCTAGTGATTTATGAATTTATTTTTTAAGTTAAGAAATTCTTGCAAATGTATATATTCTCAATCTACACATCTTAGATTGTTAGGGTGAATATGTAAAAGGTAAAAACATATTTCTGAATAAATGGCCCTTTCCTTATAACTAGTTAAATGACCTGGTAAGGTGGGCAGTGTTGGTACCATGAGCAGAGCTCTTAGGCTCCTATTTACCGATTTTGTGTTTATTCTTCACTCTTAACATCGCACATATGCAACCCTCTCTGGAAATCACTGCATGCGATTATTCGGTCTGCTTTAGCTTTGATTGCATAGTCAACAGTGTATGAGATATTATCTACCATCTCCTTTTCTGTATTGTTGTCTCCAATTCCTCTCAAGTTTCTTTTAGAAACTTTATTGTCTTTACTGAGGATACATTAACCACTTAATTCAAAATATATGAAAATGATTTAAGGATGTTGCTATAAAATAGCTAAATGTCTCATAAAAAGCAATGATAGTTTTAAAGGCAATATAATATACAAAGTGTGGAATCATGGGATTTTTATGCAAATATCCCATACCCAAATAGACTTCACAAAGTTTCTAATTTTAAATCAAAGGTAGTGATACCACTTAGTATTTTTTTTCTCAGAGTCACAGTTGAGGCAGTGATTCTCATAATCTACCATTTGCTTTATTCACTGCCACAAGAATTGAGCAATGAGTAAAGATAACCATAGGACAAGATGCTATTCATTTCTATAGTGTAATCTATCTCCTGCTGCTTTTGCTTATTACTGCTCTGGCTTCATTTATTTCCCTTTAGAATGTGCATGCAGCTTGGCCAGGGCAGTAGAATTATTACTAAAATCACTCCCAATGCTGCTTGACCAATGAATAAGACCTTGATGATTCTTTGATCCCTGTTTGGATTTATACATTTTATCAATTGTTAATGTGGCCTCTGCATGGCATTCCCCATCCTTCACCATTATATCTCCTTAGAAAAAGGAAATGCAAGTACTTCAAGTACTAGAAAGGAATGGAAATGCTGTCATTCTTTCCTCCCTTAGTTTTCTTTTCTTAAACCCAACAAAATAGAAACTATTATTTAGAAACAATTATTGAAACATTATACCATTTTGAATGACTATATTGAATTTGTTGGCTTGATTGATTTGTTTTAGCTCCCCCCTGAGCTGTTTTTGAAATATAAGAACAAAATTTCTAGGGACATAGAAATTGATCATGTCTATTTTATGTGGTAGAAACTTGGAAAACATAGAACTTGGAGACAGAAACTAGATTTGAATTTCTTTTCCATTTCATTAATTATTAGCAATTTTTTTAAAGTATCTTTTCAAAGTATTTAATATTTCCTCAATTTCCTCACCAGTAAAGTGGGAATGACAGTACTTGCTAAAATCTGATAATTAAATGAAATAATAGCCAATGTGTAGCACATAGTGAATGCTCAATTTATAGTAATTAATGTTAAAGATTTTAATATATTTTATTGAAGCTACTACATGTTAGGATTGTGCTTTGGTGCTAGAAATATTCAGATGAACAATTCATAGAACATTTCTTGGAAACTAATTTTTCTAAGGGAGAAGTTAGACAACAGAATAATTACAGTGCATCATACTCTATGATAGAGGTTTAAGAAAAAACATGAAGGACAGCTTTTCCTGAATAACACATCTGAAACTCCTTACTCAGCTCTCTGCTTATTTCTTATTATTTCTTTTCACAAATCATTATTAACATGTCAAATATATATTTCTCACCTGCTATTGCCTGTATTGTACCACTATAAGAACATGAAGGAAAGGGATTTCTGTCATTTAGTTTACTGCTACATCAAAGACTTAAATACTTCTTGACATATAGGAAGTTTTCAATAAATATTTGTTGAGAGAATGACTTATCAATGCCCCCAAATTTCATATCATTCTCATTAAGTGACTAAAAGTTTTCCTTCAGGTCCTTCTGCTATCTTGTAGGACAGGATTTGAAATATAATGTCTCAGTTTAATACACACTAAAGAGTTTCAGATAAAGACATAGAATAGGTAGGATTTTAGCTTATTGAAAAGATTTAATGAGCCATACAGCTTGCCAATAAGGTGAAATAAGAAAATTCTTTTAGCCTGCTTAGAAAATAACTAAAACTTAACATTCATACACTAGAATGTACTGGTTAGGTAATATTTGAGATATCATACTGATAGCAGGTATTAAATGTTGACAATAGCTCTCAATGTTTTAAGACCAGTTCATATAAATAGGGAGCAAATTAAGTGTACTCTGTATGAAGCAGAAAAGATTTAGGGTTGAGTATGAGTGCTTCTTTCAAATATTTGAAGAACCTTTTTACATGATACCACATTGTTTCTAATAATAATTAAGTAGTGACATTTATAATGCAGAGAACACAGGCACTGCAGTCAATTGGAAATAATCCAATCCCATGTTATTTGGTCTCTGAATCCTCAGTTTTCTAATATAAAAAAATAGTAAACTTACCTATATGGTTGTGGTGATGATTAAAAATAATATCAGTAAATGTGGCACATACAGTTCTCCATAAAAAATAATAACAACTCTACATAGTTCACAGTAGAGGAACCATGACATTAGAGCTAATGACATTAGAGCTAAACTCAAAATAATGCTCTTCAAATCAACTTCCCCTTCAGTTGAATTATTACTTGAAGAACTTAAATAGCTCCTCCTCATATATGTCATGATTTTAATACATACTATAGTATAGGCACTACATGATTTGAATACCTTCTATAGTCTATCGCTACAGTGGAGACTACTCTATATGGAGTATATAAATGGAATATAAAATAAACCTGATAATGATGAAGAATGTTTTTAAATAGCTATTATTACAACTACATATATTACAGAATACAGAATAAGAGTCCACTTTTATGTATCATTTTAACTTCATGAATTTCAGAAAAGTCTTGAAAGACAGGACAGGTTCTGAATCCCAGTTGTGCCATTTAGAAGTCTTGAACTCTTTGGCAAATTCTAAACCTCTTTTACCATTAGTAAGCAGAATAAATTGGAGGTGACTTATCTCACAGTTCAGGGAGTGATTGGCTTGTACTTTGTACATAAATCTAGTACATAATGGTTATTCAGTAAAGAATTATATTTCCTTTGCTATTACCCTCCTAGTAACAATTAAGATCATTTCTCTACTTTTATTTTTAATTTGGAACCAGATGCAGTACTGATATTAGGACAAAATGAAATTTGAAAAAATTCCTTTAGTTGTTTGAAACTAAGAGCAATCAACTTATAAATGAGCTATGAAAATCAATGGGACAGAGAAACAAGGAAAATAATTTGATACTAGCCTACATAGTCTACCATTTTGAGCAGGTCTTAACTCTTACTTCTCCATACAAGACAAATGACAGTTATTTTTAACTAAGTAGAAGAAAAAAAATCAACAAATGGAACAATGCATTGTTGCTTATACTGAATGATTTTACATTTCATTTCAAAATGGCCAAATGTATTATTTACATGAAATTACCAAGAAGAAAATGACAATAAATAAAACTACCTAGTTATAAATATAAGATTGAATTTCTTCCAGGCATGAATTATAGTGATCAAGATTCTTGCTTTATAGTAAAAATGGTACAAGCCCATTTAACTTTTAAGTGAAACAGTTCTCCTAGTATGATTATACTATCAAACACCTCTCTTATTTTCTTCAATATTTCTAGTCCTTTACAAATATATGTCCTCTGATTCTATTTTGGATGAATAAATTTATGTGTGTCCCTTGGAAACACTGGCAACTATTTCCTCTCTTTCCCTCATTTGTACTCTACTGGACACTTTATCTTAGATTTATTTTTTTCTTGAGCCATTAAAAAAAAAACAACAAGTCTCCTAATAATATTCTTGCAACCACAATGTCAGGGAAATAACAGCCACTAAGCAGTATTCTATGAATGAAGGAGCAGGAACCTAATAATTGCATGAAAACATAGCCGATGCTGACAAAAAGGAGTTATTATTCTAACTCTGATTGAAAGACATCTCAGTTGTTACAGAATTAAATTAATTTGGCCTCTTTCCTACATTCTTATTTCTCTCTAAAAACATACTTATGTACAAGAGTTATATCTGATGTATTCAACAACTGCTGGGAATTGAGCACTGACCAATCAAGCTAGGGGTCATTTGTATTCTAGCTTGTTCCTTACAATGCTAACGATTATTTCATAGGTGCAGAATAGTAGTTGGACTGGAGGGATTAAAGGGTAGGGTCAGTTGGAAAACAAAGGTTGGGGAGGTGATTCTAGGAGGCATGGAATAATGGCTATTTAGACAACGGAAAGGAAATATTTCACAATCTTAATATGGCTGTGCAAGAATATACTGGCTGAGTATCAGCTCTACTTAGCAACATGTATTAATAAAAGAATTGGCACAATGTCAAGTAGTTCTACAAACTGGAATCTAGCCAATTATTTTAGACTACCACAACTCTTAACAATCTGTGCTAACATCCCTTTTCTGGAAAAATGCAGACTGGAAAATGAATGGGGAATTTTAGTATCTGCAGAAATGTGAATGGTATAACTCACTATTTTACAGAAGCCTGATTTATGGGAGGGGAATGGGAAATTATGTGTGAGATCTAAAATTGCAATCTCTTGGGGTCTTTTCTACTTTTCAAAAGAGAGGCAGGTCAGGTCAGAATTTTATTATTCTTGGCTAAAGGCCAATTAAAATCTTAGAATGTGATCTCAGCATGTTATAAAGAAATCAAATCAGAACAGACTTAGAATAAGATTCTCAGCACAAAAGTTGGTCATAGTTGAGAATTAACTTCATAACAAGAGATAAAAGTTTCATGCTTCACTGTGCTCTTTTAATTTGAAGTATTTTACATTTTCACTTGCTGCTTTAAATATCAGACATAAAGGCACACAACAAACTCTGTGTCAGACCACAAAGAATTCCTGCTACCCTAAGTTTTTAAATCAAAACTTCACCCAAGAAACTTCTTACAGGATCATAGATTCATGAAGTATAATCCAGGGACTTCAATTCAGGGATATAGTGTTCCCATGAGCCCTGGGCTCTTGTCTTTAATGACAGTGGTTGCCATCATGAAATTTTGCAACTGAGTAAAGTTAAAATTAACCTCATAGAATTATCAGTTTCAAATTTAATTAAATAATTTAAAACAGGTGAAATTGGATTATTCTGCCTCATAACTTTTCTTATATTAATAATGACATCAATTAATGGCAAATTAATTGGTAAATCCTTCATAGTGCGTAATAAGATAGTATTTCTTAATGTTTCTTAATTTAAATCACATTACATAATTTATAATTAAAATGGATAATATATTTGCTAATAATTCCTCCAAATTTGGTAAAAACACATTAGCAAATAAATACAAAGTTCTAAAATGGGACTAAGAAATTTGTTTGAATATGAGCATTGTAGAAAGATAAGAACATATATAAATAGCTATGAAAATATTTTTTTAAATCTATCTGACAAAATAAGTTCCTATTAAAAAGGCAAATCATGGGATCTTAGTTTATTCTTATATGGTTATAGGGAGCTTGACTATACTATTCTCATTATTTCTTGAATCTTCTCAATTTCTTTATGGGTTCCTCAACAAGCATGTTTCAACCAAATTTTCCATTCTATCTCATCATTTCTGCTACTCAGCTCCTGAAATAGTTTTATGATACTTCAAATAGACATTCTTTATAATATATCTCTTTAAAAAAAAAAAAAACAAATAAAGAATGGCAAGCCTGTTTCCCTGATTTCTATTGGGGGCTAACACCTCATTATTTTATCTGTAATGATGACAAAACAAATGAATTTTTAAGTCAGGGAAGAAAATAGAAAATGATACAGAAATACAGCTTTCTGGCTATGAACTGAGTTCAACTCACTCCTACAGAAGGTACCAGGTTGATATGAGAGGTAAATGGGAAACAAGGAAGTTTTTCTCACTGTAGTTTTCAGTCCTGCTCTCTTGAAAAACTGCAACACTGAGACAACCCTGAGACATTCTTTCCATTATGAGAGAGAACTGTAATATTCAGGTCTTACTACTAGTTCATATTTAATGAAAGACATCTCCTATCAGAAATATATAAATATATGTTATATAAATGTATAAAAATATGTAATACATTTATATATAATATATATGTATATATATATAATATTTTAACTTTAATTCCCAAAACTCCTGAGTTTCTCTTTTACATTATGGATTTTTGGGGTCCACATTACTTAGTTTAGAGTTGAGATTTTGGTTATCATGCCAACCACAATCCTTTTGAAATTTATTTATCATTAGTATCTTTTCTGATTTCACTACTTTGCTTATACTGATCTACGGATACCATAACTTTCCACTATAACAAGGCACATCTCTACTAGCTTTTGTTAAAAAATAACTTCAGGAAAAAATGGTTCAGGATATGTATTATTAATCAAATCTTGTATTTTCTTCAATATCTCTATTTCAGCATTTACAATGCTATTTTTTTTAATAACATCATCTTCCCTTCCTTCAATGAAAGCCACACAAGAATGGCTGATCTGTTTATTTTGCATCACTGTACCTTCCTAGCAAGATGTGAGAAGATAGAAAGTGTCTCATGAAGACTGGTTTTTCTTTATCCATGTCTGTATCCCATCCCATTGTCAAAATAACAATGATAAAGAGGAAGGAGATGACAATCCATGACTATATATCTATATCTACAGCTCTATGTGTGTGTATATATACACACATTATAACCAATAATGAGAACAAAGAACAAATTAGCTAGCTGAGAGTTATACTACTAATTTCCATTATTTCTGGCTCTGAGCATTGCAGGAATGTGATAGGATAGTATTTGCTGGTCATTCTTTAGTTGGGGAAAGTCACACCTCCGGCTTGTGAGTTGTCAGTGAATGTATCACTTCCTGAAGAGATTTACTTGCAGGGAAGATTACAACTTTTCTTTCCTTGTGGTTTAGCAACAAGTATTATACGAGATGTTAACTCTCTATTTCATGAATGGTAGAACTTCCTTTGCAAACCCTGAATGAAAGAGTAGCGGTATCAAGAAATGCCTGTTATTTTAAGAGCCTGAAATTTGAGGATAAGTTTTTACCCCAGTATAATTTATCCTACCTCATGCAAAACTTCACCTCCATTTTCAGGTTTCATTTAGTTAGTTTGGTGCACATCTTTCCACATTTTTACTCACTCATATAAAACAGAAATGTAAACACATCAATGTAAATATCAGGCACATTTATAATCTAATGGCATTTTCCCATTCTCACTGATTTTGCAGATGTTTACAAAAATAGGGTTATATTATATGCATTATATTTAATTCTACATAAAACAAAAATAATTGATGTACATATATTTTGTAATATTGATAAATGCTGTTTTTCTAATTAAGATAGGAATTTTCTTATATAAAAAAGGGAAATTTTCAGGCAAAATTATGCTTTTTGCATAACATGCTGACAACTTTGGAAAGTAATTCTATTCATCATTATATGTAAAGCATTTTTCTTTTTTTCTCATTGCACACTTTTTTCTATTTTGAATTCTTTTTTACTTTCAAATATATGAAGATATGCACAGGAAAGTGGAATTATCAAGAAAACATTTGTAAAAGTTTATAGAATGCATCTAGTAAACAAAATATTTTATAATAAAATAGTACTCTACTTTTTATCTATAAGACAATTTTAACCTATTTAAGTTTCATATAAAAATGTTCTTGAAGTTCATAAATACTTTTTTGTAGTTTTATGGCTAATAATGTCTATGTAAAATATTGGAAAGTTATATCAGACAAACACTATTTTAGTTATGGGAACTCAGCTTCTTTGTATAATAACATTGATGGGCAGGTGGTGGCTTGAAAAAGTCGATTTCTATAAAAAATGCAGGATAACTTTAAGAACATAAGACCTATGTTTGAAATAATTTAAGAATAGAAGATTATATAATTAAGTGTTAATAACTGTTACTTATGATATTTTACAATAAAATTCCTTCAATTTTAGGCTTAATGATTTTCCAAGAGGGAAATGCAAAATTGAGGTAGCTTTAATGGGAAAAAGTCTTTTAAGTCATTTCTTTAAAAGTACAGTATTTTGGTACATATTACATTATGGCATAGAAAATTAAATCTGCAATAATCACCATTCCCTTGTGATTCAGGTAATATAAAACATAACTGAAAAGTTTAAGTAGAATATTTATCATTTCTTAAAATCTATTTAAACTTATTTGAAATGTAATTTTACTAATTCTTTACCACTAATAGAGTGTTAATTAGTACTGAAATACAGATATGCATATAATTTAATTTTACATTATTCAAACAGTAATACAATCCCAACTACTAGGGCATTTTTCATTGTTTATTTTGTAGCACTACGTTTGTTATCCATAAGAAATACAGAGAGATAAAGGAACCCTAGGGTAAAAAAAATCTTTTATTTTCTTACATGTTAATTTTTTCAATGGTGATTTACAAGGCAAAAAGATTTTTAAAAATATGGTCCTCCACCACAATAAATTTTTAGATTATTAGGGAACAGATAGAGTGAGGATAGAAATTTTGTTAACCTTCTAGAAAGTTCAGTTCATTGATAAAGGTCACTGCCTAAGTTAAGATGACACATAAACCCTATGAGGGCAAATATTTGGATTTTTAGTTTTGACCAATGCTTTGTTAGAATGACATGTGTTCATCCAAGCTACTGTAGGGTCTATGTCCCACTTCTTTATAGAAAATAAGAAATATAAAAATAGAGATCTTAAATTAGGATGCTTTTATTCTTCTTATATATAAAATATTTCTTGCAGAAAGCTACCATCAAAGAAACAACTTTAATAGTATTGGCCACTTTTTCCAAAAATGTTTTCTTTAGCATTAAAGTTCATTGCTCACTTGCTCACTTCCAATGAGGTAAAAGAAACCTCCAACTCTGAGGGATTTGTTTAAAATAATCAACTGAATGTCAAAACTAACGTCTCAGAAAGGAAATTTTTCCTGTGGGCACGAGGTGGAATGAAAAGTGGTAAGCAGATAAGGCATTTAGGACAGGAGTCAAATGATTTGCCACCAGGGTGAGTAACTTTACTTATAATGCTCCTTAGCTATTTCTCCTGGAAGCTGAGTAAAGTTTTGAGAGTCATCTTGTTGAAAACAAGTATTATAAAATAAACATAAATGTAAGATTCATACATAATATAAGTTCCAAACTGTTTCTTTTGCTTATTCAGTCATTTAATTCTTGTGGTATGTTTTTACACACCTACTGTGTGTCAGCAAGTACTGCTAGTTTACATGCTCTTATATAGTCCTCTCGACCACCTTCATGATTTATTCTTCCTAATTTACACATGGTGAACTTGAGACCTAGACAGGTTAAATAAACTGTGCAAGGTCATGAAGCTAGTAAATAGCAGAGTCAGAAAAGACTGTTGCTTTAAACATCTCTGTTTGTTCCACTGTCTCACACTGAAATTTATTCACTATCAAAATAAAGATGGAACAAAAATAGAAAGTAATTATTTTTATTATGCTAGCTGACACTTATTGTGTATTATGTCAGAGACTTAGCAAAAATATTTTTCTAAAATATTATTTAATTATCCCAAACCTCAATATTATTTCCATTCTTTTAAAACAGAAAACAACGACAACAAAAACAACTAGGCACAGACACTTTGGTTCGCTTATCCTAATATCACAAGACTAGAATATTGCAACTGTAATTATACCTAACACAGACATAAACTAGAACCCACAGAATGTTTTAAGTAAAGTTAAAATTCTGGTATCAACACACAGAAAAGATTCAAACACTTGTTTGAAAAAAAATTCATTTTTTCACACCAAAAAGTATACCAAACAGCTATCTCAATATTCCACTACATTTTCCTTGTTAAGATGGCAATAAAAACATAGTGTAGCTACTACAGAAATAGTTTCTTTATGATCAAGAAAGTCATACAGAAGTCTGATCAGAAACAATGTTTACACAAATGATGGTGTTAGGTGTTGCTTAAGGGCTACTATAAAGGTTTTATTTTATTTATTTAGTTAGTCAGCAACTTTTTATTATATTATTTATTTGTTTTTATTGAGGTAACATTTTATATTAGTAGAGGTGTAGGAATACAACGTTCAGATCTTTTACCACACCACCCCATCATCAAGGTGAGCGTTATAGTCCACAGTGCTCCTTCCACACTTTACTCTCTCTGCCTCTGGTAACCTCAGTTCTACATTCTGAGCTAGGGTTTGCTATTGGTTTAACTTAATTGGACCCTTTGTTTTCTTTCTCCATACTCCCTGTATAAGTGACACAGTCCAGTATTTGTCCTTCTAACTCATTTCACTTAGTTTATCCCCCTTACTCCAGTTTTATTTTAAAGACATGCCCTGAAATAATGGAACAAAGGAGAGAGAAAAATATTAAAGGATTTTTTTTTAACTAATTCTTGATATGAGGGGAAGTGGAGAGGTAAAAATAAATCAAAAGAAGTACATGGAGTCAAACTCCCTGCAGCAGGTGCTGTAGACAGTAAGGCAGAGTGTTCTTATGTTTGATTTTATGTGTGAACTTGGCTAACTATGTTTCCTGTTTATTTAATCAAACTCTAATCTAGGTACTACTGTGAAGGCATTTTGTAGATGCGGTTAACATCTATAATCTGTTGACATTAAGTAGATTATCATTTATAGTCTAGTGCACTGCATGGAATACGTTGAAGGTTTTAGGAGACAAAAACTCATGTTCTCTGAAAAAGAAACCAATTCTCAAGACTGCAACAAGTCCTGTTTGAGTTTCTAGAATGCCCTACATATTTTGTACTTGCCAATTCCAGTAATGGGATGAGCCAGATCCATCCTAATGGTTCTTTCTTTAGAGAATCTTGACCAATGCAAAGTGTTCATTTCATTCACTCTAAACCATGTTGCCATTAATTCCCATGATTAATATAGAATTTTGAAATCATGGTCAACAGCAGATAACTGTCTCATAACATCTGTCATTATCTGTTACTCTCATCCACTGCTTGGATTTTAAAGAATATTTTTCTTATAATAAATACTTTTCAGACAAGGGGATCTAAAAAATAATGAAAAAGTTAAATTTAAAAACTTACATTTTTATACCAATTTTTATTGTTAGGATTGGCTTGACCATTCTTTAAGTTAAAGTGTTAACCAGTTTTTTTTACTTGTGCATGCAAGTAAAGTATTGCATAAACACCACTTTCATTGTTATTACTTCAATTCAAGAAGGCTAGATTTATATTAAAATGTATTATTCCAAAGTTCTTGAGTAATGCTATTAGTTTCGGTATTAAAATTTGTATGCATCAGTATGGTAATTTTATTGCACTATGACAAACTATTTTCCATATATTTATTTTGCCTATTAATTATTAAAGTAGCAAAAATTACATGTAACCTAGATTCTCTCTCCATAGACAAAAATTAAGTGACTTATTTCTTCAGAAGATGCTATCGACATAAATAAATACTACAAATAAAAATCAATGTAAACAAATTATTTCATATCCTGCACAGTGCAAGTAATCTAATTATAAAACCATATAATAATCAGTGAAAAATTTTCCCTATATTTCATGGTGGCCTTTATTGGAATTACATCTTTTTTTTTTTTTTAATTGAAAAGGATCAAGCAACAAAATGGTAGCCATTCTTTTTTTTTTTTTCCTTTTGGTAGCCATTCTCGTTATTTGAAAAATACTCAGCAGCAATAGTATTTAATTCTCAAAGAATAAAGAACTAACTGTGCTTATGCAAAGCATTCTTATGAGCTATATAGGTGAAGGAAAGAAGTAAAAATCTCAATACACAAGTCATAAACAGTCACTGTCCAGGACTGTGTTTAACCTAGTATTTCTTCAATTTATTTAAGATGAAACCCCAGATTAGGGTGCCCTAACAACAAAGTCAGAGTTAATTAGTCTTAACTAACAGACAAGTAGTAAACTGCTTGAGGTCAGCTCTACCTTCAAGAAAGTAGACATTAGTGAGTGGTTTTAAAGCAGTGTCTGTTTTTATAGGCAGTGCAGGGAAAGGCTAAGCCAATAAAATCTAATGGTTCCAGTCTATATTTTAATAGCAACCTCCAAAGCACAGAACGCTTCCCTGAGATTTGAAGGCAAAGCCTTGTACCAAGTTAGAAATGATAGCTAGGCAAAGAAAATTGCTGTCATTTTACTTTCAACCTGAGGACTGGAAAGTAGCAAGTGAATAGTAGTCAAATAGATAGAGTTGCTAGTTTGGGGAGAAGAGGACCACTCACACCTGGGTCTTATAGAGACCCCAGGGACCACAGTCAAGCTCCCTCAGTTTACCTAATGGATAAATCATAGAAGGCTCACATTTGTCTGTGTTAGGAAGGGAGAAAGAAACACCAATCTAAGAACATTAAGATGCTGTGGGGAAAAGTTAGGCTTGAGCAGCTGTAGTCAATTACGACTTCATTTTTCTCTCCAGTCGTCTTTGGTTGCATGCCATAACTGCACAGGGCATTG
Organism: Condylura cristata; assembly: GCF_000260355.1. NCBI lineage: Eukaryota > Metazoa > Chordata > Mammalia > Eulipotyphla > Talpidae > Condylura > Condylura cristata. Next base: position 51,412,129 of record NW_004567108.1, on the reverse strand, counting down.
AGGTTTATGACTCTAAAATAGCCTTGTCATTTTGTGAAGCCTAACAGAGCAAGGAAGTTTGATAAATGGTTAAAAAAAAAAAGTACTTAGAAAGCTGCTTCAATCAGATTAATTTTCTGTGGGTTCTTTTATTTTTTCTCTCAGAATCCCAATAGTCTTCAAGCATGTAGTAAGTAAACACTGATTATACAACATTGATAATGAAAAAAAATTAAAAATATCCATGTTTTGTTTTGTTTACAAAGTGTTCCTGCTAAATTTACTGTGGTAAATTAATCCAATAAATTGTGTAGATTACTTTAGATCACTTACCTGGAACTCTATGGCAAAGATACTGTTCCCCACTCTGTCTCTGGTGAATCCTCTCACCTCCGCACCACTGGCCTGTACCCCAGTTCTTGTGTGCATAAATAAATAGACCTAAAATAAATAAATAAATTTGTCACAAAGAAGATAGGGGTTGAAGCTCTTAACAGCTTTAAAGTTATCATTTTATTCTCAACCAGAAATACTACTGATTTGTTTCGTTGTCATATTTTTCATTTATGTCATCACAACATATAGCCAAAATATAAAATAATTGCCCTTTTATGTATTACAGTGCCAGAAAGTTGAGTAACTGGTACAAGTCATTGAATAGAGTAGGAAAAGAGCTGGACTGACTACATTAAAAACCAGTCAGTATATATACTATGAAGTATATAACTTACTATTAAGCATCCAGCAAAGCTTCAATTTATTGAAGAAATCATATAGAATTCTGGAGACTAAGGACTCAAAAAATTTTTAGAATTTGCTGCAGACTGCAGGCAAAGTAGGGTATCTTTCTACTGATGTTCAATGTAATTGCAACAGTGATGGGATTCAGACTCTTCCCCATATGAAATTTGTCTTTCATCCAATCAACGCAAACAACGAATGCAAGGTATATTATATACCATCCACTTTCCAATAAAGTCAGTGGTGTCCAATCAGACACCTATTGTTAGCAGAGAATCTGAAATTGATACAATCACCACATTGATCGGAAGTTGTCAATCATCCTACATCTGTACTTCCTTCTCTTTCTTCTCTCAAAATTTACAAATTCCAATGAATATTGTCATATTTACTACAGGTATTAAAAAGTAGTTTTTGAAATCATAGGTATATCAAATTATTAGCAGATGTGATTTTTAAGCAGTGCTTCTAAAAATGCTTTCTACTTGGCACTTAATACTTCCACAAACATTATTTACTTTTCACTGAAAACTTTATTTTTATTTTTACTTATACTTATTTATCTATTCCTTTTAAGAGTATTATATAATAGCATATTACCTGATAAATTTTTGTGGCATAAAAGTATCCTGATATGCATTAATATGTATTTATATATGGAAGCAAAGCTAATAGCTATTACATGTATCGCTTCTATAAGAATTTGTTCATGAAAAGTCCATAGATTCCTACTATAAACTCCTTAGCATATTCAAATGAGTAGGTTGCAAGGTTATTAAAGGCTGTAACCTGAATTTGATGTTCTTTGTATTCTTAACATAACTATGCAAGATATTTTGGTATTATGCTATATGGTGGAAGAATGAGACTTTCAGCCTATTATGTATGTATCTCCTTTTCTATTACTTGTTTCTGATAAACTGAGTTTATTATTCATAGTGTTTGAATTTAATTTCTCACAGTTCAGCTGTGTAAGTTCCTGAAATGGCAAATGATGTCAGAGCACTGTTTGGAGCAAATGTGTAGTTTGTACACTGAAGACATCTGGTTCCAGTACAGTAGTAGAAACATTCAACATTCTCCTGGTCTTTTAGCAGTGAGAAAAAATCATGACTTTCATTCACACTTATACCACCATCTAATTAGCTATGAAACATCACTTGTAGTGCAAATATTCTATAGTGCATTTATTAGAGGATGTTTATAAAGTCTGTTTTCTTAGATGCTCTTTTATGCCCAGTCAAAACAACAACTAAGGATCTAGGCAATTGTATATAAACAGCTAGTTCCAAATGACATATTTAATGAAATATATCAATTTTACAAAAAACTTGAGATGAATATTTAAAATACCTTGTGCTAAATTAAATGTAAAAGTTAGAGAGAAGAATTCAGTCAAAATGTCATTTTAACCATTCCAACAATCAGAGTTTGTTTTTACTGTTCTTAAGTAAAAGGCATGAAAATTCTGAAATCACATTTCATCTGTGACTCAGTGCATTCAAATTTTCAGGGAGAATACACTAAGTCATTTATATTAAATCATTCATTAAACAAATAGTTAAATAAATGTGTAATGTACACACATACAAATGTGCTTTTAGTATATCTGTGTCACAAACAGAAAGATAATTACCATTTCTCAGATTGTAATTTCCCCACCCTTAGCTCCAGCTGCTGTTACAAAATTAGTTGCTAAGAACACACACACACATACAGAGGGATATTCACATCAATGTGCAGATCAATGGTATGGAGAGCAGATGCCTCCCATACGATAAATGATGTCATTGCCATTTGAGCTACTAGGTAATAAACAGTGACAAAATTAGGTCATTACTGACCAGGGCTGTGCACATGTCACAAAACTGTTTCACAAAGAGAAGATTTGTAGCACCTGTTTACAGAGTTGCTATTCATATTCATATATTCGCCCAGAAAATCATATATAAACAGATGGATGAAATTTGAAGCCTGTCAAAACACAATTTCTTAATTGCTTTAAATAAACATTCCTACAGTTGGTGGAGAAGCAGTTAAATGTGTGCTGTTTTCATTTTCTATTTTCCAGTGTCAGAGTTTTCATAATTAGGAAGACTAATATGTAGAATATGCATGACACATTGGTAATTGGTACAAAATCAGTTTTCAAGTCTTCTATGATAGATGCAAAGAATCTAGGTATATTCAGTGTGAAGAAGTTGATTAAATGATGTACCTTTAATTTCTCATGTTTTTTATGTGTGGATGGAAAATATCAGTTGGAAAATATAATAAATCATATATTAATTTGCCCTACAATTTGAAGCTTATATTTTGAGAAATGTGTATGTTTGCTACATTATATCCATAGGTTCTATTTTAGGTTATCTTTGCTTAGTGGCAAAGTAACAGCATAAGTATATAATAAGGTAGCTAGCAGTATTAGTTTAACTTTTGAAACAATTTCTACCCATCCACATGTTCAAAAATAACATTTACATAGTAATTTTTTAGTTATCAGATGCTAGTTTTGTAAAAATGACCCACAAAATCAACTCATCTTCATATGCATTAGTATTTTTCTTTCTCTCTGCTTATATATTTATTTCATTCTATCTCCAATAACACAAGTAAAAATTAAAATTAAAAGAAAGACTTTGGAATACATTAAATAGAATATATTACAAAACAGGAAAACAATAGACCTTAATATGTTTAAGAGGTTGCTTAAAAAATTAAAGATTAAATAAGCGAAACCTTGGCAAATCAAAATCTTAAGTTAAACTAAATTGTTTACTTTATAGAGAACACATGGATTTAAAACCTTAGACAACATAATACATTATTTATTAAATAAAATTATACTAAAAATCAAAATTATTTTGAATATAAGTATTGAGGAAATCTTAAAATTAGAAAAAATGAAAAAAATTATAGAAAGCTTTAATGGTGTCTGAAAGTATGAAAAACATTTAAAAAAATAGTAAAAAACTATAAAACAAATTCTGCATCCAGATAGATTTGTTCTGAGTGTTCTTAAAATTTTTCAAATAAATATTCCCTTTTTGTTAAATCATGTTCTATTCATCATTCCCTAAACTTTGGAATATGTTAGAAACATAATAAGTTCTCACACTTTATTTGTGGAATGAATACTATATTTCAAAACATATATAAACATGGGAAAGGAATAATGACCCACTATACATTTATTAAAATCGGTACACCAAACTTTGAAAAATTTGCAGCAAAAAGGAAAGTCAAAGATCTATTTAATTTATAAATATATGCAAAATTTGAAATCTATAAGCAACAAAAAATTAAGCAGTGTTTTCCACAGAAATCAAAACTGGTGTAATATTGGGAAACACATAACTAAAACACAATATTTAAAGTAGTTAAATCTAAAATACAGTATTTGAAGTAGTTAAATTTATTTGGAAAGCACATTAAACTACTTGAAAGGCATCTGATAAATTCATCACCTTTCCTGATTGAAAGATACAAAATGAAACAAAAAATAAAACTCTCACATTTTATACACACACACCCCAAAATTACCTTTCTAAAATAAACATCAAGGTCATTTTAGTTTTGATTAACTTCAACTAATATCATTAAATTAAAGAACAAGCCAGGTATAGTACTTAACATCATTATTTATCTAAGAATGTCATGATTAAATCCCATGCTTAGAATCTGAAACAAACATTTTAAACAAGGAGGAGGATGGAAAATTAAGGAATGGAAGAAAAATCTGGTGCCCAGCTGGATATATACCAGCATGTAACAGTACAGCTGTCTGTAGCAGTGGGAAAAATATAAAATTATATTCTAATATTGTAAAATCCAAATGACCAAAATGCCTTTGTTCATCTGTGTATATTCAGTCTTGCAGTATTATATAATTATACTTTAATTATGATTGTGAATTTTTTAAATTGTTATTAATTGCTTACATGCTCATTGCACATTTTACTCTGTAAAACTGATATTGATCTGAAGATTGAATTGAGGAGCAAGCATTCAAAAGCTAAAGCACTGAAAACTTCTCACAGATCATTTTTTTTAAATTGTGCACCTAACTTACATGATTAGATATAACTTGGAAAGCAGCTTTAAAAAAACTGAAAAATTTTCAAAAATGATTGAATGAAATTTGCTAGGGTATCCTTTATTGAGATTTAATCATTTTGTAGATTTCATGAGAAAAGTATATTTTGAAAGTAACAAAATATATAAAATAAGCAGAAATTGTTTTTCAAGGAAATATGCAAAAATAACCCAAATTAAAACACTTCTTAGAAATGTATCTTTAAGTGGAGAAATATTTTATACAATAGTATAAACTTGTACTAGAGAACTTGTAAAGCAAAATGTAAATGTCCTATGGTCAGATGCAAAATGCTTAGTGGGTAGATCTGAAAAAGGAAATACCTTTTCTTGACTATCAGTTATGAAGAAAAGAGTGGCTTGAAATAATCGTGGAGAGGAAGGTAGCGATGTTACATTGCAACCCAGTGTGAACTTGTATTGTAGACACACACAAAAATGTTCAATATGGGTCTATTTACAAGGGGAAAGGAAAAGGAACAACCCAGGGAAAGAGAGAGAAATACAAGTTAACTAGAGCATCCTACCAGTTCCACTGACTTGGAACTCCAATAGCACATGAAAGCTGATCTGGAGCCAAATGACCAGATGCTGACCATGAGGCCAAAGGAGAGAGAGACCAGCAGAAAGGTCATTTTAAAAATTAAAAATCTACCCATTTTTAAAATGACATTTCTGCTGCATACTTTTTGAACTGGAAGCAGAATAATTGATTAGGATGTTCTTTCAAATGCTAAGGAGTAAATGATGGGTATTTGGACTAGATATTGGTCAAAGAAACTGATAAAAAGTGGTATTTAGAAAATATTTGGGTAGCAGAATCTGAAAGTATTATCAGATGCTTGATGAGAGAGACCCCCCCCCCCACTATTCTGGCTTACATATTTGGGAATTAAGAAGAAATAAGGAATCCTGGAGGAGGGGATTTTGAGGTGAAGAAAAATACAATTTAGTTTTGAATATGCAGTAGACTAATCAATGAAGTATATTTATTTTAGCAGCCCAGTCCAAAATGAAAAATTCAGAAATAACATGAATAATATTTTGATTCATAAGTGTGACCTTGCTCACTTACATATAAATGCAATTAAAAATAAAAGAGCACCAACTAGCCAATTCTGAACATCCCTTTATGGAATACAGGAACACAAAAAAAGAGTCTAATAATGGAAGAGAACCAATAAGGATGAAGTAAGAGAATTACCAAAAACACATAATGGTCTCACAGATGCTAAATACTGAAAACATTTCCAAAAATTAATTAAAGAAAAAAGGATCAATTCTGAGGAATATAGATTAGGAATTAAAACAGTCTATTACTGTGGATCTCCTAATCCTAAACAGCCTGTTACGCCATCATTTTGTTACCTGGAGTTCTGCATTCCTATACAAGGTCAGAACTGCCCTTCAGAAACCGGTTAATCAGTCATAGGGGCCAAATCTTAATTACAAGGTGACATTCAAATCAATCAAGAGCAGAAAGTTTGATCACCCTGGAGAGGTTATGCATTGTGGGGTATGACCTTGAACAAGCCTGGGAGGGCCAGGGATCAATGTCTGACAAGAGACCCCAGAAGCTGATCAGTGGATGTCTTGTTGATAAGATTTAAACCCTGATTGAGGATCCAGGGCTTGATCTCAGTTACAATACTGAGTCATCAAGCAGATGCAAAGTACCTGGAGGACAGACTCACAACCCCTCATACTTCATCCTACAACTGATGCTGTGTGATTATTTTATCAGTAAAAAGGCCAGGATCTTGTTCTTCAGCAGTATCCTGCATTACATAGCCTGCTCCAAGACTCCCATTTCTTTATCAACGTGGTGTTGTATGATGCAACACATTACATATGGTAACCTGAAAGTCATGGCTAGAATTATTAAGAATGACCATTTTGGAGGCACACAGGACTTAAAAGCAAGTTTGAGTGGAATTGGGTGTAAATAGTTAGAGAGAAAACAAATAGATAACTTGAGAAAATTTCAGGGAAGTACATTTTTGAAAAATAGAATTTAAAGGATAGGGTGAGCTAGATTTTTTGAAAGAGAAAAGCAAATGAAGCCTTTATGATTGCAATTAAAGCAAAAGCATTGGCAGTCCTACAAGAGAAATCCTTAGTTATGGTGAGGTCCTAGACTATAATGAAATGCACTGTAAAAAACTAAGTTAAACTGTGTAGAAAAGAGCCAAGATGCTAATTTTTCTTGAAACATGTTCCGTTACATAAAGAAAAGTCAAATGTGCTGGAAGAAACAATAAAAAATAATGTGAAAATCCATGTGCCATATTATTGAGAAATACTGATTTAGCATATAATATGTGCTAAGCATCCTTCTAAAGAGAGCTGAGAACAAAATGGCAAACTGTACTGACAAGACCCCCAACTAATGTACATTTGAGTGGAGGAAGGTAGCTTAAAAACAAGATTAATAAATAAAGGATATTGTTTATTATGCTGTGAAGTAAAAGAAAGCAGGAAAGAAAGAATTATTTGGAGAGGGGACATTTTGAATTACTGGCTAGAGAAATCTTATAAAAAGATGAAAGTTGAGAAAAAAACTATGGTATTTAGAGAATGAGCCATAGGAATATTTGAGGATGGAAAATTAAAAACGCACTGATATGAAAATGTGTCTGGAATTTTAAATAAAATAAAACTGGTGTAACTAGATTAAGTGAGCAAGGAGACAATGGGCTAGATAAAGTCAGAGGAGATGCTAGTGAGTTAGGAATATGGAGATTATGTAGGGTTACTTTAGACTGTTGTGATTGTATAACCCTGCCCCTGATAATAGGGGAACTGATAACAGGGCATCTATGGAAAAGTAGTTAGATTTTTGTTAAATACAAGAAGTTTGAAGTAGAAATAGCATAATTTGGGGCCCTCCCTTCTGGCGCAGCAGGTTAGAGCATAGTACTAAGAAGCTAAAGCCACTTCCTCATGAGTTTGTTCCCTGCCCCGGAGGTGACCACATGGCGTGGCAGAACTCTCCTGACCCGCCCGCTGCTCCACTCAGCAGTGTACTTCGTCCATCTGCCTGTTCTGTCCCCACTCTGTCTCTGGTGAAGCCTCTTACCGCCCCTGAGCCTCTGGCCTGTACCCCAGTTCTGTATGCACAAATAAATAAATCTTAAAAAAAAATAGCATAATTTATTTCAGTACTTCACATAAAGGTTTAATAAAAGTAAAGCAGGCTTTCTGGGTTTGGAGGCCATATATAACAAGAGGACACACATGGCAGTGGTTAAGTTACCATCTACTTAGGCAGAACGTCAGCATTTCTAATTTTATCTCAATAACTGCATGGCCTGTTTTTTCATTTGTAAAACTGGGTCATAATCATGCTTTGAGTATTGTGATGAGGTTTAAACTGGTTGACAGGTGGATCTGTACAAGCCAAAACCCACAAAGACTTAAAACCTAACCTACTGCACTGCATCCTCTCCCCAAAGTGGAAATTTAAACTCATCTATCTCGAGTTTTCTGGACATCACTAGTGACACACCTTGGTTTCTCCAAAGAAAAGGCAGTTTTATCAGAAACTTTTTGCTAATAACTTTGTCTTACCCTCTTTTTGACTGTGAAAACCATCCATTTTATACAACTTCTTATAGCACCTTTTTTTTTTTAAAGATTCATTTATTCATACAGAACTGGGGTACAGGCCAGAGATGCAGAGGGTGAGAGGATTCACCAGAGACAGAGCGGGGAGAAGAACAGGCAGATCGACAAAGTACACTGCTGAGGGGAGCAGCGGGCTGGCCAGGAGAGGTCTGCCACGCCATGTGGAATTCCTCCGGGGCAGATGGGAATCAAACTCATACGGAAGTGGCTTAAGCTTCATAGTGCTGTCCTTTAACCAGCTTGGCCACCAGGGTGGGCCCAGTTTTATAGCACCTTTTTATTTGCGATAATTGTAACATACGCCCAAAGAGTGTGATCTTATACTTCTAATTCATATACAATGTTGTAAACTAATGATACCACTATTAAAAAAAGAAAAAAAAACCAGAATGAGAAAAAAAGAATAATTTTAACGAGCAAGACTGGAATTTAAATTAGATTAGAATGGATAGCTGTGGGATAGTGGAATCATGAATCATGGGTTTTATGAAGGTATAAACCTTCCTAAGCTTATGATGGGCTTGTGTCCTGGTAAAATCATTACAAGTTGAAAATGTCCTGGGCCCTCTCTGGTGGTGTGATCAGTTGGAGTACAACATTATAAAGCTATCAGAAGCCACTGCAGCTAGAGTTCGATCCCAGGCCAGGATGTGACCCATGTGACATGGCAGACCTTTTCTGGACCATCCACTGGTCTCCTAAGCGGTGTGTTTTGGTAGATCTACCTGTTGTGCTTCCCACTCTGTCTCTGATGAATTCTCCACTACACCCCCCCCAGTACAGACCTTAAAAAAAAAAGTATATACCTTAAAAAAAAATTGAATATGTCTTAAGTTGAAAATAAATATATCTAACATGCAAAATAACATACCTTAGCCTAGTAAGCTCAGAAAATGACATTAAACTACAGATGGGCAAAATCATCTAAAGTGCTCAATATTTCATGTACTTTCTTGAATATTGCTATGAAAGTAAAATAAAATAGTCTGATTCAAAATTTGAAATGTCTTCTAAAGAATATCTATTGCTTTCACACTATTTTAAATAGAAAAGAATCTTAATTGGAATCAATATAAATTGGAGGTCATAGATATTTTGGAGTGAAAGGGATTCTGGAGGCTGAATAATATAAGATAGGAACAAAGAGTTGATAATGACAGAGTAGGACCCTTAAAGTTGAGATTATGCAGAAGGTTGAAATATTAGGAATAAATTAAATTCTGGAAAAGAATCATGGGAATACATATCTGAGTTTAGATTGAGGACAAAATGGATGGACAATTAGAGCTCAAGCAACTGAAAGGTTGTGGTATTGAAAGAATCATCTGTAGGGACAGAAGATTGACCAAAAAAATATTATAGGAGTAGCTTCGGCAGAATGACATTGAGGGAAATAAAACTTCAAGTAATTAAGAGGAGTGAGTTAGAATTCTATAGGTGTTTGTGCAAGAGGATTATAAGTGAAGCACTCTGATGACAGAGTGCCTTTAAAGTTCCTTAAAAGGAAGTTGAAAGCAGTTTCACAAATCTAGCATACATTTACCATTTGAAATTCTTGAGAAGAAAACTTTTTCCCTTGACAAGATTTCAGGAAAAGCAGCTATTCAGAGGATAGCACCTTTACTTTAAAACAAAATGGCTGAAAGACTTTATAAAACAGGCAGAATGGTTACTTAAATAAAAAATTTGAAAAAATATTCTAGTTAGCTATTTTTACTAAGTGGGAAAATCAGTTCTATAGAAATGAAATTATGAATGAAACTAAATCCAAATTATTTAAGTAGAGGTTAAAATTTAAGAAATTTTTGAAAATTCTGCTAGTTCAAAAGCAAAACAATTACATGGAGATTTATAATATAGCTGCCTAGTAATAAAAACATCCCTAATAAAATAAAGGTATTTTGCATTCTTAATATATATAACTCTTTTTAGTTACTAAGAAAAAAATACCCTCATAGAAAATAATACACCTAAAATTCAAAGAATTTTCAAAAATATTTTTTTTAATTTAAGTCATGATGATATTTTGCTAATACATAACATTGGAACACTATTGTGGCAACAAGCACCTATTCTACTAATTACTTGCTGAGGGACCTTAGACAACTTCTATCATTTCTCTAAGCTCCATCTACTTCATTGTAAAAGGATAAAAATGATACTACATTTCTTAACTCATATGAATGTGTTATGTTTAAGTAAGATAAAGGCACAATGCCAGGCACGTAGAAAGCATTCACTAAGTGTTAGCTGTGGGTCTTTTGATAGTAATTGTTGGTATTATCCTCTCTATTATTAATAACAATATTGATATTAAGTGTCTTGTTCATCTACTCTCTCTATAAAATGCATTACAAATGTGGTCAATCAATAAGGTTTTGCTAATTGAATAAATTGGTGTCCAATCCAATTGACAAGTGCATTATATTAAACATTATCATTATCAAAGTCTATTCATTGCTCACTCAGAAATTGATGGCCTCTAACCAAAGTAGTATGTAATTGTGGCTAAAGTACTGCAGAATGAGGGCCACTCATAGGTTCAACTTGAATTGATAGCATAAACTATACAAAGTTAAAATAATAGAGCAATTATACACTAATCATGTAGTAGTTATCAGAAACAGAAATCACTACGAAGATAACATCTTGGATGGCTCTCAGTTGAAGTTCCCACAGAATACAGAATTATTCCATAACTTACACCAGTTAAAAACCAAAGAACAATTTACAATTCTCATCTTGGTTGGTGGAACCAAGATAAGACAATGAGGTGCTTCCATGATGGAAGCAGAAAGAAGTTGCTCTCATTCTCAGAGGTGAAGGGATAAGGAGAAAAGGAGTGTCCCCGGAGCCCAGTGAGGGCTTCCCCATAAAAGAGTGCCAGCAAACAGGCACTTTATTATTGGAGGGACACACGAAGAGGCATGCATTAGAGCAAGAAGATAGTAAGGTAGTACTTCCTCATTACCCGCCAGCATTTTTCCCTTTCACTAAACCTATGTGAGAGCCAACCATCAATGATGACAACAGGCACACTGTTGGTGTGCATATGCAGGGCTGAAGCTTTGGGAGAGAAGAAAAGCATTACAGACATACAGTTCCTAAAATATATGGTGTTTTCAATACAGTTTTCATTTTTCTTCATTATTTTCATTTCTATAACTGCATTTTGTTATTAGGAAATTGTAAAGGATGGTGTGTTGAAATATCAACAAATAGTGACACTGGTCGATCATGAGTGGGGCTCATTAAAAGTCCACTTTCACGGGCTCTCCCTGGTGGCTCAACAGGTTAAACCATAGCACTGTGGGGCTTTGTGGGGCCACTGCAGCATAAGTTCCATCCCCGGCCAGGGAGCTGACCCACATGGCATGGCAGACCTCTTTTGACCCACCCACTGCTCCCTTTAGTAGTATATTTCAGTACATCTGCCTGTTCTGCTCCCCACTCTGTCTCTGGTGAATTCTCTCACCGCACCCCCCCCCCAACACCTCTGGCCTGTACCCAAGTTCTGTAAGTATAAATAAATAAATCTTAAAAAAAGTTCACATGTGCTTCAAATTTGAAGAGATTAGAATTTTATTGACCTTTTTTAGGCTCTTGAATAGTGATACTGAATCTAGCCCTCGTCTGTAATAATTTATTCTGGTCTAACAATATCCTGATATCAGTCAAATCACTTCAGTGCTAAAATATTAGCATTCATAGAAGGCAAACATCAAACACAATAACCTTTACACTTAGATGTATTCTAAGCAATTCATGCGGAAATATTTTCTTCTATCTTTCCAGAGTACATAACAAAAAGGCTGGACATAGAATCTATGTATTTATAACAGCATTCTCTCCTCTTGGAATATAGGTAAGCAAATCAAGCTAGGCTGGTAAAGTTTCTGAGATTGTCTGAATGAGAGGCAGAGAGGAAGAAGAGGGAAGGAAGAAAAGAGGGGAGAGGGAAAAAGCTGTAGGAAGGGAGGGAGGGAACAACAGGAGGTTGAGGGAGAGAGACAGAGAGAGAGAGAACATCAAAGCTAAGTGTGTGTTTAAATGTTTTCTAATTTATATTCTTGGATATATTCAATGATATTTTATATTCTTGACTAAAGTGGGTAATGACTATACACTTCACATACCACTGCCTAATATATGTTTAATTAATATTGCATAAAAGGCTTGCTGTGGTTTTTTATGCAAATAGGACCATAAGTATATCTGTAGGTTTTCCTTTCCTTCCTACTTTTCTCTTTTGGAGTTTTGCTCTCCTGAGGTACAAAACTGAGCAACAAAATTACCTTAAAGAGGGTTTATGAATTACAAAGGAGAATTCTTTATGTACCTTGTTTCCATATGAAAGTAGCAACATTTGTGCATAAATGGCTTGCATCATTTTTTTTTTTTTTTTTATGAATTGGGCCTTAAGTGCTCATGATTGTCCTTGGTATTCAGTTTTTAGTCATTAAGTAGCGTTGAAACAACAGGAGGAGAAAAAAGGAAACATTTTGTACCTGTGGTACACACTTGGACAACACAGTTTTAGGAAAATAGCTACACTCTTATTCTTTTATATGTATAAATTATGCAAGGACAAAGACAGGTGTGAATTGATGAAAAGGCAAATAATATATTCCTGAAACATTAATAGTCAAAGCCATACTCAGGATTTTAAAAAATGCATTGATTTTCTTATTTGATTCGTGTGCACACTTACACTTTGCCTATCTATATGGCTCTATTGACAGAATTAGGTTGATCTGAATGAAGAAAAGAATAATTCTCTTCCTAACTCAAGGGTAACATGCCACCTCTTTTACTACATTATCTAATAATCACCCCAATGAGAGAAAGAGGTGCATGCCATATGGATTTTTAAAACTTGGCTATTTAATGTTTTATTATTTGGTATTGTAGATAAATGTGAAAGGCTCAGGACAAGAAGGAGGATGTTTCTTAAGGATGTCTGAAAATTATGTAAGAGAAAAATCTAAGAACTTCACTATTTTTCTATTATGGGCTATAATATACTCCCACAATACCAAATTGACATGTTAAAACTCTAATATTCTAGTACGTTGGATGTGACTATAACTGGAGGTTAGAATTTTAGGGAGGTAATGAAGTTAAATGAGGTCATTCCCTAATGCAATATGATTGCTGTTCAATATGAGTGCAATGAGATTTGAACATAGACAGAGGGAAAAGATGGTTATCTGCAAGCCTCTCAGGAAAGTGACTCCCAAAATCTTCTGCTGACAGCTAACCTTCAGAATTGTGAGACAATAAGTTGTTGTCCTTTATGTCATACAGTCTGTGGTATTTGTTACACAGCTAACAGTACAGTCTCCAATGCCAGGTTACAAAGATAGTGTATATAGAGGAGAAAAATTTTCCTCTTCCCATAAAGGTTAATGGAAGAGAATGCATCTCCTCCAGAATGCTAGAGACAGATCTTTACAATACCTCCTTAGTTCCTAACTCATATATTACAGATTCAGAAAGTATTTCTTATTGTTCAAACTATTATCACTGACATGTTACTTAGTTTTGCTATGTAAAATTGGCTGTGTTTCTATTGTTAAAGATGGTAAAGCATCTATATGAAGTGAGTTCAAGCAAGAGATCTCTTTGTTGGGTATTATCCATCTAGTTCCTGGTGTTCTTTCCCTTGCTTGAAACACTTCAGGAAATGACTATGCCTCTAAATATGCTTACTGAGAGCCAGCACTGAACTCTTTGCAAAGCTGAAAGACAATAATTCTCTTTATATGATATTCATTCAGCAGTTACAGAACTAACAAATAAACAAATGTTTTCTAGATCAAGAAGCTCCCAAGTAATCAAAATGGGAAATACATTCACAGTTTACACATGGCATAATTGCTAGGCTTGTTCAAGGATAGTCCCTTTGCCAGAAGAAAATAATTTCTTTATTGCAGTCTATAGGGATACTGACTTCTTTTTTGATTTTCTCTCCACTCACGAAAATCTTTTAAGTTTTCATGACTCCTCTTTATTATCACCACAAATATATCAGCTAAATAATTTATACTATTTCTAATTTCCCAATCTCACTTATTTTTTTCTCTAAATTAATTTAAATAAAGATAGTAGTATTAGTAGGTGATAAGAACTGATATTTAATTCTCCAAATTGCAAATAACACAGGAGTTTTCTTGAATGATGTCATACTACCTAGGAAATGAACCACAAGTAGTGACATTTCAAATACTGTAACAAGCCTATAGAAGAATCTTCCAGCTAAAACCGAAATAGGCACTAGGTAACAAAATAGGCACTAGGTAACACTGGAATGGTGACAATGTTACTACAGTGATTTCTAAACTGTTGTTAAATTATGGCAAAGTAAAAATTAAGGAAAGACAAACAAACAGGCCAGGAGAGATAAATAATATGAAAGTTAATACTGGATTATAATGAATATAATAGAATATTAGAAAGATATTGGGAAAAGGTGAAATTTTACCAACTTTTAGCAATTCATGGGCTAAGAATAGAAAATAATGGAGGTAATAAAATGCTTTTGATGCAACAGAGATCTGTAACGTGAAGTTTTTAGTTAGGCTTCCAAAATGCATCTTTTATACATGTCTTAAATAATGCCTTATATGTGGGGAGTGTTTGAGTTTTTTCATCTATTATGAAATCAAACAGAAATATGGAATTATAAATTCTAGCTTTTATCAACATTCCATTATCTTTGCTTTCCATTCATGCTTTGCTATTGTTACTTGTTTACTTGAATACTAATGCTTCATACCAACTTTCAAACATATAGAAGAGCTGATAGCAGAACAATAATAATAGTAATGTTAACAATAAAATAAAAAATTGTGATAGCTAACTTTTACAAAGAACTTTCTATGGGTATGGGGCTATGTAAATTCTTCTGAATGCATTATCTTTTAATTTTCAAAAATCCTACTGGTAACCTTGCTTTAATATGACCACAACTGAGCATCGGACAGGCAATTCCTCATATTCACACAACTAATAAGAATAGTACCATGATTTGAACTATTTATTTAAGTCTAAATAATATTTTCTGTTTTCAAGAATAACAGAATACATGGTAAAACATAAGCTTATAAAATTAATGAAGTAAGTTAGTCATAACCAAAAACAAAACCAGTTACTTAATCCAAAATGTTCTGTGTGACTGGTTGATGAAGAATAAAAGTCTATGCTGAATTTCCTACACCTTATTTTGCTATCAAATTCAGCTCCATTTTGTTCTCTCAAGTTGGCAACAAATAGATCTGCTAGATTTCAAACATTAATTGTCTTAGAAGGAGTCTTTTCTGGGAGACAATTTTAATTGATATGCTTTCTATTGAAATGCCAATTAACTTTAGTTTCATCCTTTATTATTTAAAAAGGTACTGAATAATTTTGTTGCAAATATAAAACCTGCAAACCTTAAATGAGGTAAATTGCTTATGGAGTTCCTGTTTAATTAGTTCAGTGAACACATTTATAAAAACTTGACTTTGTAAATATTTGCTTGACTCATATTTTCATTTCAATATTAATGATATTATTTTTCTATCAATTTTTGGTTTATTCAAAATATTTGACTTCTTTTTACTTAAATGAACTTTAATGTCAGTGATTGGATTTATTATGATCTTTATCAGGCAATCAAATATTTTATCAAAATCTACTTTTTTCCCAAGAAATCCTTGACTGTTTACAACATTCTTGTTTACCCACTTTGATATCTATTCCATATGATCTCTACTTTTTTTTTTTTTTAAAGATTTATTTATTGGCCCACCCTGGTGGTGCAGCGGGTTAAAGCACAGCACAAAGAAGCTTAAGCCACTTTTGTATGAGTTCGATCCCCACCTACCCGGGAGGAGATCCACATGGAGAGGCAGACCTCTCCTGACCGCCCACTGCTCCTCTAAGCAGTGTACTTGTCGATCTGCCTGTTCTGTGCCCCACTCTGTCTCTGGCGAATCCTCTCACCCTCTGCATCTCTGGCCTGTACCCCAGTTCTGTACGAATAAATAAATAAATCTTAAAAAAAAAGATTTATTTATTTATGCATACAGAACTGGGGTACAGGCCAGAGATGCAGGGCAGTGAGAAGATTCACCAGAGACAAGAGTGGGGAGTAGAACAGGCACACTGATGAGGGGAGCAGCAGGCGGGTCAGGAGAGGTCTGCCATGCAATGTGTGTCACTTCGGGGCGGGGATCCCACTCATGCTGAAGTTGCTTTAGCTTCTTAGTGCTGTGCTTTAACCTGCTGTGCCACCACGGAGGGCCTACTTTATTTTTTCTATGTGAGCTAGATTAAAATTTAAGCCTATAAATTTAGAATGTTACTCTCTAGTTTAATTTAGCTTTATTGTATAATGAGGCTACAGCTCAAATTCTATACCTAAAATGTAGAAGAGCTATATTAGGTTAAAAGTAAATCATATTAGGAAATGTAAAATCACCCTCTTACATTTTTTGATCTTTGCATTTCTTCATCAGAACAGGAGATAAAGAAATTATTTTTAAAAATTTTAACTGATTTTTTTCCTTATGAAAAGACAAGGAGAGCTTATGAACATGACTCTTTTATAAAGATATAATGAAGCATTTTAAGAACATTCTTTGTAATAAACAAATAAAATAATTGTATTATTAAGTATCCTTTTATAAAAAAGAATAAAACATGAATACATATGTGAACTCTGAGGGATGAAACATACTAAAGAGTAAGTAACTGGATTATATGAATTAAATTAAAGGTAGGTTTGAGGGAAAAGCATTCTAATGGAACAAAATTTTAATTATAATAATTATTGCTAACAGGTGATCTATATAGATAATGCAAATTACAGCTTAAATAACTTTATAGTTTTAAAGTTGGACAACTTTGTGTTATGAGAAGTACATGTTAAGGAATATATTTTTAATATATAAACATATAAACATCTTCATTTGTCTTTGCTATATTTAAAGAG
Source organism: Condylura cristata (assembly GCF_000260355.1). Lineage (NCBI taxonomy): Eukaryota > Metazoa > Chordata > Mammalia > Eulipotyphla > Talpidae > Condylura > Condylura cristata. The sequence continues at coordinate 51,394,707 of NW_004567108.1, read as the reverse complement.
CAGACAAAAAGATCAGTGTATCAATTCAGTAGATTGTGGAATTTCTTCCTGGTTCACAGATCTGCTCCTTTTTTTGGCATGTACCAGACTACATTTCCCAGACTCCCTGGCACCTGAAAGATGCCATGTGACTAGTCCTGACTATTATGCTTAGATGGTAGTGATGGGTATCTTTTCTAGGCTAAGGGGCCAGATCAACTCCTATTCTTACTCATCTGAGTCTGAGGCCTGAATAGATAGCCCTGAAGCATTAGGGAGTGGCAGTGTCACCAGATGGAAGGTACAATGTTTTCACAGGTGGTGTGTTATGAAGAATGAAGCCCATTTTGCCCCGACTGTTCCCTGTTGCACTGACTTTAACATGAGTGAGAAAGGTTAAGTCATTGAACTGTGGGGGTTATCGATGTAGCAGTAAGAATAGTCACAATCAAGACTACCTAGGAAGACATGGTACGGACCAATCAGTAACAAAACAAACAACAAACCAAAAATGCCCAAGTAAGTACACACACCCTAGGTTAAATGAAGTAACTAAACAGAGAAATAAACAAAACAGAGACATAAAATTGATACAACAGATATGAAGCAGACAAAACTAATATAACCAATTGTCCATGGTCTGTAAAAGATATTTAGATATTACTTGGAGGTGATGCCAAGAATTAAAATTTATTATGTGAAACTTTACTGCAAAAGTTATATGCTTTAAGGTTACGATGGAAAAATAAACACAAGTAACTTTACAGTATTAAAATAATTCTTAAACATTACATTTTCTAATGTTTTACACAAATACTGCAGAGCTTCAATTGGAGAATACAGTAGGAAGCTGAAACATTTGATGCTTTAATTTTTTTTTTTTGTAAAATAAAGTCATACTTTATGCATGCTACCAGCTACCAGCAAGTTTTACAAATCTACTCTTCTTGCCTCTCTTCTCCCTGTTTCTCTTCCTCCCTCTCCCCTACTTTCTCTCCTTCCCTTTACTCCTTTCTCTCTCTCTTTCCCTCTCCCCCCTCAACAAGATCCTATAATGGGTTTGCTTTATTACAGATAAAACTATTAGGAGATATAGTCACTCTTTTTGTTTGTTTGTTTGTTTCTCTAAAAATGATCAGTGTCTTTCCAATGACCTGATGTTTGCTTCCTACTTGCCATCTTGATTCTCATTTTCTACCAGGATCCCAGAATATAAACTAGCTTGAATATTGAGATAGAGTCAGGCAAAATTGGCTTCAGTTTAAACCCATTTTCATCAAACACAGGGGTTTAACTTTGCCTATAACCACTTTGTCCCTCTTTTCCTTCTCCCAGAGTGCCTTAAAGCATAGTTTGAAGCCAGACTGTCTTTACTCCTTCCTTCTTCCTGTACACATTCCAAAAATATTTTTTTTTCACCTGAAGGTTCTTTTCTTATCCTCTAGATATTTAATCCTTATAATTCTAAAAATGAAACAGTTAAGACAGATTGTAGTGTAAAAATATATATGGAATGAGTATCTGTCAGAAAACACAATGTGAAGAGAGCTAATAGACACAGACTAAGCCAATATTTGTTTTAAATCAAGATATGCTAAATTAATGTTCACTTTTTTGTTTTATAGATATATCTTGAACTACAAAAATGTGTCTTAATTTAAGATCATTAACATGCTCAGTGGAGACCTTTCTTATTAAAATTGTGAAAAATTAATAGGATGTTTTTGAGTGAGTTCAATATTTTTATTATGCCATTTTTTTTACAGGAATTCTTCATCAGCTGTGGATGTGGCATTAAATTTGTATCTACATTTGATTCAATGTTCACTTTTCCCCAATAATCAAAGCAGTAGAGCTATAAATATAGTAGACTATTCTATTTGGTCAGCTGTGAACAAAGATAACATTAAAGTGGTTGAATTTGTTATAATTATTAAATAGTCCATGTCAATATAGGCCCACATTATTCTTACTGGTTACCATCTTCTCTGGAATTATTATTGCTATTATTTTACGCTTTAAAACTTTGTTTCCATGTCACTTTGCTATTTGAAGAAAATCTAAAGTATTCTTATTGTTGCTTTACAAAGCCTTGTTCCCACACTGGTATAGGGGTAGTTATTACCTACTGAAAAGATTTGTAACCTATATTATACATAGTTTATAGATTAAATGGTTAATTTATTTAATGATTTATATTGAGTGCTTCAATTTCAGATTACATAGTATTCTTGTCTATTCTATTAAAATGAAAGAATATAGTAAAGTTTACTTTCAGGTTGAGTTCTAAGAATTTTAAGCTTTATATATTTATATATTTATTTTTTCTATATTCCATAGCCTTATCATAAGTAAGTCATCTACAACTAAAATTTGATCACAATAAGAAACAAAGAAAAAGAAAATATACTGAAAGTCTAGATTATTCAAGAAGATTAAAGATGTTATTAAATATGTTTTTCCTCTTGACAAGTTTAGTTGCATAATGAACTTCCATTTTCACTTGAATTTAAAAGTAATTTTGAAATAGTGCCAATATAAATTTCTTTTTAATACAACTTCAAACTGAAGGGAATTTTCAAAATCACTTGCCTTGCATTATTTGTGATAAACATGCAGAAAATCTCGACTAGAATTTACTGATTTTTCTTATAACAATGACTCTGGCAACTTTGCCTGTTACATATAACTGACCCTCACATCATTATAATCAATACTTTTGTGACCTTGTCTCTGTTCTGCAATCATATGAGGATAATCACCCTCTACTACCACTCTGAAGCCCCTTTCCATTCAGAAAGGTAGATTTCCCCAGGAAATATTTTCACCATGCACACATCAATCCACGTCAACCTAAGAACTGTAATGCAGGCTAATGTTTCATGAACAATTATTTATGTATATATGTATTTAGTAATAGAATTTTAATCAGGATTATAAACAACCATGCAAGGACAAAAGATTATTATTTTACCAAATTTACTATTTCATGGACAATAAATGAGGCAAAGTTACTGTAGTAAAAAAGGGAAAATATTCAGAATGTAATTGAAGAAAAAGAGGGATTGTGATTATATCAATCAACAGTATTTACCTCTGGAAAAAGTTGATTTAAGATTTAAAAGAAGTAATGGAAACAACTAGCATTTCCTATACTAGCTCTGTGGTAAAATTTACTGTAAAATTTATGTGTGAACAGCCATAATTTGGCGTCGTGACCACTGCAAGTCAGTCTATTCCACTCACACCTCATTCACTGAAGAGAAAAACATTCATCTCGAGTATTTCTTCTCCTCGTGCTGTGTTTCCTTTTCTAAAAGATGAATCTTCTGCTCAGTAAGTAGACTGACTATATGGAAACAATGGGTGTACTTAATACAAGTAGTATTACTAAGCCATCTGATAATAATTTTGAGATAAAATTTCTTTTTTGAGATCTAACCAAAAGCTAGTTTTTTTTAAAGTTTTATAATTATCACAATATAATTTCTGAATTACTGCATGAATACTTTTCTAAGAATTCCCCCAGATATTAAATTTATGTACAAAAGACAACAGTACAAATTAGATTGTATGATATCTATCTATCTATCTATATATATATAATAAATTCTATATAATTCATCCCCAAACACTGAACACTCAAACTACTTTTTTAAAAGACAGTTGGCTTAAAAAAAATGCTCATAATTAAGCAGTAGCACAAGGAAGCACATTTCTGGTTTTGTTTTCTAGTATGTGAATATGTGCTGTTGTATTTCCAAACTGCACTGCAAACTGACTCATTGTAATTTAAAGTTTAATTTGAAATCTGTTTTAAAAATATTGTTATTCTATTTTTTCATAAAACTATATTATTAAAAGTTTCACTTATCAAAAGAGGAACTACGTTTTTTATAAAGTAATTATATAAACTATTTAGCTAGAATCTACTAGGGTTCTAAGTATTCTCGGACACAATTTGGCAAATTTTGGGGAAAAAGATCTTTCAGAGAGAATGGAATACTTTTTATAATTTATTAGTTATTTGCCTTAAATTCAAACTTTCAAATAAGAACAGTCTAATTTGACAGTGTTAAAATGCTCATGTATGTTTCATATGTCTTTAAAATATATATATACCTTTGGATATATATGTACTATATATTTATTATTGGTATTAAACATATTTGCATTTCAGACAAATGACAAAATATGCTTTGTGATTTTGAGAAGAAATTATAAATAATAATATGAATAATAACACACACGTGCACACATACATACTTTTAAGTCTAAGCATCATTTGGGGGATTAAAATTTAGGTATTAGTTGTTTCACCATTGCTTCTTTGTATTTTAATGTCATTGTTTTTCACATATTGGGAACAGATCTTGGAAAAAACATAGCATAGCACATAAAAATCTCAAAAAAAGCAATGAGGAACTTGACAATAAAGGGATTAGGGAACAGTGACCTTTCAGGGACAATTGAGCCTCTTTTATGAAAAGCTGCAGAACTCAAGTTGCATCACAATGCTAAAGATAAGAAGGTATCTTGGAACATCAATGTCAGGGAGCAAAGGTGGAGAATGGCTTCTTGGGATATAAACCATCAGAGTTTATGAATGAGCCTGTATAACATGGTTGATCTAAATATGCCATGGTAAAAAAAATGTTTAATACTATTCTACTCTGACATTGAGAATCTAGACCTTGAAACATGATTTCATTGTAGCAGTGGTACAGGATTTTTGGCATGTGTTATTGATGTTATTTATTTGTTTATCCCATGGGTGATAATAACTAAGAAAAGAATGTCACACTTGTAGTGATACATGATGATCCATAATTGATTCAAATGTGGTTATGAGAGACTGGTAAGATAAAATATAAATTCTTTTAATTATCTAAATTTTGTATAAATATTTGATAGGACAAAAAATAAGAATTGTGAATTATAGGAGAAATTTATTTCAAACAAAAAATGTATAGATTTACAACTACAAAATAAAAGTTAGAAGAGAATAACAGCAGTGAACACTCAGATATCTACAGTTTGTTATACTGGTGTCCAGAAAAAAAAAAGCAAACTTTGAATTTTAATAAACCAATAAGCTACTCACAAAATGGGCTTTTCTCCCTGCTTTTGTTTTAGAGATAAATTCAGAAACTTATTACAAAGAAACTTAAAAATATGCATACGTTATGTTATATTTACATTATATAAATACGTTATATTTAAAATGCTGTGACTTATGTGTAAACTTCTTTGACATAAAATGCCCATGTCAAGACTTAAGGTAAATTGTTGGTATAGAGTGACAGCTATTTTGAGTTCTGCAAATATGTACTGTGTGTCTGAGCTCAACTTTTGATCTAGTTTTTCTATACAAGTTGTATTTAACATCTTTGATCTCCGAGTTAGTGATCTAATCTGCTGTATAACTTAGCTTTTATTGATCTGTTCTCATGCTAAGCAAATCAAGTCTCACTTTTATGGGGTAGATTGAAAAAGATAGTAAAACTGCCTCTGAAAGAGCAGTTTAAGTCTGTGCAATAACAGTGAAAGCAAGAGATAAGACTTTTATTACACTGCCAAACTTCACATGAACTCAAAGTGTCATTAAATAGGTATGTGTCATTTGCCACAGATATTTATTTTACTAGAAAGCATGGTTACCACCCATTTGGAAGCAATGGAGTATATTTTATACTGTCATAGAATATATTGCTTGCCCAGGTACCTACATTTATACTGACATTCAATGCATAATATAGCATCCTTTTTGAATGAATTATTTATTCTGATTGAGCACTGTTGACATCTCCTTACCATTTTTCCCCCTTTCAATGTAGTGTCAAGAACAGTAGAAAAGAGGTTTATGTTGGGTTGCCTTTGTAATGTTTGCTTTTTAAAAACTATGTTCAGGGGAATAAAAAGCCAATAATATGATTTGACTCCTTCATCTGTCCCCTATAATATTATTCTTACTGTTCCAAATGATATTTTATTGCCAAAATGGAAGAAAGTAATGCAAAAGTTGAAGCTCAACTAATATTGACAGATTATAAATCATATTCTAAAGGATACTTTTTCTGATAAGGCTGGAATAAAAAATATTGGAAAACGAGGCTGCAGAAATGGTGGCGGTTTGAAGATAAGTTAGAACTGCAAACAATAGCAACAAATACATGTTTGCATAAGGGCTCATGTCTATTTATGAAGGTACTCTTAAATTATAATACAATATAATATTATGGAGAAGAAAACTTTTGTAATAATTCCAAAACAGAGAGAAAATCACCATAAGAAATTTAACATTTCAGGACCCTACCTGGTGGTACAATGGGTTAAAGTGCAGCACTATGAAGCTCTCTGTAGCCACTGTAGCATGAGTTTAATCTCTTTCCTGGGGGGTGACCCACATGGCACAGCAGACCTCTCCTGTCTTGCCTGCTGCCCCCCTCAGCAGTGTTTCACTTGATCTGCCTGTTTTGCTCCCCACTCTGTCTCTGGTGATTCTCTCACCACCCCTGCACCTCTGGCCTGTACCATAGATCTAAATACATAAATAAATAAACCTTTTTAAAAAGGAAATTTAGCATTTTAATTTCTATTAATTACCTTAGTTTTTTTTTTTTTTTTTTAAAGATTTATTTATTTGTTCATACAGACTGGGGTACAGGCTAGGGGCTCAGGGGCGGTGAGAGGCTTCACCAGAGACAGAGTGGGGAACAGAACAGGCAGATCATGAAGTACACTGCTGAGGGGAGCAGCGGGCGGGTCAGGAGAGGTCTGCCACACCATGTGGTCACCTCCGGGGCAGGCGGGAATTGAGCTCATGCGGAAGCGGCTTTAGATTCTCAATGCAGTGCTTTAACCCGCTGTGCCACCAGGGAGGGCCCTTAATTACCTTAGTTTTTGAAATATCTTTTATTAAAAAAATAAAATGATGTGATTGATAGAAGTATTAAATATTTATTTTACTTCACCAGTTTATTATTTACTTCTTTAAGTTTTTAGCTTTTAAAAAGTTTTATAATATCCTATTATATAGATATAACAATTTACTTTCATTTATCTAATATTAACCATTCCAATATTTTTTATGTTAAACCCTGCTATAATAAACATTGCATCAAAATCTTTTACTGCCCTTCAAGATTTTACTTAAGATTAAATTTTAAAAATGAAATTAATGGCCTGAAGAGTACAAATATTTTAATATATGTTGCCAAATATTTCCAGAAAAGTTATGTAACTTTTAGTACTGTTCATCTTTTGTGACTGAAGATATGACTGACTTTACCTCCCTTCTGTTACAGTAATGAACTAAAACTTTCCTGATTTGATAAGCAAAGGAAAGCATTTATTTCCTTTTTAAGTGAATACACTTTTCATTAATATTAAGTTGAATATTTTTCATATATCCATTAGCTATATAGTTTCATTAATTTTTATGAATTCTTTTGATTTCCTCTTGAATTTCAGCAAGAATTTTAAGATTTTTTTAATTGTTATTCAGTTTGTTTCAAATTATTTTCTTATTTTTATGTTTGCCATTAACTTTGGAACCCAAACTCAGTGAAACAAGATTAAAAAAAAAAATTTATAGCCAACTCCAGCTTAAAATTTTTTAAACATTTAAATTTATAGCTCACATAACTAGAAAGTTTTCTAAAATGCTGGGCTGAACATTCACATGCGAATTTCTAGCTGTGTATGACTCCGCATTCTGATTTTCTCTTGCTATATTTCAAATCACATAACCAGCCAAGACTGGTGATTGTCCCTAAAACTTCCTCTAGTACATCTGTAGGAAGCCAGAGTAAAAATCCCTTCCCCTGTGATAAAAAAGGCAGACTACTTGATCAAGACTCAAAGAGATAAGATGGTTTTGATAACCCACATAAAGATGTCTAGTTCCAGCCAAAATCTCAAGTCAAGGATTACCACATTTTCCCAAGACTGTTAAATTTAGATGTTTACTACCTCTCTCTCAGGTTGGTGCTAAAGTCATTGGTAACTTCTGCCACACTGATTTGTCTACAAAAATAGAAATCCAATTCAGAGTTCAATGTTAATGTAATTTCAACAGAAGTAACCTTGAATTTAATTTTGTGATGTTTCTACTTATATGAAAGTAAATTGATGGCGTTTTACTGCATCATAAACACTTTTTATCTTGGAAGTTCAAGAGAAGCAGCTTTGCCAAAATATCTTATAGTTTTTCATCAGAATCTATAATGCCAATATTAAGACCTTGAAATGGGTTTCACCTATGTCAGTGAAAAAAATCTACCAAGTAAGTCAATCTGAAAAGTTTTTTTTTTTCTTTAATTTCAGGTTCTCAAAAACTTCAAATGTAATCAAAGTAATTTTAGACTTATTTTTGCAAAGAAAAAATTTCTGGGGCCCTCCCTGGTGGTGTATTGGTTGGATTACAGCACTTTGAAGCTGGCCGAGGCCACTTCAGTGCGAATTAGAATTCGATTCCCTGTCCTGGAGCTCACCCACATAGCGTGGGAGACCTGTCCTGACCTGCCTGCAGGTCCCCTCATTCGTGTACTTTGTTGATCTGCCTGTTCTGCTCCTCACTCTGTCTCTGGTGAATTCCCTCACAGTCCCTGCACCTCTGGTCCTGTACCCCAGTTCTGTATGCATGAATAAATAAAATCTTAAAAAAAAAAAAAAAGAATGCTGGTATATTTGTTAATATTAAATGCAAAAATGATATTCTTATTGGACTATTAACCATATGTACAACAAAAGGAACTAGTAGTAGCTAAACTGAGGAACAACAGTTGTTAATGAGAAATGGAACTGATATCAGTTATTCCCTAATCTTTATCCTTCAAAATACTTAAGGATGTCATAAACACTGGAGTAGGTGGTGCCATTTGACACAGGCATTGTTTGGTACCATTGCCTATTATAAAAATACTATAATTCTGCCCTCTTGCCATAAGAATCAAAATTATTTCTCTACTTTCTGAATCAGGTTTAGCAATGAGAATTATTTTGGTCAAGGGAATTAGGTAAATAACTAGAGGGTTGAAAAGCTGCTTGTATCCTTTTGCTTTTCAAAACCTGCTGATGCTGATGTGTAAGTATGCTCTGTCTATTCTTCTAGATTAGGAGAGATACATGGACCATTTATCCCTGTTACCATGGTTGCACTGTTCCTACATAAGAAAATAAGGCTATCTTAGATTGTCCAACCGCTAGTTGAGTTGCTGACTTACTGTAGAAACATGAGAAATTTCAACTAAGATGAGCTGAGTCCAGCACAAATTGGCAGAATCACTAGATTCATGAGCTCAATGATAGTGGTTTTAAGTCACTGAATTTTTTTAAAAAAAGATTTATTTATTTATGTATACAAGAACTGGGGTATTGGCCAGAGGTGTGGGGAGGGGAGAAGGTTGAGAGGATTCACCAGAGACAGAGAGGGGAGCAGAATAGGCAACAGAACGGAATCTACTGTGAGGGGAGTAGCGGGTGAGACAGGAGAGGTCTGCAGCACCATGTGGGTCACTTCCATGGCCAGGGATTGAACTTGTGCTGCAGAACCCACTGCATTTTTGCTGTTTTGTTACATATACTACTAGATAATTGATAGACTCTGAGCTGTTTTAAGTAGCAATCAATCAGAAGAGATTGGAATGATTTTTCAATCACGAATTACTTCTTGTTCTTAATCAGTGGGTAAGCACTCTTACAAAAAATACCAGCACACAATTCTTAAATGAAATAAATCCCATTTCAATCTCTGTTAGTATACATTCTGTATTATATCTATGAACTAAAAACAAGATAATACTACCGAGGACTATCATCTTGACTTCAATCTGCATAGTTCAATATGCATACATTATTTTGACAAAATGTATCATTTCTCAAATATAACGTTACTGAAAAGGATGTAGTTGGGGTTCAAATATCAGGAAAAATCTTTCCAATTTTCATGTACAAATTACACCTTGTTTCTGGTTGCTGCTACTGGATAGCCAGTAAGAGTGTATGGCAATAGGAAGCTTATTACTTTTATTCATCAATCATAAAGCACTTTCAATGCTTCTGAAACTTGAAAAAGCACTTAGATATTGAAAATTTAATTGGCCTTCATACTTTTTAAAGCAAACATTATATCATGTATCTTAAACCTTTGTAAGCAGCCTGTATCATGTTGTTACTAAAATAACAAAGTATAGTGTGGCATACTAGGAAGCACAATTTAAAAGGAAAATGAAAATTATTTTAATAGTGAAATGGAGTTTCACTTCAAGTTTACATAATTTAATCAAAGTGGCAGGTTTTACATGTTATGATAAAGTTGTAGTTAGGCCAATACAACAATTGAAATTTTAAGAACACTTGAAGGTCCTAACGAATTAATTTGCAGTCATTCCTGTGAAGGTTAATAGTTTCATCTCTGTTGCAAAAGGGGTACTTTCTGTTGTCTCAACTGAATTCCTGAGGGCTTAGGGTATACTCTATCTGTTCAAGACAACAACTGTCTCTCAGCCCAATGTGACCTCTCATGTCTTCACTTTCAGTCTCCCTTTGTACATATTCAACACAACCTTCATCTTAAGTCAGTGCACCAACTTTTATCCTCAATTTCTGAAATGTACTCTGCACAGAACCTTCCCTTGCCCTACAAATTCTGTCTGCTTCTGAAATGTCAAACATAGTATCTGAATTCTCAATTGTGCCAAGTCTGCCTGTTCTGCTTAAACTCCATCTCTCTACACTGCATTTCATAAAGTATCTCTAGGGAGAAAGTTGAAGCTAACATGGAGTTTAAGCCTTATATATTTCTTGTATCAGGACCCCCAGTCCTAAGATGCCTGTTTTCCAATGTCTGAAAATGGTAAGCTCTTACATTTTGTCCTCAAGTACTTTATGTTTGTTTATGCCAGGAAAGTAAGTATAACATAGTTACTATATTATGCTCAAAGTATAATTCTCTTAATTTATTCTTAGCAGAAGATTTTCATTACTGCTCCACCTATAGAGAGTATTCACTCTTATTTTTTTTATATACCATTAAATAGAATTTCTGGTTAGTCTCATAAGGCCTTAGTATTTACATTCTGATGATCAGTCTCAATGATCCTATTACTGTATTTCATTAATCAAATAAATGAAATGGTTAAGAGTTACTACTACTAATTTTCCAATTTGCATTATAATAGAAATCTGCCTTATCATTTTTATGTGTATGTACATAGATACACATGATTTCCATAGGCATATCTTAGACATATAGAGATATTTAAGAAATGAATAGGAAAGAGGCAGAAGAAAAGGAATAAAAACATATTTCCATATTGTTACAATAAATGAGACTGATTTTGCCTTCTAGAGAACATAGAAAATGACTGAAGATCTTTTCAGTTGCTGTCACTAAAATATTTCTAATCCAGTAAATGGTATCTTATAACATTCAATAATTTCCAGATATAGTCTTAAATAATCTACAATATGAAAGGTAGCTATCCACAAGAATGAATTACCTAGTCTAGATGATCAATAGAGTCAAAGTATGACACACTGTTTTTTTTCTCCCTGAATACAAATATCCATTTTAGGCCTATTCAAATGTATTTTATAGCCATATAGACATGTATGCAACTCTGAAGATACCCTGTCCTCGCTGTGTAAAATAATACTCAAGTACCAGCTACCTTTTTCCTATGCTTATTTTTTCATATATAAATATGAAATACTCTGTATATATATGAAATGTTGTCGATATTTATAACGCTCTCTTCTTAAATGTACATTTCATGAGATCAGTAATTTCAGAAGCTTATTCAGCTCTGGCATTCTTGGTAATTTACCCAGTAGCAAGTAGTTAGTAAGGATTCATAAAAGGAATGACTGTGCAATACATTAATTATATTCCATGATTTTCATAGATTTTTTATTTTAATTTCCATTTTAAAGGATTTTTAAAAGTAGTAATAATAATAAAAAATACTTAAGTGCTATTCTGAAAATTGTGTCATAAAATCCTGGACTAAGAATGACAAATACAGAAAATGCTGCCCTACACTTGTGTCTATTATCATTTATAAATCTAATATTAATTATTAAGTATATTTTAATGAGCTCACTTTTTATGACTATTATTAAATATCCCGATTTATTTTGTATCTGCTGCACTAGTGTAAAGGTATAGTATTCATATAATGGATGTGTATGTACTTGTAGGTGTGTGCGTGTGTGAGAAAATAGAGGAATAAGAGAATGAAAACTGCTGAGTGACTTTAGTAAAATAAGTTATTTCAAGGAAATAGGTCAAGGAAAGTTTATGTTATACTGAACTCCAAATATGACATCGACTTAACTAAATATGCTCTTGAAGCAACACTTACAATTTAAACAGAACATAAAAGAAAAAAAAACTAAGAAAAATAAAAATAGCCCTAAATAGAGATGTGTGAAAAAATCATCATATTTAATAGATAGATGTAGTCATTTAATCACTACAAATGTTGACATTGAAAGGAAAAGATTGCACATGTTTTGAAGTTCTATTTTCACCTTATCTCATATAAGTCAAGTGGAAATTGACATTATGATATGATAAATAGCCAAAAACAAAACTGAAATTACAGAAGGCTACCCACATGATCTTTTGTTTTTACCCACATGAACTTTTTATTATTCTCATCTGGATCAAGGAAATGAGATGTTTTGAAGGAGTTTTGACATTACTTATCACTTTCCCTCTAAAATATGGGTATTTTAAATAGGATGTTACTGATACCCAGAATTATTTGCGACATGCCTAAACCATGTAGCTAGTTAAAATTTTCTTATTTTGGTAAAACTCTTCTACTTCATTAAATAGTACCATGAAATATATTCTAAAGTCCAAATATTAAGAATAAATAACAGCCAAGTTAAATAAGTGATAATGTGATATAAAATGGATTTACTGATGAGTGTTAAGTATTACCATAAATTTCTAGAGAAAGTTTTTCATTTAAATGCCAAATCTGAATAAAATGACCAGTACTATCTCTCCAAATAAAAATTCACATTTTTGCCTTGTTTTTTTCACAGACTTTTAAAAAATGTTTTATTTTATGTTAGTGTGGAGAAAAGAAACATATATAATTAAAAACTGACTCTGGGAAACATCTGTTTGCTAGAAACAAACAAAAAACAAACAAAATAACCTCCATTAAATACTCTAAACAAACTGATCACCTCTTCCTTTTAATTATTATAACTCTAGGAAGTAGGAACCAATCAGCATATCTATGTAAATGAAATCCTTTGTTGAAATGTTTGTGTGTATATTTGTTTAGCCCCTCTTTGGGGGTGGGGGTTAGAATTTAGAAATGGAATTATAAATATGGGGAAGAACGATTAAGGTGCTACAGTTCTATTGGAGGCATAATGAATACTAGCTCCTAGCTGGATATTGTGAGGTGACATACAAAGGAACATTTCACGATTTTGAAATGATTTTTGATAGCCTAAATACTTATTTCAGAGACTTTATGAACAGCTCATGGAGATGACTGCTCAGGCTCAGGAGGAAAGCTTCTCCAAAGTGTTCCCCAAATGATGTGAGGGAGATTTGTGAGAGAAGTAACACACATAGCAACTAGGTGAGGCTCACAACTTTTGATTTAACTGTAACTGGTTTAGATTCTGATGTTCCTGAGTCAGATTTCTTTTTGTCCAGTAACAAAACTTTGAAGCAGGTTATCCAGAGAAAGTTATTCTGGTTTTCTCTCACCAACACAAAGAAATTATTTACTTTCTTCAAGATGGAATAGAGTACACCATGCTACAGAGTTTTCGGGTACAACATAGAGTACACCATGCTACAGAGTATACCATGCTACAGAGTTTTCGGGTACAACATAGCTAAGAACACAAATATCATTTAAGTACAATTATCAGTGTATTCACATGTATTAAGTGGCTACAGGCTATATAGCATTAAGGTAGATTTTGTGGGAACTGTTACAAGATATCTAAACTGTACTCTCCAGAGGTATTTACCATCTAGTTAAGACAAACAAACATGCATACCCAGTAACCAAGAATAGGCTCTAAATATCTTAACACTTGAGCTCCAAGCTAAATGTTTTCTTCAGTTGGAGAGAAACAAGCTAAGTGTTTGGTTTTTTACACCAACTGCTGACCCTACATTCAACAATGAAATTAACTCACAGGAAGTTCCAAACCTCTGCACCTAAGAAACAATCTGCCACTTATTGGGTGGATTCAAATGTTCTGTATGTAAGTTTACTTTGCCTGTTTGAGTTCTTTTTCTTCTTCTTTTTTTTTTTTTTTGCCTGTTAAAAAAGTATGTGGATTTCAGGGGTAAAGTTAAAAAAGGAAAGGTCAGAGTGGGGTTGGAATTTAGGAGACAGGGTCATTTAAAATAATCCAGGAGCATCTTGATCCTCAGAGCTAAAATCCTTTGGGAAAGACAAGTTGAGGGGGTAGGCAGAGGCAAGAATTCTGGAATAAATTTTGATAAGCAGATTCAAACATACCACATATCTATATGCCTAATACCAAATTCAATATTAGAAAGCAAAATATTTGGCTAATAGACACATACAACTTATCAATTAAAAGTATTTCCTGAAAGAGTTCTTAGGGACATTTTTTCTGACCTGGTTGTTGTTTAATTCCGTGTTTACAGTATCTATACATGTTTTGTTGAATCTTCTCTCTCTGTCTCTCTCTCTTTTTGTCCAGAAGAGACTGTCCCTATACTTTGAATCCAGTTAAGATTTCCTGAAGTACTAGTTAAAATACAATGATCCCACTCCGAGACGGCACTGAAAATTTAAATGAATGGTGTTTGGTGATCTCAGCTCAGTCCCCAGTAAATGTCCACATCACAAAACCACAACACTTAATTTTAGGTGATTGATTATATCTGCTTAACTTAAACGCAGGCTAGAGTCAGCTAGAGGGCTTTATTACCCTCCATTCCTGTGAGGGTGGTCCATCCAGGTCAAAGTCGAGGTCAATAATAGGGCAGGAAGGTACTGACTTTGCCAGTAAGTGGGCCTACTTTCCACCAGAACAAAGAACTTCCCTGCTTGGAGATGTTGTTTGTGCAAACAGATGTATCCGCACTAATAGTAAAAGACCACACCAAGCACAAACAGTATATTCGATCAAATGAAAATATGTTCACTATACAGGATTTGTTTATATCTATATCTAAGTTTTCACTAAACAGGATTTGTTTACATCTAAAATTTTAAAAATCATTAACTTATTACATTGATTAATTCATCAGTTAAAAGATCTCTTTAAATATTAAAATTCAAAATAAAATTTTAAAACTAACTTTAATAGGAATGCATAGCTATAAATAGTAAATGGTTAGTATAGTAAGAGTATACAGTAGATCACCTACATCAGGTTCATAACTTTTTTCCAAAAAAGAATCTCATGTATCTAGTTAAAATGTGAGGACAGAGCACATATATGCTCATATTTCAAAAGTCACACTTTTTCTATGGGTTTTTGATATTACAACTATGTAAACAAATTAGCACCAAACATACATACAATTTTTGTAATAATTTAATAAAACTTTATGACAATAGAAATAATGTTTTTTTTTTTTTTTTAAGATTTATTTATTTGTGCATACAGAACTGGGGTACAGGCCAGAGGCTAAGGGGCGGTGAGAGGCTTCACCAGAGACAGAGTGGGGAACAGAACAGGCAGATCAACGAAGTACACTGGCTGAGGGGAGCAGCGGGCGGGTCTGCCGCGCCATGTGGTCACCTCCCCGGTAGGCGGGAATTGAACTCAAGCGGAAGCAGCTTTAGCTTCTCAGTGCTGTGCTTTAACCCGCTGCGCCACCAGGGAGGACCAGAAATAATGGTTTTAATAGTAAGCACATACTAAAATCAGACACTAAATATGATATCTAAATACCAGATTCAAATATATTCAATTGTTCCTTTAAATACTATTAATTAGAATCTCATATATTGGCCCACTAATTTATGACGAGTAAATATTTTAATATATATTTGAATTAGAAGCCTTATTATAAATAAAACATGAGTTCAAGTGAATTGGATAAAAATGAGGATAATAACAAATCAGAAGGGAAACATATATAATAAATTTTTACTAGGCACACAATTGGATCCTTGTTTAAGCATCACCACTAAGTCTTATTATAGCATGGCCTTGGGAAAGTTAATTTCTGAACAAATCCCATGTGATGCTAAATTTTGGTAGAGGATATACAGAAAATAATTTCTCCTATGTAGGATTATAAAGAATCAACTTATTTATTAATAAATACAGATAGGAACATATGAGATGTCACTATTAAAAAAATATATTTTTTCCCATATAAAGTTCTCAATGAAATGGTTTCAAAGGAAAAAAAAAAGAATAAAACCAAAGACTACATGTCAAGCTGGTTACTGCTTTTTGTTTCATAAATTTATTTGTTCTGTAGTTTATTTTCTAACATCTAATTGAGTAAACATAATCTTGATTTTGTGTCATTCATCAGTTAGGAAATTAGTTATAATAACTTAAATGGGGCAGTAGATATTGCAGTTTTTCCTGTTGCTATGATATCAGGTAGTATAGCTGTGTCTGCATGGGTAGTCTGAACAACACCTGGCCATCCGTACATTTCATCATAGAATCTTAATAAAGGTGCAGACCACTGCAAATGCAGTTAGGCAGTGGCAGTCAATTCATATCATCATGACAACTAAAATAGATTAATTATGTCCTGATATTTTTAAGAAGCCTATAAAGATGCAGACTTTAAAAAAAATGAATTTGACTTAAAAGAAAAGCAAATGTTACTTCCAAAGGGTTTTTCAAACTTCCTTTATATATATAATCTCATTAGATATCAAAAAATCTTAGTTTTTGTCTGATTTTCCATTTTTGAGCATAGAATTAACTCACAGTTGCAATAAAAGTTAATAAATTATAGAGATTCAAAAAATAGTAAGTTCTATAACCTCTAATCTTACTTTCCTGAAGTAAACATTAAGATATAGTTTATTATTTATCCTTTCAGAGTTACATGTACACAAACTATGTATTTTAAATAAAAATAGGAAGATATGTATGTGTGTACACAGTCGTGTGTGTGTCTATATATGTATATGTATGTATGTGTGTGTATGCATATAATATAGAACTTTACTATATTTTAGCCAGTTAAGTAAAGGGCAAAAGATTTATACGATTTGAAGAGAAACCAGAGCATTATTTTGGTCACTTTAATAGGGAGCAAAATATTGTTTTGAAATCAAAGCTTTACCTCTTGATTTTTGACTAAATTACTCAACTTTTCTGAGTGTCAGTTGTGTGTACATAATATTTACACAATATTTAATTATCCTAAGAGAAATGCAATATTTCTAACTTATTTTATGTGTTCAGCGATGATACCTATTATTATTTTGTGTCAGCATACTGTTTTTTTATTAATTTAAAAGGCATAATGTTGAAAACATGCCATTTTTATTTAACTAATTTCCTATTGATTTATATTTGTATTTTATTATTTTGTTGATATACTTGAGTATTATTATCTATTAGTTACAGTGAATTAGCATATAAAACAATTTCCTAGTTGTAAATTTCTAGATTAAGCAATGAACACATTTATAATTTGATAAATACTGTCAAATTCCTCTCCCCAAAGTGACTGCATGGCCATGAATAGAATGCCATGAGCTGCGTAGAAGAGTATCTGTCTCTTCATACTATCTACAACACTAATTATTATCAATATTTTTAATTTTCAGGGCCTCCCTGGTGACACAAGGGTTAAAGCACAGCACTATCAATCAGCAGTCACTGAAGCATGAGTTCCATCTTGGCCAAGGAGGTGACCCACATGGCACAGCAGACCTCTCCTGTCTTCACCTGCTGCTCCACTCAGCAGTGTATTGCAATGGCCTTGTTCTGCTCTCCATTCTATCTCTGGTGTATCTCTTACCTCTCGTACCTCTGGGCTACACCTCAGTTCATGTATGCATAAAAAATAATTAAAATTAATTTTCATCTTCATAATGTTGATTAAATAAGATAATATATAATTACTATGTTTCCTCTCTACTTTATAAGTTATATCAACTATTTGTTAACAAACTTAATAGTGCCTTTTCTATTATCCATTCAAATCCCTTTCTCACTGGTGCTCAGGTTTTTATCATTCTACTTTTATTCATTTGTTAAATATTTTTACATGTTAAGGATATTCTTTGTCAGATAATTTGAAATAGCTTATCAAAATTCTCAGCCATTGCTTTCCCTGAATCACAGTTGTACCTGATAACCTTAATTTTAAAGTAGTTGCATATGCATATTTGTACATAAGTAAAAGCATATAGCTGCTAGTTTTTACATTTGTTCCTTGGGTATAAGTCAGTATTTCCTTGGTTACTTTTATAAAAGTGAAATTGTCACAATCAATAAAAATGTAAATTTTTCTATACATCACAGAATATTAAAGGCTAAACACTCTACAATGAATTAATAATTGCTTTTATTTAGGTTTACTTAAATGTCATCATTTGGATTCTATATTTTAAACAGGGAATTTCTCGGTTTTAGAAGTTTCATATTGCAGCTAGGGTAATCTTAACTAATAAATGTGATCATGTTTAAAACTCTTTTAGTAGCTTCACTTTTGCAAATGCTAAAGGTGGCTGACAGGGGGACTCATGTATGTTGAGGGCAGCAGCGTAACAGCGTCTCCAATCTTAGACTTTATCAGAAATGCACATTCTAGAAGCCCATCACAAACCTACTGAGTTAGTGTGATGCTGGTTTGATAAGCACAAAGCAAGATCCTGAATGAAGAGAATGCCATTTTTCTCTTTACTTTTATTTTGTTCTGCTCTCTTATTGATTATTGTACACCAGCCATGCAGGCTTTTTCCAGCTTTGTATTCCCATCCATTTGAGATCTTGACTGTCTCTTCTAGTAATATGTATATTTTTTGTTCTGTAAGGTGTTTTTCATCATAAATCTTACAACTTTAATAGTACCTATTCTATGAAATTTTCTCTTACCATCAAAGTATAAATTGCCTTACTCTATGTTTTAATATTTCCTTGTATTTTTTAATAGTATATTCTCTGGAAATTCTTAAATCCACCAATCCCTGTTTATTGCAAACTATAAGAAAATTGCCTGTTCTGGTTCACACTCTAATCTACAGATCTTATCACAGTATCTGACAGGAACTGGATTTCATTTAAATGTTACTTGAAAGAATGAATAAACACCTGAATGAACAAAATCCTCCTCAAAGTGTTTACTCATTAATTTGTGAGTCAAATATAAATTCAAATGTCATTTCCTTAGGAGGAAGCATTTCCTGCTCTGATAACTTCCTTTGCATTATGTTTTAACTAATGGGGTATTCTTGCTTTTCTGCATTTCCTTAACCGTAGAGATAATACTAGCACCTTCTTACCCTGTCTCTCCTCCCCTGTCTTTATTTTATCCCTGGTGACTAGAGCAGAGCAGCTCTTCAATGAAAAATGTGTTTATTAAGTTACATGAATTTTAAGATAGACTCTGCAAGATAGTTGTGCTGACCCTAAGACCAGTTAACTTTTCCATATTTTGGTTTGCTCACTAATAAAATTTTTTAAAAGTTGGAGAAAATGTTTGAAGTAAGATGTTTTTGTATTTCCACTCAGCAGTGGTTCCTTATGGTACAAGTTCAACAACACTCATCATATTGTGCACTTATTATGTGGGCTTGTTTATATAAAATATAATTATATTAGGAGTTAGATATTATGAAATAGTGGTTATTTCTGAATGTTATTTTTGGTATGGATTTACAGTGGGTTTCATTTTGAATTTCAAAATTTTTAAGTCAAAGACTCACTTTCGTCTTCCACAGACCCATCTCTATGACTGCGTTATAGCAAAGTCAGTGTTCCCATTTTTATTCACCTCCAAGACCAGAGGCTCTGTTTTTCCCATCCTCTTTCAGAACTTAAGATTTGATAACTCTGCTTCAGAAACATTAGATAACAATCAAGAGTCTTCTCTGAATATGAGACCTACCTGAGGATGCTGTAAAGCCTTAATTATCTAATTACAGGAATTCTCTGAGGATATATGTAACTGACACCCAAGGATGTTTGTTCAGTTACTGCAGTTCATGTGTAATTTGGAATACATTTGTTCCAATATTTAACACCATTTTCACATCAGGTTTTTCACTATAAGAGTGAATTTTGTTTTGTCTGTGATGATTATAGTATCTTGTCAATCAAGAATATCATATATATTACATTTTATTATATCATATAGCATTATATACCTGATTTTCTGATCTTCACTCTCACATTTTGGGTTAGTGGGGAAAAGAAAAACTAGTATACAAACATAAATATGTAAAGTTATATAGAGCAAATGACCTACATAGATATAGGTAATTACATATAGCGTTCTTAAAACAATCCAATGCTTATTTTCAGTTTATACCAATCTTTCAATGTTTATTGAAAGGGATCAATCTCATGTCTAATGTGATATCTGAAAAGTAACACTATTCAGGAACTCCAAATACACCTGCCTAGACTTGCGAGTAGGTCATTTTTAATTTTATTAAGCCAGGAAATTGTTTTTACTTCCCATGTGTCAGTCCCCTTATCACCCATCCCATCCTACACTTCCAAATCCATCCTGACTCTAATAGACTAAGATGATTAATCACCCCAGAAGCTGACATGTCTAACATGGAGTAATAAAGGAAAAAGGAAACAAAGGGAGCCAGAGTTCTGTGCTGTCACCTTGGATAAACATGAGAAGTGGACACTTCATGCTTTCAACAGCAAAGGAAGAACTTCAATTTTATAAAAAGTATTTTAAACTTCTTTTATTTATTTTTCTAAGTTTTTATATTTTCATTGCAGTAACATTGCTTCTCATAAAAATCTAAGTGTGTATCATTAAAGATCAACATGTATGTAGACTGCATTAAGTTAACCTCTAAAAGTTCAATTATATCCTTCATCCTACAATTGTCACCTTACCTGACACCCATTGCTTGTGCCCTCCCCTCAAATAATCACTAATCGGTCTTAAAGTCCAAAAGTCTATTTTAGTTTTCAATAGCTCATTTTTTTGCTTATTTTATATCATTAAAAAAAATCATCCCCCCTCAAGCAATCTAGGGATATAAGGATACAACATATTGTATAATTATGTATTTTAAAGAGTTAAAATATAAGTACTTGATTATTCAGTCTATTCACTCTCCTTCATAGGAGAGCCAATTATTTCTGTAACTCAAAATGAAAAACATTTATTTCATATAAAAAGATAATTTTTCCTTTTGGCTACAAAATTACATAGCTGTATTTACCTCATGAAACTTCATAACACACTTTCCTAATTAGAGTAGTAGTGCTGTCTCACCTGCTGCTCCCCTCAACAGTGTATTTCGGTCATTCTGCCTCTCCTGCTCCCTACTCTGTCTCTGGTGAATCCTTTTACCCCCTATACCTCAATTCTTGCATGCACAGGTAAATAAATCTTTAATAAAAAATATTAGTGCTAATTTAAACACAAACAAAAGGTGCTTCTTCTGCTTCAAGTAAGATATTTAAATTTTTTTTTCTTTAGTTCACTCAGTAGCAGGTAATAGAACCTCTGAGCTTTTGGTCAGTTATCTGGGAGAACAAGAATGTGGCACCCATTATCTCTACACGTATGTGATTAAGTTCTTACTGTCTTTTTTTTTTTTTTTTTAAAGATTTATTTATTTGTACATACAGAACTGGGGTACAGGCCAGAGGCTCAGGGGTGGCGAGAGGCTTCACCAGAGACAGAGTGGGGAGCAGAACAGGCAGATCGACGAAGTACACTGCTGAGAGGAGCAGCGGGCGGGTCAGGAGAGGTCTGCCACGCCATGTGGTCATCTCCGGGGAAGGCGGGAATCGAACTCATGCGGAAGTGGCTTTAGCTTCCCAGTGCAGTGCTTTAACCCGCTGTGCTACCAGGGAGGGCCTCTTACTGTCTTTTTTGAGTGAGATACATGCTGAGGCCTTGGAAGTGATTCAAGAATCAGGATGCATGTGGGAATCAGTTAGAAAGCTTATGAAGAATACAGATCCCTGGGTTCTAACAAACAGATGGAGTCAGCTATCTTTTAATAAGTCTACTGCATAGTAGTGCATACTATCTTTTAATAAGTCTAGTGCATAGTAGTGATGTATCAGGGCTTCACACTGGAACTAAATGACTTATATTTGAGGATACTAAATACTTTCAGGGTCTGATCTCACCTCTCCAAATTTGGGGTAGTAGAGGAAAGAAAACTAAGTACAAGGATAAAAGATGATACACTCAAAGTTTCAATCATTTTGATACATATAAACCAGCTTAAATCACTTTATAAAAGGGCATTTTTATAACATATTTAATTCAGGTGGCTGTTTTACATTCTGTGATTATAACCTGAAAATACAGTGAGCAATATGGAAACACAATGAAAACTCCTGACTTCATTCATGCTCCCTAGCTATTTCCAAATTTGAAATACTTTTTTTTAATGGCTACATGAAAAAAAAAAAAAGGGGGGTTGGGGGTGGGGGAGAAAGAAGAGATGACAAAGAAACAGTTCTTAAATGCTCAGGCAAAAAAACAGTGGTGATGAAACAAATACTAAGAAATAAACTCATTATTCACCAGTGAGTTTACAGTATTATAATCTGTTGATATAAAGAAAACTTAAGCCAACCCAGAGTTTCAGTGAGTGGCTAAGTAGGGGGGTGGAGATGGGCAAGAGCATGCATGTATGAGAGGTGGGTCCAAGTGCAGTATTTGAGTATAGGGTATGGGCCTGTGTATATGGTGAGTGTGTGAGAGAACCACAGAATGTGAGAGAAACAGAGAAGATGAGAAAATGTGAAGTGTGGGAAGAAGAGAGGAATGAGGATGGCAGATGTACAAAGGACTGGAACACTGACACACTGTGGAGGAAGGGGAGTTTATGAGAGATCTAGATACAGTGAATTTTTTCAAGTCTTAGTGATACTTGGTAATGGTAGCAGCAAGTATAGTCAACATCCTATCTTCAACATTGATTAAGTTATAGCTATAGTAAACTGTATCTTCTCTGAGACCCATCAAATACAGGCATACTCTGAATTTGTAGTGTAGAAAAAACATTTCTTGCATCTCTGAGTGGGAATGGGACATAGGATTGCACTTTATGGACCTTAAGAATATAGAATATTGGGCTTTTATGGTGGGACAAGGGATTAAAGCACAGCACTATGAAACTATGCAGCTACTGTAGCAAAGGTTCTGATTCCTGGCCAGGAGATGACTTAAATGGCACAGCAGGCCTTGCCAAGTACTTCACATTCCTGAACTTTGATCTGGTTGTTTTTTTTCGACTGCCTTAAATAATATTCCATATATATTGGTGATAACCCATAGAAAAATGTAGAATATACCATCCACTATACAAGAAACTGTGCTTTATAATACTACCTTATTACAAGGATACTAATAATGTCCTAGTAGGATTTTTATATTTATAGTAAAAATCATAAAATGTGTGAATATGGATAAAAAAATAATTTTCAAAAAAGGCCTATAACTTAAAGTGAAGCATGGGGAAAAATGGCTCAACATATTTGCTCAAGTTCAATGTATTGGCAAGTTCATGGAATTCCATACATGGAGTGATTTGTCAAGGAGGGATAGACACAAACAGTGGTATACCTCCTCCTGAAGCACTTGTATATGAGTTCTCTATACAATGTGAACTTAATTATTGGGTTCTAATGCTTTTGTAGATGCATTAAATTCTTTAATCAGATTTCTTAATATTACAGATACAATAATTTCCATTTAAAAGACATGGAATTATGAGTCAATAATGCAAAAATCTGCCAAATTCAGGTCAGTAGGAGGTGATAGAGTAAAAATTCAAACTTAGGTCTTAGTGTATAACCTACATTCATTTGATACATTAAATTCTTCTAGAATAAGACGTTTCAAAAATATAAGATAATCACCAATATTCTCAGATAACAAGGACTTGCTTGCTACTATGTCATTCTTACCTGGCATTAGAAAGCTATATATAGCTGGCAACCCACAGTTAACAAATTGTACATATACTGATATACTAAAAGATTCCATGCAGTGAAGACAAGGATATTTTATTCAGATAGTTTATAGTACCACAGTCTATTTCTGGATTTGGGAGGAGGGACTAATCTAAAATATAATAATTCAGGAAGACCTTCTGAAGGTAACCCATGAGTGAAACTCCACTCCTAGGTATCTATCTGAAAAATTCAAAAACACGAATTCAAAAGGACACTCACAATCACATATTTGTTACAGCACTGATTTCAATAGCCAAGATATGGAAACAACCTAAGTGCCCCCAAAACAGATGAGTGGGTCTGGAAGAGGTGGTATATATACACCATGGAATGTTATTCAGCATTTGAAATAAACTCATGCTATTTATGGCCATGAGAATAGCCCTGGAAGGGCTTGTGTAAAGTTAAATAAGTCAGAAGGAGAAGGAAAAATACCAGATGATGTCATTTATATGTGGAATATAGAGAAAACATTCAAAAAGTAGAATAAAGAAAATGGTAAAAATTAACCCTTGAAAGCTGAAGTTACAACTGAAGCATTTAGAGAGGTAGGGAGATGGATGAGAACAAAGAGGGATGAGCACAATGGACTTTGGTGATGGACCAAGTGATGGTTGCTTTATGGAAACTACATCTGGCGAGGAGGATCATAGATTTCAAAAAAAATAAAGACCTTATGTTGGCTTGGAAATTTTAAGGTAGTAAAGAAGACAACATCGAGAAAAAGAAAATCACAGGTTGGAAGTAAGTTCTAATGCAATGAACCATCCCAACAATTTTAAACTTAATGGTAGATATACAAAGATTGTAAAATGTAAAATACGACTTCTGTTCATTACAGGTACCCATATATTTTCATAAAGACTATTTTTAAAAATAGTTTCACATGTACTTTCTAATTACATTTTAGCAATAACAACATAAAAAGTTGACTAAATTTCAAGTTAATAAAATGCTGTTTCTGAAACACAAAATAAAAATGTTTAAAATATTTATTTCAAAGTTTGATGAAAAAGATCACATTGATTTTAACACTTATTTACTCCCCTTGAAGCATTTTAAATACAGTAGAGCATGAATGAATATATAATACTGCATACACACATACACACACCAGGAAAGTATGGGGATAATGATCTTTTTTAAGGCCAGGAGCCTAGAGATACAAGTTGTATGGTCAACAGATCTGGAATAGCGTGTAAACATTTGTACATTAGTTCAACTTCTTAATCTGGGGCCGTGTCTAGTGATTTAAGACTTCTTTTTAACCTCTGACTTTTAATAGCATCTGAAAGTCCTCTGTAAACCAAGTATCTACCATAAAAAGAGGATTATATTGAGTTTTCAAACAGTAAATGAAAGAAAGAGGACAAGTGATAAAAGGTAAGGAAGATCAAATAGACTGTTTTTCATTCTAATTGTCAGACTCTTTGAATTTTTTTTTTTTTTGGCTACTTAAAAATTCTGAAATTTGGAGATGTCTGTCTAGTACGATTTTTGAATAAAAAATAATGTCTTAATATTTTATATTCTTGGAAGAGGCTATTTTCACTGCATTCTCAAAGAAACTCAGAATTTCTAAGAATCTAAGTAATGCTTAAAAGGGGAAGTAAAAGGTCAAAACTATAATATTGTTACTTATTTATACTGCTTAGTTTTGTTTACTCTCTTTTCTAAAGGCATGATTAGATGCAGTGACAATCTGGCAAGTAGAGCTCATGTGTTTAAATTTCCTTATTCTCTTGTGTTGAGGTTGGAGTAAGTATTTTCTTCCACCAAATAATGCACATGAAACTATAAAATAGACAAAAATTGTTTCCAAAAAAATATATCAAGTTCACCATATTAAATATTCAAAATTATATTAAAATAGTTTAAATTTCTGTGAATTAATATTCAGGATTTATAGGATTATGATCAAGGTTTTAGCCATGGTTCCTAAACTGTACCATAGGAGATTTTTATGTGTTGAGTCCTACTCTTTATATTTTCTAAATACACAAGCCTAAGGGAAATAAGTGATGTTTTATAGCCTACTACCAAATCTATAGACACATGGGAAGGTTCATAGCCCTCATTTTCACTCAACTCCAGATAAGTTCACATCCATATTTTTTCTAGAGCTGCTGTGACAAATTGTTCAAACCAGGGAAATTAAATAACAGAAATTTCTTGTCCCAGTTTTGGAACTAAAAGTTCAAAATCAAGATGTGTGCAGACCTTTCCCTTTCTGAGGACTTTGTTCCAGACCTCTCTCCCTGGTTTACAGATGGCCAGTTTCTCTCCAAGTTCCTATATTGTCTTCCCTTTGTGGATATCTGTCCCAATTTCCTCTTGGTTCAAGGACACTGCTAATACTTGATTAGGGCCCTGTTTGATGACTTTAATTTAATTATGTCTGAAAAGATCTTACCTCCAAATAAGGCCACATTCTAAGTAAAATATGGTACTAGTATATTAACATACCAATTTTGGAAAGTCACAATTCAACCCAAAACGCATGTTGAAAACTATCAAAGTAAAAAAGTAAAGAACTCAATGGTTCAAATATATGTATGTCTAATTCCAAAACCTCTATCCTTTACAAAATGGAACCCAGTTTCTTAGAGATTTTGTCGCCCAAAAAAATGACAATAAAGTAAAAAAACATAAGGGAATTAAAAAATGAGATATAAAGGAACTGCACATTTAAGTCTTCATATCTTACCACTTCCTGTTAATATTTTAATGAATGGTTAATATTTTAAACTACAGGACAATCCCAGTTGAAATTCTCATAAATGGCTGGAAGGACATGAAGTTTTACAGCCAAATGAAAAAGAATTGACAATTTTTTACAGTTGCGTATAAAGTTAAACATACACTCACCACATGATCCAAAACCCCAACTGTTTGGTATTTATCCTAGAAAAAGAGAAACATATGTTACACTAAAGTCTGTATACAAATGCTCATAGCAGTTTGATCTATAATAAGCAAAAACTGGAAACAACTGATTTTTAGTAGGTGAATGGGCAAATGGTAACACGGTGTACAATGGAATAATATCCGGCAGTAAAAACAATGGACAAATGAAACATGCGATTTGAAAATAAGTCATTCATTATTCAAAAATAAGTCATTCACAAAAGGCTATGTAGTGAATTATTCCACTTAAATGACATAATTGAAAATTAAAATTACATAGGTGGAGAGCCATCATTGCTTTCCAGGTTTCCTGAGTGGAAGGATCTATGACTGTAAAGGAATAGCATAAGGGAGATTTTTGCATGGTAGAACTATTCCCTATCTTGTTTGTGTTTGTGATTACTTGTGGTCACATGTTTATACATGTGTTAAAGTTCACAAAATTGTACACCATAGTAAAAGGTAAGTTATAGGATAATTAAAAAAACATAATTAAAATATCTTCTCCCCAAAAAAAGTTTAGAGATTAAAGAGATACTAATTAAATCTCACTATTCCTATCTTCATTATAAGCCTGAGGCTTTTATATTTTCTACAAATACTTAAAAGTTGCTTTTTTAACTTCAATTACATCATCTACATAAGCAATAGTAAAACAGATATGATTCATATTCTAAAATATAATTATAATTTTAAAATTGTATCCACTTATAAAATTTTTATATGAACTATTTCTCAGAAGATAAGATAGTATCTTATATTTAATTTTATTTCCCATCTCGATTACCCACACATGTAAATACAGCATTCGATAATAGCTACAATGACTTATGCAAGGAGGTCTTCAATAAGTAGTTCCACAATGAATGACTGTGTGCATAAAGACTGTCTAGGACATTGCTATAATAATGTGTGGAGCAGGGACTTCAAAGTTTTCTTAAATTTATCTATAATGTGGCAACTACTTCCATTGTTTATGTACCTAATGCATGTATTTCATATTATTTGCTAAAATATTAATTTTCAAAAGTTTTTTTTCTGTGTAATGTCTGTTTGTTGTGCATGGTTGTTGACTAATATAAGCCCAATAACATGATGCACTCATGCTGAAATTGAGGAGTGGTCTCATTCCAGGAACACAGAATAAAAGTACCCCTCCTTTGTAAAAGAATATTGGTGAAGACAATATGCTTATAGGCAACAACAATAGAATTGAAACTTAGTAGATGAACAGGAGGCATTAAGGATGTCAAGCACTAAAGGATGCTCATTCCTGGCCAAATGAACAACAGCACATGTAAAGGACAAAAAGAAGTTAGTATCACTGGAGAAAAGCATATTTTTTGTATTAGCAAAAGGAGATAATATAGAAATTAGATACTCTGGCAGAATCTGATAATGAAGTCATATTCCATCCTAAGAGGTTTAGGTTTTGTAGTATGGGAGACACTGTGTCATTTGAGAGATTTTAAGGCAATGATATGATCCAATTGTGTATCTGTAAACCATGCTCTTAGAGCAGTGATTTTGAAATGAAAGTGACTTAGTGATGAGCCTGGCAAAAAGGGGTCCAATGTGTAGGAGATAGATTACTGAAATAACTAGGGAATCAAATTCACAAGGCTTGGTAAAACCTGGAGTAAATGAGTGGATTGAAAAATCGTAATTCAGTCAACATAAAAATATTCCACTATCTTCCAATTTGAGTCATCTTTAAAAACTGAAGTTGAATCTCTCATGAGAAGGACAGAAACTATTTTCTGAGGTCCTGAGAAACTCTTTGGGTCTACAGTTGATACTTTTGTAGTATCTTTACGTTATCTGAAAGCACTCATGCATAGAGTACATGGATGGTTTTGGCATTTAAAAACTTCAATCCAGTGAAGTTTATACATAGCCGAGATGGCTCCATCTTGCTACAGTTCTAAAATTGCAGCCTAAATGTGAATTGTGAATATATTTGCTTTCACCAAATTCAGGCAACCTCATTTACAGTAGCATCATCTACAATGTTTAATTGCATCTTCTTTCCAATATGACTGAAATGACCCACATAACTTAAAAAAAAATCAAAAGAAAGACATGAATTTTAAAGTGCAGCTTTTGTAGTAACATTTTGAGCAATTTCTGGAAGCTGAAAAATGCTGATTGGTCGCCTAGAGGGTTATGCTAAGGAAAACAAGACAGAAATCCAAGCTGCAGAATTCATGAAAACCTTTGTCAAGGCAAACAATAGTGAAACCCAACATTGCCTGGAAGGGGAAATTTGAGTCTGCAATCTGTTAGACTTTATGCACTGATAAGTGATAAGATTCAGTGCTGCATTTTGAAAGGAATACAGTAAACACAATTCTAGACAGATCTGCCTCAGGCTTAACATGACACTTAAGTGCTCTGTAAGCAAAAGAAAAGGCAATTCTGGACACATTACAAACTGCTTTTATTTTCTAGCATTAAAGTCAAAATGTTAGGTAATAGCAATTAGCAGGAAAAAAGTCCTTCTACTGAGTTTCATCTAGTCTATAAAAACTCTGAAGTAGGGAGAAAAGATAATCATTAGTTTAAGTAGGAATATATGTAAATATATGATAATTTGACCACAAAGTCACTCTAATTTTTTAATGTTAATAATCCAAAATAAACCAAATGGAACTGTAGTAGAATAAGTAAATAATTATAAACAAATCAGAATCAAAATTCATTTTCTACAATGGAAAGTAGTAACTAATAACTATATAATTGCTAATTACAACTATGCATCTTTATAATAGCTTTCCTATAGGAATCACAAACCAGGAAATGAGAAACAACAATAGCAATAGCAGCAGATACAACAGCAATTTTCATTATGGTGGGTCAAGTACTGATGCCCGAAGAAGAAATTATCTGGGTTTCCAACAGCAAAATTAAAACTAAGATTGTCTGTGGAAATATGCAGTTACATCTTTAGGTTTTCCCTACTTAGTTAAAAATTATAAAAAAGAAATGGAATGATTTATGGACACTAAGTATAATTATTCTTCACTGTTGGAGTTATTAACGTCTACAGAGTGGACCATGATATAAAAGTTGTACGATATTATCTTAAAATGATGCAATCATCTTTGGTTGGGAAACAAAGTTAATTTACTATTTTGGTATTAAGACAAATTTTCTTTCCTAGTAATAATTCTAAGCAGTAAATTATCCATGTATAGTTCACAATTACACTTATACAATATAATTAAATGAGCTGAGGAAACAGTTGAATTGAAAAAATTAATTTCTTACTATCTTGAATAGTTTTTTTTTCCTATGTATCAGTTGGAGAAGCACATTTGCTAATTTTTAAGATTTGCATTTAATTTTCTGACTTGTTTAAATGTAAGATAACCAAATCGATAACAAAATGTTTATAATAATACATGTAACTTTATTAATTGAATTTCTTTTTTAAGATATGTAATTTTGAAGTTTTTCTAATTGTATTATAGTCTAATCGTGTACAACATATTAAATAATTTTATATACACTGGTAATTATTTCTCTGAATATGAAAACAGAATCCAGTAGAAAATTCCACTTAATTTATGAAACCATAGAAAAGTAACTTTTCTTATACTACTTTAATAAAAATTGGGTGACTTAGTTGAAAAAGAAAAAGAGACTTGGGATTGCATTTTAGTTCTATTATTGTAGCTTTTGGGGACTGGGAAAATTAATTAATATTTAATAAATGAAAATAATTAATTAAATGAAAATATTAGTTAAATGAAAATATTAATTAAATGAAAATATTGATTAACCCTACTTTTCTCAAATGTAAAATGGATATAACAGTAAGAAAAAGAATAGGAACAACGTTGAACTAGTCTATTAAGAATGAGAGATAATGTCTTAGCCTTCCCTGATGGCAACATGGTTTAGGACGCATCACTGCAAGCTGGCTGCAGAGCTTCAGTGTGAGTTCCATAACCTCCCCCATCTCCCAGAGGTGATCCACAAGGTGCAGCAGAACAGTCCTGTCTCCCCGCTGCTCCCCTCAGCAGTGTACTTTGTAGATCTGCCTGTTCTGCTCCCCACTCTTGTCTCTTGCGAATCCTCTCACTGACTCTTCTCTTCTGACCTGTACCCAGTTTTATATGCTCTGTAAGTAAATAAATCTTTTTAAAAAATCATGAAGGCAATCAGCACACAGTAGGTTATCAAAATTTAACATGTATCTAAGTAATATAAGTTATATTGCCAGCAGTATAATTGAATGCAAAATAGTTACATTTACATTCTTAGTAGAATTACAAATACCTTTAAAATTATTTTAAATTCTGAACTCTATTTTGATGGTATTTCTACTCTTTATGGTAAGTTTCTCCTTACTGAAGAGAATTTTTTGCCATGTTGCATTCAGCTGAGACACATTGTATCAGATACCATGCAAATGATGGCAATGCAGTATTGAAAAAAAGTTTTTCCTATGAAAAAATTCATGTCTATTTAAAGAGATAAATATGCATATGAAGAATTAACTTTCCCAAGATGTTCAGATAAGGTCTTCCCAAGACATATCTCTTTGATATATGAATTATTTGTAGCTAAGTTAATAAAGGCACTGTAGGCTCAGGAGAAACCTTTACCATTCCTTTACCTAGCTAAAAGAATAAAGATGGAGATTCAGTGATGAGTTTTAGTCAAGGAGTAGTATGATAAAATTTGCATCAAAATATATGAAAGTTGGGGTCCTCCCAGGCATCACAGGAGTTGTCTCAGTGCTATCAATCTATTGCCAGCCACTGTGGCATGAATTAGATCCGGGCTAGGGACGTGACCCACATGGCACAGCTGAATTCTGTCTAGTGCTGTTCCCCTCAGCAGTGTATTTCAGTAGAACTGCCTGTTCTGTTCCCTACTCTGTCTCTGGTGAATCCTTTCATCTCCCCACCCCCACCCCACCTCTGGCCTATACTCCATTCTTGCATGCATACATAAATTAAAAAAATATATGAAAGTGTGTTTGGAGAATGAAATACAAAAGCTAAGGGCAGAATGTTCAGAATAAAAGCCTGGAGCCTAGATTTAGGTAAGGGATACCAAAGATAACTTTACAAGTCATGTACTGAAAAGTTCGGAGAGAAAATATATTTCATTTCAATTTGCTCACATCAATATTTAAAAGCATGATTTTTTTTTCATTACTCATAACATCACTTAACAATGATAGGAATAAAAATATCACTGATATTTGAAAAAGCCTAATTATTCAGTTTAAACAGTCAAATTGTGGTACGTGGTATAATTTTCTTAGCTAACCACTACTTAGCTAATGACACTTTAATTGCCTTACAAGTTTCTAATTTTAAAATAAAAAGGGCTTGCTGGGGGATATGTAGGTATTAATTAAAATATGTAAATGAAGAAAATAGAACTTTTCAATAATATATTCATGGAGA
Source organism: Condylura cristata (assembly GCF_000260355.1). NCBI lineage: Eukaryota > Metazoa > Chordata > Mammalia > Eulipotyphla > Talpidae > Condylura > Condylura cristata. The sequence goes on along the minus strand of NW_004567108.1, from coordinate 51,362,260 downwards.
AATAATTCAGTTTCTAATTTGCTGTATTTCCACATGTATTTGGTCCATAGCTGGAAAGGACAGTGTATTATTGGACTTTTAAGCATTTAGTCAATGTCTAAATGTTGTAAACTGAAATTTATTTAGATATTCTTGAAACTGTGATAATATTCAACATCACTCATTGGTAATGGTGCTCATCATTGGAAACAACATTGCTGGTAATTTCTTTAGGACAAATTTTTCGTCAATTTGTAAAGGCATTTTTTTTTAATTTATTTATTTATTCATACAGAATTGGGGTACAGGCCAGAGATGCGGAGGGTGAGAGGATTCACCAGAGACAGAGTGGGGAGCAGAACAGGCAGATCGACGAAGTACACTGCTGAGGGGAGCAGCGGGCGGGTCAGGAGAGATCTGCCGCGCCATGTGGTCACCTCCGGGGCAGGCGGGAATCAAACTCATGCGGAAGTGGCTTTAGCTTCTCAGTGCTGTGCTTTAACCCGCTGCGCCACCAGGGAGGGCCTGTAAAGGCATTTTTTAAGCTCAACCATACATATGAAGCTGTCCTAAGGAAAGATTATGTAAATGCACTGCTCACCTTTTCACTACTCATGGTGCAAAATTGGCGGATTTTACTATGATCTAAATATTTTAAAGATTAATAGATAACAATCACTATGTTATATAGTTTAAAATTTCAACCCTTTTATTACCAGTAAATATAAAATTATTCTTTAGAATTTGAAAACACAGAATTATTTGTTATTTTTTCAAAATTTGAAAATAAGAAATAGAATGTTTTTTTTTTCAGCAACATAAGGCATCCAAGTAAAAGACTATCAATAAAATTCAACCATAAGGCACAACTCTAGTCTCTTACTTACATTAACTATTCTTTCTTGTACTGAAATTTTAACAAGTATAATTAGCTTTAGTGATATATTTTTGTTTTCAAGAAAGAACTGAACATATGAGACATATTAATCAAGTCTAGTCACCATTTATTGAAGAGGGAAGAGAGTTTTGTTGGGAATAATAAGAAATCAACAAAACAGGTTTAATACCTTTCTTTTGATTCTACTAAACAAGATAATTACCCTGGAGGGAAAACTTCTATCATGAACAGCATCAAGAAAGAACTATCAGTAGTTATACTCCAGATAGGTATATAATTTCAATATTACAATCGTGTTTAGAAACGAGCATAATTGTCTATATTGGGTCAATGAGCTCATGGAAAACTGATAATTTTAAATTCCAAAACAAAGAGTAAAAGTTGAGTGCTGAGGGAACTTGGAGAAGCAATGTCCCTGTGGCTTCTATTTGAGGATAAGTCCTGAAGATGATATGATAATTTAAAATACTGAATGTAGCATTTTTTGCAAAAAGAGTAGCAAAGAATTATACCATACTTAGAATCATTTTCACACCTATCAACTTTTTAAATATGCACTTAATTTGTATTTATCAGCAGAACAAACGAGCAATATTCCATTTCCTTTATGGTTCTTGCTTTTAAACTTTAAATTGATAAAATTAAAGACTTTTTTTTGTAATTTCCAATCCCTGAATAAAACCAGATTTATAGACTATCTTTCATTTGATAACTGTTTAGGAAATGCTCTTTGAACAGAATTGAATTTAAAAGATTATTATTTAGTTCTGAAAGTCAAAGCTTGCATTTTCTTCTGTGCAATCAGGGAAATTAGGTGCTGGTTTGGTAGCGTACTTCCAACATTTAGATACTCCTAGGGCACCTTATTAGTATACACGGGTCGTATGATTGTTGTACTCTATTAAAATTTTGTTAAAATCACAACTTCATAGAGTGGATCAAACAATAAATGCCACCATCTGTGTATGAACCTTAATAGAAATCTCATTGAGGAAAAAAATGATTTCCTCATCTAGTTAACTAGCAAACTTTATAAAATGCTGATGTTAATGCAACCTCTCTGCAATTTCTAGCCTCAGGGGGCCGGACCGTGGGAGGGAAACACACGGAAGCTACAGGGAATTTTAAAGCTGTCCTGGTTATTAGCTTATCCTTGTAAGCTTTGGCTTATCTTATCAAAGGAAGGCATCACTTTTGCTTCCTTCTACTAATAAGGTCTGGTAGAGAGCTTCTTCTAACAGTTTAGTAATTCCTTTTGCAGACAGAAGTGTTCCTTCAGTCTGTTGTCTCCCCCTCATTTATCTTTCTCGTCAGCTTTTATCAGGGCAGCTAGACAAACAAATCCATTTTTTTTCTGAGTTGTTAGAATTTTAAGATTCTAAAGAAAGGAGGTGAATTTTCTCGCTCAACAATCACAATTCTGAATAGTTTTTGATTTTCTGGATGTCTAAGTGATTAGGTGGGAATATTGATTCTGGAGTCAATCATTAATCATGGTTTAATTATGACTGAAACATAATCATGATTTGTCATTTTTTTTCCAAGACAATGGTAACAGTATGTTCCTCCCAGTTTCTCAGTTCTTCTATTTGTGGTGAAACTGGTGGTGAAAAATAGTAATTCACAATGTTAATTGCAATGATTAAAAAAAATAATTATGAGCACAACATAATTGCATGTTGTTATTACTATTAGGGTTACCATTAAATGTGAAAATTTAAGTGAAACATCAGGTACACCTAGTATTCTCTTTGTCTTTGTTGTACGTCAGTCCACTATCTCAGTTAAAAAATAATTATCATTAATCTACAAATGACAGTTCGGAAGACAGATTTAAAAATCAAAATGCTTCAGTAAATATCAAAGACAGATATAGGTAGAGTACTCTTCAATCAAAGTTTTAAATTATAACTGCTGATGAATATAGAGGTGTTAAGGAAGGATTCATTGTTTATACTTGAGAACAATGAACAAAAATCAGATTAAGAGCCCAAATATAATTAAGCAGTAATGTAAGAATCACAGTTTAAAAAAAGTTATTTGTCATGGGACAAAATGAAGGCCATCATAAGAAAGAACTATGAGGTAATCTTCCTAAGGAACAGATGTGTTGTCAGGCCCTTTCTGGAATTCTGCAGCATGCGAAGTCTCCCAATCTTAAAAGGAATGTGAAAACTTGGAGTGGGTTCAGAGGACAGCCACAAAGATAATGAATTGGTTGTAAAGTAAGACCTACAAGAAAAGGTTAAAAGATCGGGAATTATTCAATGTGGAGGCAGAACTTAGAAGTTATTTAAATCCTTAAGTAAAAAATATACAGTGTTCATCTCAAGCTTCTCCATGAATTAAAAGGAGGAAATCAGTTTAAATCTCTGGATGGAAGATTTATGGAATTTAAACAATAATTTAGCAAACAGGTTCATTACACATCATTAAGGTCTACTGAGACTGGTTTACAAAATGTACATGCTCCTTTGAGTTGTATAATTTATTTACATATTTATTTTAGTTAGCTCTGAAGGTGCAGTCTTTGATGAACAAGAGAAACAGCCTAAATGACCTAGCAGGGTTCTTCACAGCCTTAAATTTCACTGAAATCCAGAGTTAAGTATTAATAGTCCACTAAATCACTGTCACATTTCTAGCCTCGCCTCTCACTCATTTGTTTTAGGACTGTGGGAGTGAGAAGGAAATTGAGGTGATTTGTATGAAGGTGAGTCTGAGAAAGAGAAGAGACAGGGTAGAAGTGGAGAGGAGGGATGTTGGTCTAGTAGGGAGAAGAACATTCCAAGCAAGCAGAACAATAGTTTAAAGGCATAGAAGTGAGAAAGAGAGAGTGTAGCATGTTAAGACAGTGGGGCATAATTTGTGTTGAAAACATAGTATCCATTAAGAGGTGGTAGGAGATGGAGAATATTGGAAAACTGCCTGACTTGAAACCATGCACATACTTTAGATTTATTTTATGAAGTTAGTCTTTGTCTTTTCAGTATGAAAAGTATTTAAGAGAAGAATATGACCAGATTTCTGTTTGGGAAAATCATATTGAGAATAATGTGAATGATGGATTAAAGGGAAGACTCAATGCAGGATAATTGGCCTATAGACATATGGTCCATTTGAGAAACAATAAGGATCTGAATTAAGTCACAGTGGAGGTAAGAGAATAAAGGTGAAGGATATTTAGGAGAACTAAAGGATAATAAAATGAGATAAGGATTCTATATGGATGGTAAGTTTGGGACAGAGAGGACTGGGTTTGGGGTGATTTATAGTTCAATACCTTTAGCATCTAAGAAAAAAATATTAATGGGAATAGTCAGTGCTAAATATTTTTCTTTGAGTCATTTGCTTATCAATATATTCACCAAATATAAATGACTATAATGGAGTGGGAAATATATTAAATGCCATATATAAAGAATACCAGAATATTGATTAGTAGGTAAGCATTGGACAGTTCTGGTTAACATTTGATTATAACTCATCCATTGACAAACACAATAGTCAAAAAATAAATAGCACAGACACACATATTACTTAGCCTTAAACAAAAAGGAAATTCTGAAACATGCTACAACATGCATCAATCTTAAGTAAAATGAGCTCTTCACAAAAAAAAAACAAGTACTACATGACCAATTTTGGAAGGTAACTGGAACCTCATGAGTACATTAGTAGAATGGTCATTTCAAGAGGATAGAAAAAAGAAGAAATGTTATTTATTTATTTTTAATATTTATTTATTTATGCATATAGAACAGGGGTACAGGCCAGAGGGTGCAGGGGTGGTGAGAAACAGAGTGGGGAGCAGACCAGAGACAGAGAGGGGAGTACACTACTGAGGGGAGCAGCAGGTGGGTCAGGAGAGGTCTGCTATGCCATGTAGATCAGCTCCGGGGCCCGGGATCAAAATCGTCCTGAGGTGGCTGTGGCCAGTATGCAGTGCTGTGCCTTAACCCACTGTGCTACCAGGGAGGGCCCTTAAATTATTTTTTTAATGATCATAGAGTTTCTGTTATGCAAGATGAAAAATCTTGGAGATTGATAGTGCAACACCATGAATACACTTAACACAATTGAATTTTACAATGGTGTACTTTCACATGATTAAGATGGTGAATACTTTATATACTTACAATAAAAAAATTCAGGTTTTTCAGAATCTGAAATTCTTTTCATTTTTTAAGAAAACAATAGGGGAAAAAATTCTATAGATGTATAGCTTGTTAATGCTCTGGATTTTTCCTATAGGGTGTGTAGTTAATAACATCTGTTAGCTTTCCTTTGAGGAAATGAATTATATTGCCCACTGAGGTTCAAGAGTAATTTTATTTGATACCATTTTTTTTTGTAAATTAGATATGCTGGTTGATGGGTTTGTTAGCCCTGTGGTTTACCTTTGGAAACACCTACTTGAACTTATTGAAGATTTGGCCATAGCAGTCTAGAACCACAAGATATGGGACATCTGGGGCTTAGTTCATGTGGGTTTAGGTTATGAGCTTCTGATTGGACGGACTTAATGGCTTTGAGAGCTAAAGCAAAGCATTTTTCTTGAGTCCAAATATCTTTAAAATTCTCAGTGGGATCTACTAGAGCACAAAGGGGAATGTCTAACATCCTATATTTGTATTTCTTACTATATTTACCCTCTCTGATTTAAGAAAATCAATAACAAAAGTGAAGAGGAGAATTGTATATTTTCCCTGACTGTAACCAAGATATGTTCTGAAAATGCTAGCAAGATAGTTTGAAATCTAGGCTGTGTTATTTATTTATTTTTAGTTTCTGCATGCATACAGAACTGGGGTACAGGTCAGAGGTGTGTGGGGGCATGTGAGGAGGATTCACCAGAGACAGAGTGGGGAGCAGAACAGGAAGATCTAAAATATACAGCTGAGAGGAGCAGCAGGTGGGTCAGGAGAGATCTACTCTATTCAGGTCACCTCCCAGGCTGGGGATCAAACTTTTGCTGCAGTGGCTGTGGATAGCTCCATAGTGCTATGCTTTAACTTACTGTGCCACCAGGGAGGGCTGACTGTATAAATTTCTTCCCCTGTAAAACGACTACATCTTTGCCCAATTTTTGCAGGAAATAGCTCAGAGATCGCATCTAATAGATCTTATTGGATTTTTATTTTTGTATCTATTCTTGACCAAATTTTGCTTCAGTATTGGAAATCACTGATTTTTCCAACCAAGTTTTAAATTTTTCTGGTCCTAAGAGAGGGAACTCTTGGACTAACTGTCCCAATGGCAAGACTAAACCTTCAGTGACTTTTTAATTTTTACTTGTGAGGGTTAGGAAAAGCTTTAGCTAATACAAATCTAATCTTGACTAAGACTTGACTAATAAATAAAGCCAACATGTATGATATGGCCTGTAACTACAATATACTGTAAGGTATTATTATAAGACATTATAAATAAGAATTGACAGAGGAATGCAGATGTGTGGGGAAGGTTGATAGAGGAAAAAGAAGAGGACTGAAAGGACAGAAGCAGTATAAGATACAAAGCAAGGGTTAGATGGTGGGGACATTATCAAGAAAGAAGAAACCAAGATGAAGGCTTAGAAAAAGTTCCATCTAGAATTGAGTCTGGGAGGGGAGGACAGATGAAATTTATATTGTAGCTTTTTCATGTAGGCACCTGTTTTCACAGAATGACGATTTTAGAATTTTTCTGTATTCTCAACACAATCCCTATCAATAAAAATATAGTTGACTGCTGTATTCTACAGTCTTAGTATACTTTGATTTCTAAGAGATCACCCAGGTAACGTATTTTAGTCATAAACTAATTCCCTAGAAAATGTCACTGACATTCTGTATGGTACTTAATAAAATCTTGCAAGCGCTTTATATATTTGGTGCTCTTGTCACTGATTTTATATATAACCCAGATAAAAACTCAGAAGTACATTCAATTACTAGTTACTATCTATATTCAACTGATGAGAGTGAAGAGGAGATTGATAACTAAATCCTCATAAACACCTTGTTTGTGAAAACTGAGCAATGAAACAAATCAATCTAGATGTAAGTAATAAGAGCTAAGGAGAATATAGGAGAATGAGGAGGACTTGCTCAGTTGTGCAGGAATAACAAAGACTGCTGTTACATGCTGTGATGTTATAAGCATCCTGCCTGATCAAGAAATGGGTGTACTTGGAGTGGTATGACTTAACTATATAAAATGAAAGTGAGTACTTATTTACCAGCGCAGTAATAAGCAGACATGTGAGGCAGAAAAGGGAAAGGGCATATTAAGTAAGATCAAAACCTTCCTATAAAACAAATTCCTAAAAGTGGGATAGAAATCTCTAACCCCAAGTATATAGAATAAGGAAAACATTACAAAAGAGAGATACGAATGCCAATAATATACAGATAAATATTCCTTCTTACCAGTGTTTAATAACAAAAATCCAGTCTATTTGATTTTAAAGATCTAATTGACTATGAAAAGATTCTTGCAGTGGGCATATAGAAAGGCACCACAAAATGTCTTCAAAAAGGGAGGTTTTTATAGTAGGACAAGGTTATTAACAGAAGAAAAGATTATTGCAGACAGAGCCACCTTCCCTTAGGGAAAGACTAGAGGGTAATCATGCAGATGACCTTATAAGCACTGACCAAGAAATTCTAGATTGATTGGCTTAAATTTTCACTTTTGGAAGAGAATGAAACTGCAAATAACTTAGCTATTATGTCTCTTGGTGAGTCTGGAACTATTCTTTTTGAAATGATAGTAACCAGTAGATGTACACTAAGACATACATTTCTACACATGAAATGTCTCAAGGAAAGACAAGTTTTCATGCTATGTTTGAACAGGGCTATGATTTTTTTTTTTCTAAGGGGAAACTTGACAATAGATATTGAGTTCTAAAAAAAGATCTTGCCTTTATCATGTAAAAATGTATTTTTATGAATTTATTCAAGAAAATAGCTACAGAAAAAATGACATTTTTAGAAATACTAATTCTATAAAAGTTTTTTTAAATATATTTAAATCCTTAAGAAAATAAAAACTAGGTTAACTAAAAGTCAGAAGGGCTATATTCTATGTACTTCAGTATCTTAAATTTATCCGAATACTTCCTGTTGGTTTAAAACAGACTCAGAGGCAAGATACTGAAAACTGGAAAATGATGATTTTTGTAATGCCTTAGGCTTGCAGATGACTGAAATTTTTTACTTATAACTCTCCAAATTTTAAAACTTTTCTAAAAATATTATGCATTATTTTTCTAATCATATTTTTTTTAATTATGAAAATCTTTCTTCCTGCATATGTTAATTATGGAGTACTTATTAGGTACAGTATTGCAAATCACTTTTCAAATTATTTGCGGAATTTGTTAGCTGATTTATCCTTTAGCAGTTAAAAACATATATTACATATATATAATTATATATGCAGATACATTCATATGATCTATGTATTTAAACACATATATACATGTTTAGTGTGCATATTTATAAATATATGTGTATATTTATTGGAGGTGAGTATGAGACACTGTGACATTAGTATCTAAATAATTAAAAATAGCTTTTCTATTCATCTTTTATAACTTCAGTGAAATCTATAATTTCAAAACTCATTGACATGTCAAACATTTGTAAATTATGGTAGTATAAAATGTAAAGAAAATAAAACAAAGCAAAGCATCGTGTGAAAATTCAACATATATAATGGAAGAATTATTTCAGGATCATAGTTTGTTGTTTTTAACTTTACTATTGAACTAATTGTATGGCAAAACTTAGTTCTAGGATTGATGTCCGAAAAACAAGTTATGATGTCATCAAATGTTAAACGTGAAAATATCAATTTTTTATTATCTGGTCATTCATTCAGCTTTTTCTCTAATGAGGAGGAAAATTTAAAAAAGGTCTATTCATAGTAAATTGTTCTGCTGATATCCTTCATAGTAAATCAACTGTTTCCACAATTTTCAAGAGTAACTACAGTGGCAAGTGTTCTCATAATCTGTTCTTAATTTTGCAATGTCTGAATGAACTTGGCTCCGAAACATTTCTTTTTATTTCCCCACTCCCAATAGAATGAATTATTTGTCCAGGGCAGGCTGTGTCAAAGAAGTGATAATGTGTTTATTTGAACTCCGCAAGCAGCACCTGTCTTGAACACATTGCAATCCTTTTATCCAGCCACAGTATTTAGAACGCTTACACTTTCTTGGTATAGGAACGTAAAAGAGGAAAACAAACAGGCTGAAAAATTTTAATGGAAACTTTCTAATAATGACGTAACTTATTTATTTTTGCTGAAGTACAGTCTGCTAGTACAACCTTAAAACCAGTTACTTTCCCTCATGCATTGCTTTTCCATGTGCCCATTACTTAATAGTTAGAAATTTCTGGGTTCTTTTTTTTAATGCATTGTGAGCAATAACTGAATTTATTTTTATTCTTTTCCTCACTATCTAAGCTGAAAATGAAAATATGGCTTATATTTGATAAATTTAGATATCTATATCTGCATATCTAGATATCTTGTTTCTTTTTCATGTGTGAGATAATTCCACAATTAGGAATCATTTAAAAGGTAAATGCATACTAATGACTAAGCTTTGCTAATATTTCTGACTCCCTCAAATTATCTGCCTGATGAATGAGATACCTATTTCACTTATGTAGTCCATGCTTTTCTAATTTGTTACATAGAACTATAAAGTATATTTTCAAATAAGTTATATGAACTTCAAATATCCTCATGAAAAAATTCATTTTCAATTCCAGTGAAAATAGGCATATCTTTGGTGTCCTCTATTAGCTCTTTAAATAAAAATAAGCTTAGTAATTGTCACAATTTTCTAAATATATATAAAATAAAACCCATTCCAGCTAGTTACTTTTACTTTTAGGAATAACCTTTGTTTTCCCAAGGAATTATAAAATGTTGCGATTTTGATGAATAATGAAATGAAAAATGGAAGTTGATAAAAGTATGTGAAAAAGAATCAATAGTATTTTTTAGGGTAAACTTCTAAAGTACCTAAACTTCTAAAGTAAAAACTATACTCATTAACTTGATAAGTTGAAGCTGGTTTAAGTTCATTAGCTTTGTATTCTCTTATAAATACAAAAATCTTTTATTGTGCAATGTGAAAAACTTTTCAAAACTTTAATTTTATTATCATACTTTCTATTGCCTTTCACTCATTTATTCTAAGTTAATATGTACATGCTGAATGGTATAGCAGACCAATTCCTTACAATGTTAAAGAGAATGGGAATTTGATAAAATGCCATTTCCAAAGTAAAGCATGGAAAACTGAAGCCTAAATAAACTGTGCGTCTTACTTCAACAAAGTAGCTTAGAAATGTAAGGAAAAGTTTCAAAATAATGGTGTAAATTAGTTTTGAAATGTTGTGCCTTAGTGTGCACAGGGCAGATTGAGCTGAGAAAAGGAGACAATGACCTCAACATGCAGGGGCTGTGAGCTACCCTCTGTAGTAGGCATATGCTTGGGCCAGAATAAGGGTTAAAGGGCCCGCAGCATCTGGAGCCTACCGTACTGCAAAGCAGGTTTCAATTCTAAACACTACCGTGGGGCCCATAGTAACCTTCATTGTTGAAAAGGAGTCACCAGCTGGATCAAGATTTGTAACCACATTAGAAGCAAGTTTGCTAGTTGTGAGTGCTTGGGGCAAAGACGCTAAGAAGTGAACAGCTGTCTCCTTAGAGAAAAGAGATCAGCTTTGCAGAGTTCTGTGGCAGTTATGTCACTGATTCAAAGGTTGGTTGGGGTCACACAGATAAAGATCTTAAAATGGAGCTTCAAGGTCAAAAGGGAAAAATGAAAGTAAATTTTGAATATTGCTAGGATTACAAGGTTAAAGCAAACTAATGCAAAAATAATTCTTGCAATGTGTGTTTTGAAGAAAGGCAAGAGCATACAATTGGATCACTGTGGGTTCTGACCACAGGTATGAGTTTTATGTAGATGTGGGTCTTTTTCTTATGTGCAGTCATCACTCTGGATAAAAAGTTAATTATTCTAACCTATAAATTATACTAAACAGAATTTGTGCTATGTCAAAATAGTCATAGCTCTAAATAAATGTGGAGAACAATATTATAAGGATATACATTTCTAGAAGTGCATATTATAATATATAATTTTCAGCTAATTTCTCCATTGCATATGCAAACTGAAAAATTATTTATTATTTTTTGCCTTTCAGGGTTACAAAATGGTCACTTACACAGGGTATGACAAGAGATGTGAGAAACTATGCGAGATTTAAGAGTTTCTTTGGAGCCAGTCAAAAATAATATATCAGAGATGGATAACAAGAGAGAAGTTAATGAGAGAGAGAAAGAAATGGAATAGGTGTATATATATATATATATATATATATCTTAGAGAAACAGACTATATTTTACTGGTATTTCAATTGAGGACTTTTTTATCCTGTAAGACATTCATTTCCCATGTACATGTTATGAGGGAACTTTTTAAGCCACCTTTAAAAAAAATTGTCAAGCAGAAGGCTTTTATATACCATGTGCATTAAAAAGGGGTTATTTTTCAAAACAAAATGGTCTGTCAACACTAATGAGGCGCCCTGAGTAGCCATGTTGTTAGCCTTCAATAATTGCTTAATACTAGTAATAATACCACAGGTAGCACAGAGTGTAAGGCACAAAATTGGCCTTCACATATTTGTCTCTTCTCTAAAAAATAAAATGTCTTCCCCAGCCTTCTTTTACCTGATGTTATGTGACCATTTTCCCATTAATGTGAGGGTGTCTCTACTTTGATGAATGCTTTTGCTGTAATCAGAGAGATAAAAAATAGGCCAGATCAAAATCACTTGAGTTGTGTTCATGAAAAGGAATGCTATAGGGCTATAGGTTCTAAAAACATTTTATTCCTTCTTTCTAATGTAGCTATTTTAGTTTTGTTGACTTTTTACAATTCTTGCTGTTAGATGGTATATACATTGTATTGAATCACCATGCTTTAATTTCAGATTGTAAGAGACAGATTAGTTAGATAAAATTGAATGAAATAGAATTATTATTTTAATGAATATATGTTATATTTAAGATATGGCAATAATCTGAAAAGTAGTTTAGTGGTTGTCAAATGGCATCTAAGAAGCTGAGCATATTTGCAAAGAAAGCAAGCATTATCACAGAGGAATGAAAACCCAAGAGTGAATTTTACTTTAGCAGATTAGGTTTAGAGATTACATACACAGACATAAATCAGTTGTATGGAAATATATATAATCCTTAGTATATTTAAGAGTTTACTAAACTATGTGTAAAATTATTGAATGAAATAATGTGGACTCTTAATTGAAGTTTAACATTAAGACAATTTAATCTTAAATTGCCACTACTAAATTCTAATAAATTAAATAAACTAATCTTTGTCTATACTTGATTTTTTTTTTCTTCAAAGCTTTGATATGTTCTTATCTGTTGAATTTGCTTTGATTTTCATCTCAGGCTTTTTTCCTTTTGATTACTTGCTTGACTATCCCAACTGGAAATTCCCAAGAATCACTGCTAGTATTCAAAACAACATGATAAAGGACTGTGATTAGAGGAAAAGGTTTAACTCTGTTTGTGATATACCATGATCTATTGCAGGGGAAGTAAACTGGAGCCTGCAGGGTCAAATTCAGAGCTCTCCTGTTTTAGCAGATAAAGTTTTATGGAGACAAAGCCAAACCCATTTATTTACATATTGTTCAATGACAGCTTCCTCACTACTAGGACAGAAGTGTGTATTTGAGATGGAGAAGTTATGTTCTGCAAAGCCTAAAATATTTACCCTCTAGACCTTCATAGAGAACATTTCCTGATCTTTGATTTATTATACTGAAGAAATAAGTTGCCTTAAATTCTACTCTCCACCCCCACATCTTTTCTTCTTTCCTTCTTCATTAGAAAACACCTAGATCTTACTTCTTTGCTATTACTCATTCACTGACTAGCTGGGCTTAAAATTTTCACCTAAGAAAATTTAAAAAAAGAAAAAAATAAGAAAAAATTCAATTTGAATGACTTTTAGAGATCTTCAACATAGTCTAAAAATCAATTCATTAAAAATAGTTTAAATAATAATAGTAATGTGTACAGCACTTAGCTGCATATACTGCTTGTATGAATTTAATTTATACCACCTTTTGGCAAGAGGCATCATCAATATCCTCTTTTGGGGAATAAAGAAATTTGGGCACAGAGAATACAAGTAAGTATTTAAGTAGCATACTAAATGGGAAAAGAAATGGAATTAGAACCCAGGACAGCTAGATAACCACCAAGGTCTATGGACTTGGTTGACATATAAGAATATATCAGTTCTTTGGGAAAATTATCAATATTCATATATATTAACCAATAACTATATTTTACATTTTAATGAACATTATCATGCCCTCAGATCACCTGTTGTTACCATTTATTACCATAAAACTATAAATGTAAGACAAATGACACACTGGCAATTTAATGTGAAGTTTTCAGTTAATATGTGGTGACATCTGAAGACTCTAACTTTCTAGTGCTTAGTAATTCTCAGAAACCAATAAAAAAGCACTTAACTGTGTGGAGGAGAAGGAGTGGTAGTACCTTAGTTTTTATGCAACACTGAATAGAATTGATAGTAAAATCAAATATATTATAAATTGTGGAATTTATTTATTGAAAGAGATTGGTCATTCCAAGTTCTTTCAGCACAAATAATACTAGTAAATGTCAGAGATGAAATGTTGCTATTACACATAATTTTCATATGAGACGTACACTGATGAGTCACAGAAAAAATAAATGAGCCTATAGCAATTAATAAAGGACAAACTTTATCAGATGATGGCCATCAGATTCACACTTCAAACACAAAACAAAAGAAATGATTAAACTAAAACAAAATGAACCCTAGAAATCTGACAGGAGAATTGAGGGAAGGAAAAGGTGTTCTAGGGCAAAAGATTTTAAAGAACTGTCACTGGTTCAAAACCTCTCACAAGTTCTGGTTCCAGCCACCTGCTACCACAAGGGATTTTGCTGTCTCAGAAGAAAAATAAAGTAGTTCAATCAACACAGGAGAGGAAGAGGGAGAACTAGCAGAGCAGAGGGAGAGCGAGAAGGGCCAGTGACTGACTGATGGTGTGTGACGAGGTTACTATGATAGGCGCTAGAAAGGTTCAATAGAGGTTTGCTGCTGCCAAACCCAAGGGGTCACCCTGCCCTGGGGTCAGGAGGTTATTTTCCACAGCATTTTGGAAAGAAAATAGAGTGAGCCTATGGCAATGTCCCTTTTTAAAGGTTTCAAAAAATGGCTCTGTCTCCTTCCCAGTAGTCCCCTTGCTCAGAATGTCATGGTGAGACTTCAGCCCATGGTACCCTTCAGATCCCTCTAGCTTGGGGTGCCAGATCTCAGGGCTGGAGTTTAGCCCCTCCAACAAGGGCTGGGGAGCAAAAGGAGTAGGGGTCCCAGTGGACTGTGAGTGCTGTGGTAGTTTGTATGGTGTGGTAGTGTACATCTGAACAGCTGTGAATCTAACTCCTAAATGATATATAGTGTTGTAAATCATGTTACTCCAATGAAATAACACGATTAAAAAATAAAAAAGAACACATTTATACATAGACAAAAATAAATCATTGAGAAACAAACCTCTGAAAGTCAATGGGATATATATTAATTAACTTTGTTATTATTAGTCAGCATAATAATTGGAAAAGGAAATATAAATTGGATAAATGGCTCTTTAATTTTTGTCAAGGTATGTCAAGGACTCTAACCATAAGTAAAACTACTGGGAAAACATATTCAAGATGTGAATCTCAGCAAAACATCTTGAGAATTCTCTATCAATTTTCATGGCTATATTTAAAATTCTCAAACATAAAAAAAAATGCATTTTTAAGCTCAACTAATTATTTACTTGCTAACCTCTTTTTATATTCTATTGTATAACAGTCTCCTCTTACTCAGTATTTGATTCACCCCTCCCCCACAAAAAAAGCTACCTCTTATAGGACATGTACTAATGTACTAAATGGAAAGCAGAAATAAATATTTTCATTTTAGATGTAAGCTCTGAAAGGAATTGAACTGCTATTTCATAATATGGCTAGTAGTCATTTAGTTTTATTCTATGTGATTGCATAGTCATCTTAAAAATGAAAAATGCTATTAGTCCAAAATATCATTGCCTTTCCCATTAATATTGACTACTTATATCAACTTTGAAACAAAAATAAATTTTATAGGATTAAGATTTTGTTACAATAGCTGTTTTTATAACACTCATTCAAAAACACTTAAACATTCACATCTGATGGAGGGATAAATCTGTTTAAAGGGGTTGAAAGCACAACCACTCACAACTAAGCTGGCCTTTGTCAGCATGCACTTGACATCTGAATGAGTCTATTTTCTGTGTGGTGAGGGGTCAGCACAATAAAATGGCTGTCATTGAATCACTGAGTGGTTTTGGAGAATACTACCCAAATGCTGTCTAGGTGTTCTGACAGTGATCTGTAGAAAGGTCACTTTCACCTGAGTGACCTATGAAACCTCATGGTCAAGATGACACAGAGAATGGTTAACAAAGCCAGTCAGTAAATAGTGAAGCAGCTATTTCTTGACCAATGCTTTGTATTTAACCAAAGTCCTCTACAGGTGTATTGATAGATCTGTTTTAAAACTATGGAGAGAATGTGAATTTGACACCTGTGGATGCATGGGAATTTTCTGCCCCACACGCATCTTGATTCAATCAGAAACCTTGTGTCTATCAGTTTAACGTTGTTGCTGCAATTGTTTAAAATACATAAAAGTTCCAATGAAGAAATGGATTGGATAGTTAAACTTAGATTGAGGAAAACAATGAACTAAACAAATTAGTTTCTGAGACTATCACAATATTTAGCATAATTATAATTGGATAAAACTTAAAAAAAATTTATAAATAGTTTGGTAGAAGATGATTTTATAAACAGAATATTTTTCTTCAAAGTTCTCTTAAAAATAAGAGTGAAAATAATGTACATGTAATTTCAGGATTAGTTATGATAGCTTTCTATTTCAAAATAATGGAATTATTAATTTAAATTTTTTAGAAATTTAACAAGGAAAAATAAAATGTGTACTATAGACCCAAAGATACTAAAGAACTTAGAAAATAGTTTTGATAACCCCTATAGATAGCTATTTTTATTCTGTTTTACCAAAAAGATATCCAGAATAACTGATAAAAAGTGGCTTGCAATCAAGCTCTAATAATATAATTGAAGACTATATATTGAATAAATGATTACTTAGAAGTTAGCATAGTTTTTATAGAGGAGAATTCTTCTAGAATGCCTTGAAAAAGCATTTGGACATCAGATATTTAAATGTACTTCTGATCTCTTCCTCAGTTTAACTGATTCATTTTACTTTTATATTATTCAATATGATTCTGAGTTCATCATCTAGGTAAGTCATACAATTATGAGCCAAGTAACTCTGTTTACCCTCTTGGTTTTATAAAACCTTCATTGGTAGGATATAAACAAAATGATACTAACGGGATACTTAAAATCAAAATTTTACTTTTAATAGGTCATCTAAACTTGGATATCAAAAGTCTTTCTGAACAGACTGGTTTGGACACAGCATATTTTGAATTCACCAGGTGAGTGGTCTGCATGAAATGAATCTTCTAAAAATGTTTAATTATAGTAAGTTAAATGTGGAGGAAATGTTCTAGCAACAAGCCATTGACTAGGCCATAATTCCGTCACAGAAATTAGATTGGCATTTCCTGTGATGTATTATATTTGTCATTCATATTCTTGCTTCCTCTCCAACATCCTAGATTCAGAATATGAGAGAAACTCAAGGAAATGCCAAAGGAATTAGTGTCCGTTCTCTTTCTGGGAGAGACAGGGAAGAGTTAAATTTAAATAAAAATGAATTGTCAAAGAGGAAAATAAAGAGGAAAATGAAGTATATTTTGTATTGCTCCAGAGGGAAAACATTTATAAAATACTAAAGATTTTGTTTTCAGGTCTGGAGTCAGGAAAAAAAGGAGATTTTGAAAATGGCAGACCACATTTTACTGAGGAGTCCTGTTAGAAAGACAAGTTAAGGCTAAAGGCTAGAGACATGTTTACCTGTAAGAGACGAGAAACCCAGTACCTTTATCAAGAAGGATAAGAAAGTTATTAGCAACAGATAGAATTTAATCGAAATCTGAAAAATAGGACACAGAGGAGCTAAACATTGGAATAATTTGTTTACAAAGACATGGATGTCTAACAGAAACTGAGACTATATCAAATGTGGGCTACCTAGTGAAAAGGCCAGGCCTGAGCAAAAAGCGGGATTGGCCTAGAAAAAAACTTGTGAATGCAATTTTCTAATCAGAGTTTTCCTTTCATGTGCCAATCAGTATATGCTTCCTAGAGACTTTAAAGCATAGTTCAGTTTAAATAGCAAATATTAATAAGTAAAATTGTTTTAAAGTATGATGAGAATCCGTATTTTCTATCACTGGAAAATTCCAAGGCAGGATGTATCTCTGAGTTCTCCAAAATGTGAGAATTTTTCTTAGTGATTATCCTAGAAAGGCCAATTATTGCACACAGACAATGTAAATTTGAGGTTTGATGAGAATCACAGAGTGTGGAACAAGTTTTATTTTGTGTGTTGTTGAAATGTTGATAGTCAGTCCCCCCAATGTGTAAGTTCACTGCAAATCACCTTGACAAATGTACTTCTGATTGTTTTTGGGGAAAAAAAAATGCTTAATTCAAAATGAAACTTGAAGTGCCTTTTATGCATTACATAGAATACAAATGAGCAGTTAGAAAAACTGTAGCAATTAAGGCTTTCTTAAACTAAATGTAGAGTTCAGTAAACTGACACAATTTTTGGTTTTTAAAATGTTGAGATAATCCTTCAAAACGGAGTCATCACTAATATTAAAGAACAATATTAGGCAGCCAACATCTTACATGAATGGGAAGATATAAGTAGGTCCTTGGACACTACCTACATGGATGGACAAGTAGGAGCCTTAACAGTGCTTTTAAAAAACAGCCCCTAAGCCATTTACAAGCAAAGGATAAACACCACCACCACTACATTTCAGTAGTTCCCTTTAGTACATTTTCTTTAGAGCTTGTTTGTGCTTTTTGCTTTCTGCTGCTATTTTGTGTTTTGTTTAGAATTTTTTCCTCTTCCCTAGAGAGAAAGGTAGAGTGGTGGGAGAGCTGAAAAATCTCTGGGTTACAGGATAAATCCCCGCTTGGCTGCATGTGACTGCCTCATTTAGCAGCTGGCAATTCTGTGGAGCAATGCTCAGCATTCGCTCTTACAGTCTTTTATGTAATATAATATATATTTTTAAAATTGATTGTAATTTTTTTAGCACTTTGGGGGCTGCTGGTGGTCTCTTTTTCAGGCTAAATAGACCAACTGCTGCTGCTAAAAGAGTTTATTCGACCACCCACACTCGGAAGCACAACCTCCTTCTCTCGGTGTCCCCTGAAGTAGCAGTCAGCAAGGCCTGTGCAGTAATAACTGCGAGCAGCCTTCAGGCTCAGAAAAATGTCACAGCTTGATCCCCAGAGCCTCCAGTGCCCCCATTCAATCAGCTTTCAACTGCATGACGCACCCTGAAACTTAAAATGAAAGCCCTGGATTCATGGCCAAAAATACGAACTCCCTACCAGCTCTTCCTGTGGGAGTTATTGAAGTTCTCCCTTAGCTCACAGAGGCTACCTACTCCGTCCTTCTGTCCCAGGTAGAAGGAAAAAAGGCACAACTGTAACATTTCTGAACAAAGGCCTTGACTGGAAAGCAGAGAGACTTCAAAACAGCAGGCATATACTTTTTAAAACAACATTTTGACAGATAAAGTCAAATCATAAAATATAGTGAATTTATAATTACCTCTGCTCTTGGAGGGGATATCCCAGAACAGAGGTATGCCACCAAATCAAATTTCATTTCATTAGGCTCTGAATTTGAGAGTGTGTATGTCCAATTTTGCAAAGGAGTGATAATTATTTGATTGAATGGTTTAAAATTGTGTTATAAATATTTCGACTCCATTCCAGGGCAAGTATGTTGCCTGCATTTTGATTAAACAGATCCAGTACAAGTGATTGGACCAAGAGGTTTTAACCATAAACTTATAGGGTGCTAAACACATGTAGAAATTTATATTGAAATAACTAATCATTAACATTAGTAGCTTTGTGAGTGACCCAAAGGCCTTATAATCTCTCATGCCTTAAGTATCTCTCATACACTGAATTTATTTTATTTTCCAATAAAATCTTCTTTTCTAAACTTTCAGACTATGCTGTCATTCTTGGAGAAAGTTGAACAAGGAGGTAATCATTAACCTTTATTTGTTGTTGCTTTTTAAATTATTTTTTCACACAGAAACAACACATTTAATGCAAGAGATATACAATGACATATTGCATATTGCCATTTGTGTTAGCTCTCTTAAATTTATTATAATAGAACTTTGAAGACAATACCTGTTTTCTATCTAATCAATTATAACTCAGTCAGACAAGAAAGTTGCAGATAGAGCCTATTAATTTTAGAACCAGATTCATGGTTTATTTTTGTGAATGAATCTATAATCAGTAATTGGAACCTATAATATTTGAATTCATTTTAACCTTATATAAATTTATCAAGCACTGTTCTTCTGTAAAACATTTTTATGGGTTGATTAGGAAGATTCATAGGTTAAGGGATCTTTCTCCAACAAGACTGCCCCACCACAAATGCCATATTCTGATTGATTAGCTATAAATTGGGGGTTCCCACAATTCCTTCCTCAGGTTTGACAACTTATTAAAGCAGCTCATAGAATCCAAGAAGGCATTTTCCTTATCATTACTGGTTTATCACAAAAGATATAAATCAGGAAGTATCAAAATACAGGTATTTGTGGAATAGGGCATGGAGTTTCCAGGTCCCTATGTAACCCATATGTACCACTCTTGAATTACTTCACTGTTTTCCCCAATCTGAAAACTCTCTAAACCTAATTTAGTGGTTATTTTTAAATGGAGATTTCACTACATACGATTGATTAAATCACTGGCCATTGGTTGTTGGAGATACATTTTTCAGCTCCTCTATTAACATGGTTGATTCCTCTGACAACTGCTTCAGGATATCGCTGATGTTTAGCTCATACTGTTTGTTAAATCTTGATATACCAGGAAGAACTGATAAAATGTATCTGTCTAAAACATTTTTTTTAAAGTATGTCTTCTATTTTTTGTTTAATTCATTCCACCTTATCAGTTATAGGTATATCATGGACCCAACCAATTCATTTTTCTTTTGGAATATGTGTCTTTCTTTCTTCTACTATAATCCAATTGAAGGAATAAACCCTTAATGTTAGTCCAAACTTTTTTGAGTTTTGTTTTTTCTGAACTACTCATCTGAATTTTATAAATTTTCCTTAATCACTAAATTTGCCCTCCTTAACACTGTAACAATAATTTCCTATTTGTAGGATATTTTAATCATAAAAAGTATCTACATTTAATTTTTATGACTATAAAAAGATCATCTTATATTATTATTTCATACATTTTATAAGGCTAAAAAGATGCATCATGAGTAGTAAATGACAATGGGTATGCATGTGTTTGTGTCTATTATACTGGAAAATATCTATATTTAGAGTCAGAAATTCTAAGTTTGGTCCCAGTTCTTACTAATAATGTGACCTCATTAATGATTTTTAAACTCAGCAAAATTTGTTTCTTCATTAATAAAATTCTCATTATAATAATGTCTAATACATTGTTGTGACATATATATTAACTTTGTTGACCTAAAATATAACCCTTCTGTGTCTGGAAGTAACTTCCTGTTTATATTGTATGCATAAACTGGCCACATAATTGCCATTCCTGTGCCCATCCCTTTTGTAATGTGACTTTGGGTGTAAATGGTCTCTTAAGAGCCCATGCCAACTTTTTCTTCATTCTTTTGGTGTTCTAAA
This sequence comes from Condylura cristata, assembly GCF_000260355.1. Taxonomy (NCBI): domain Eukaryota; kingdom Metazoa; phylum Chordata; class Mammalia; order Eulipotyphla; family Talpidae; genus Condylura; species Condylura cristata. Next base: position 51,341,341 of record NW_004567108.1, on the reverse strand, counting down.
GTGCCAGTTGACATTGGATAGTTTAAGTTAGTCTTCCTAGAGTGATATATCTGTGTGGGGCTCTTACCCACTTAAGTTATTTTAACTAGTCAGTTCCAAGATCATTTGGCATACACATTGCATGACTACAGTTAAATGAGAAAATCTATCAAGTTGAGGTAATACAAACTGCAGGACCACATATTCATAACCCCTCCCCTCCCCAAATGGCTGGTGTTTTGAGCAGCATAATTTGTTGTAGCTATTTACATAACAAAGTCTGTCTGGAAAGCCCTGAGTTTTCTAATCATTAAAGTCCATCAGTGAAGAAGCTATTTCACAACTTTTTCTAATGAGAATCCACAATGAGACTTTTTTGTAGCTCCTGGGGCAAAGAAACTCTTTTCACACTGAGATTGCCAACATAACAGAATACCAAGTAATTGACTGAGCTCTTTATTTATTTATTTTCTCACTATGCAGTGAGAACACCTCAGAATAAAGATATCTTAGAGAAAGTAGAGATAAAAGGTGACTGGTGATGAATTATTAATGGCATTGTTTTGAGTATGTGGAACTTATATGCCTGAAGCTAACATTACTCATGATCCTTTCAATTTTGTAAGTCACTAATGTGACCAATAATATATGTGAATTTAATTTGTTGGCAAAAATGGTTTATAAAGGGACACATATTGAATATTTTAAATTTTGTAGGGCAGAAGTTCTTTTGTAGCTGTTCACCCAAATCATTAGCATGGAAAAGCAGCCATAGATAGCATGGAAAGAGATGAAAATCATTGTGTTCCAAGTAAACTTTATTTTACAAAGGTAGGCTAAGGAGTGATCTAACTGAGTAAGAACTTCTGAGAATCCTGTCCTCCATGAAAGCAACAAAAATCTAGCAAATTATCTAAGTCAATTTTTGCTGTATTCTTTTGCCAAAGACTTGCAGCAATCTAGGGAATTTTGAAATTAAAAATAAATGACTAATTTTAATGCCATACTGTTTTGATTAGTTTTGTTTTACAGTACAATTTGATTCAGAAGAAAATAATTCTGTTCTTTGCTTTTTCAACTTGTTTCTATTTTTTGATTCCATACATATTATGTTTGCTATATCTTTGAAGGAAGTTATTGAAATTTTGATATGTATGACATTAAATCTGTATATTGCTTTGGGTAAAATGATCATTTTTATCAACGTTAGTTTTTGCATTCCATGAGCATGGAATATTTTTCCATTTGCTGTTTTTTATTTTAAATTTCTTTTAAAAATGCCTTATAGTTTTCTTTGTACAGGTCTTTTTACATCCTTTGTTAAGTTTATTAATAGATACATAAACTAATTCCTTTTAATGCAATTATAAATTATTGTCTTGATTTTTTTCTCCTCTATTTTGTTGTTTACATATAGGAACACAACAGACTTCTGTGTATTGATTTTATAACTTGCTACTTTACGGTGCTGATTTGCTATTTCTAATAGATTTTTGGTAAAGCTTTTAGTTTTCATGTATATTGTGTCAATTAGACACATAGGTCAATGGAATAGAATTGATGACCAAGAAAAGAAAAATCTACATTGTTTCAGAAACCTGAAGTGTAACATCAGGCATGCCAGCATACATGTAATGTTAAGACCAAAGAATACCAGAGAGTGACACAGAAATTATTTGAGAAATAATTCCTGAAATGTTCCAAAATTTAATAGCAAGTATTAAACCACATGTACAGGAATCTCAGTGAATGCCACCTATAATATTCCTAAGAGATCCACATTTAGACACACTGGAATCAAAAGGTTGAAGTGAAATGACTAGAGAATCTTAAAAGCACAAAAGAGAAGAGATCCATTATTTACAAGGAATCTCTAGTAAGATTAACAGCTGATTTGTCATTAGAAACCACCCAGGACAGAGGCTGGGGGAATGACATATTGAGAGAGTTGAAAGATAAAAACTGTCAATGAATAATTCTGTGTTAGCAAAACTACTTTGTAAAATTGAAGGAAAATATTAGATATTGTGATTTTTAAAAATATAAAACTTCCAAAATACAGAATGTTTCTAGCTAACCCATCCTATCAGAAATAGTAAAAGAAATCATTCAGAGTAAAATGAAAGGTTTTTGGATAACTTGAATCTATGTGCAGAAATAAAGAGCACTGGTAAATATAAATGAATAGGTAAACAGAAAAGACTGTATAAACATATATTTATTTTATAATGTTTTTCTTCTGCCAGTTGAAAAGACAGCTATACAAAACAATGAATTAAAATTCAGTGCTTATAGGCACACACTATATATAGTTATAAATTTGTGTGCAAGAATAAATGAAGGGGAAAGAATTGCAACACTATAGGATCTGTGTTCTGTATCTTTGTTGAAGTGAAACTTTTTAATCTGAACTAATTATAACAAATCGAGATGTTTGAAAGAAGTAAAAAGGAAAGAAGTACCAAGAAAGAAGTAAAAGGATATAATGAAATGTGTTAAAGGATCGAAATGGTACATAAGAAAATATTTATTGTAAAGAAACTTAGGTGATGATGGAGGAACAACAACAACAAAAGGCATAAAAACAGCAAAATAACACATGACGCATACAGATCCAATTTTACCATTAATTAGATTAAATGAAATTGCATTTAAGTTTCTAACTTCAATTGCCCTGGGAAGAATCTCTTCCATTAGAAAATTCCACCAGCAAGCTAGGATCACAAGATAGATGCAAAACTAAGGTGGGTTTCAATACCAATATTTTAGCACATCTGGTGCTTAATTTTTAGACCTTTGCAAAGACAGAATAGATTTTTTATTTTTTGTTGGAATTATCAATATTTCATGTGATCTCTTTTGGGAGTTTTTTCTCCTTTTCTCAACATCCTTTTGAACTGCTTTATAGCAATATTCTTTGCTGTACTATTTGATTTTAACATTTTCATAATTCCTTACGAAAACTCTCTTTACCTTAACTATGAGATAAGTGATTCTGAGAAGGGAAGGGAATTCTAACTCAACGGAGCACATTCCATCCCCTAAGACACCACAACCCATCTACATGAGGATGTCCACTATGCAACTGACATACTCACTAAACATAAGAGGACTTATGCAACACTGCAGTTAAACAGCAAAGAATTTTGTCATGGAGTCTGTTTGTCAGAATGACTGTGTTGGAGGCTCAGATTCTAGTGTAAGATACAAATAATCACCTGTACAAAGTGGCTACAGATTCTCTTACACATCATCTCCATATTTTGAAATTCCTTCTAGAATGCAAGTTTCTTTAGGTATGAATATTTTGATTTGTTTCTTCATTTTTTAATTTATTACATTATTCTCAGTGACTAACATGACTTGGTATGCAACAAATGCTTACTAAACAGTAACAGAATTACTGATATGTCTCAGGGAATAATTGATTTGCTGAAAAGCAAAGAACACAAACAACAATAACAATAACTCATTTCTAATTTGCTTAAAGGCTTATAGTTTTTTTTTCCCCACAATTAAACTAAAACAAAAAGTCATGAATAAAATACATCATAATTACTTGACTTATATAACTTTTGGGTCAATTAATCCTGACTTTACAAATCACGGCAACACTCTTATGCTTTAAACATAAATCATTTCTATTTACAATTTCTTCCATTAGCAGTGTTTTCAAAAGCTCTATGTTTTCCAAGATAAAATTCTAGGCTGAGTGTCTTTATAGCTAAAATTTAATAAGATTTCAATTTTTTACCCTGTTTTCCATTTCTCTCAGAAGCTGTCAAAGTAAACTACATTGAACTTGTTTTATCAAAGCAGCTCAAAATCTCTGGCTTAGTTATAGGAAAATGAAGCGCATTAAAGCAAATGGAAATTGACATCTTTACTCCCCCAAACAAAAGCCTAATTTCCAAGGTGCCTGCTGTATGTGAAATTTTTTCCCACACTGCTCTACGTCATTCATGTAGAAAACTTTAAGATTCTTTAAAAGTATCTACAAAATTAGGTGAAGGGTAAAATTATGAATTTCCCACTTGGAAGAAAGTGGCTTAAATTCTATCCAATTATTTGCCATGACAACCAGCTAAACACAAAAGGGCTAGAATGGATGTAGAGTACTGCCTCTATAATCATCACTGTATGTCCTTCAAATCATGGATATGCAGCACCACTATCCCTGGCTACTTCAGGGCCATAAGCCTACACGGTAATTACATGCTTTGGAATACTCCACTTAAGTGCATCAATAATATAGTGAGCGTACGTGTTCTTTAATTCTGCACCTGTAAATGGGGGAAAAATAAAGAAAATATCTCTACAAGAAAAAAGAAGAAAAATAAATCAGACAGCTAAATTATTTTTAAGCTGCTTTGCGAGGTCTTCCTTTCAAACTCAGATACTTAATGACTCAGTTTTCCATGAATGTTATCGATTAACAGAATTACTCTGCTTAAGTGACTGCAAAGTTTAAGACATAAGAAATGAAATGATGAAAAATAAAAACTTCCAATTAAGCTTAATATTTTATCTTTAAAGTACCTATCTTGACTGTGTATTTCCAAATCCCCAGTTACTTTTCTTTTTATTGCATTGCCTGTATATAATGACTATTAATGGATTTTCAGAAGATACCACCTAATTTGAACACAAGAGTTAACATATCATCGCATTACATAACTGTATTGCTCTGTATGTTAGCTATTTATTCCATACATTTAAGAATGATGATCTGTTTCTGCGTTTTCTTATAACCTTGAAATCCATATTCCTTCCAGAAATGATTTTTTAATATAATCAACTAAACAAAGATTTAAGTTAATAAAGCCAGAGGGAGAATAGGTAGAAGGTATAAAACTGTAAGACCTTTCGCTTACTCACCTAGACAAAAAATCAAAGTGGTTCATTTCTTAAAATAAAAGATTTCCCCTGAAACCATATAGTTGAGCAACTCAGTTTCTATATTTTTGTGATTTCAGAGATAGTTTTTGAAAACTGTATCCATTAAGTTATAGTAAAGTTAGTATTCTTCTATTGAAAACAATTCAAGTTTTTAAGTGGGTCATTCCTAATTGTTTGCACTTAGGAAGTAACAAAAATGAGGAAATTTATAAAGATGCCAATATTCCTTATACAAACTGGTCAACATTTTTCAGTGAAGATGCTTAATGAAAAATATGACATTGTATATTGACTTGAAAACAAGTGCTATTTATACAAGAAGACCTTGTTGTATTTTCACAAAATTAAAAAAAAAACTTGAAAAAATAAGATATATGAAAGTTCCAAAATTAAAAGGAAACAAAGATATAACCTTCTTTAAAAAGTTGTTACTCCAGTATAAAATTGTATTGCTTTTCCTTTTCATTTTAGTTTTATAAATTGACAGATGTGCATGTTTTACTAAATGTGTATGTGATATGACCTTTTTTATTCTACTTATTTCTACATATTTACATCTTAGAATTGATCATGTCAGAAAACTTGCTTCTAGGATGGAACACATTTATTTTCTACATTACATAATCAATATACTGTCATTTCTTAATACATATCTTTTGTGAAAATATGGAATTTGATTTACTAACAAAAATATCAAAATCACTCTATATTCAGAACTAGATAAAACTGTAGAATTTTCAAGAAACATTTATTAGGATTATGTATGGAATATTAACTGTCTTTGTGATCTTGGACTTTTGGACATTTTTACTGGCTTTGACAGTGAATTTTGAATTTTGTATGAATTTTGAATTTGTATGCAACTCTTATACATAGGTAGCTGTTTACCAAAAATAGTATTCCATTACATAGAGAAACTACTGTTTTAAAGTCTAAGAGAATTTTCAGGATACTAATTTTATTACCTTGGCAAAGAGTCACTAGTATACTAAATTTGAAATGAAATATCAGGTTTTTTTTGCAAAGTCTTAACTATGGTTTCTTTTCTCTTGCTGACATGGAGATATAAGTAGGCCAATTGTTTACAATCATGTAAATAAATATATTGCAGAACCACAAATTATGAAATGTAGATCAGAATGAATTACTGCCATTGAATTTTAAGTCCCTATAAGGGTTTCATAGTAGAAGAACTGGGAGAAACTTTCCAAAATCATAGCAAACTACTCTCATGGATTACCCTGTTAATGGTACTAATAGCAAGACACAGAATTGACAATGTTTGTAACTGTGTATTCAAATGACCCACATCCAATATTTGTTTTTTGTTGTGTTGGCTTGGTTTTGTCTTCCAGATTCCATGGCAACTGATAGACTGAAACAAGGCATCTCTGAAAACTTAGATCCCTTAAGTTGGCCTACATCTGTGATATTAATGAAAATCTGAACAAGACTGTTCCCTTTGAACAGTCAACTGAGTGCCTGCTATTAATCAGACATATAGAAACTATCTCTTGGTGTCATCTAGTGGTTGCATTTCATCACTGCATAAAAGAAATGCCTTACTGGGTTTCTGAGTAAAGATGGTTTTATTACATTTGTTTCTGACTGACTGGAGTAAAAGAAGCTGCCTTTTTTAACAGACAAGGGAAGGTTAGTGGCAATCAAGCTTTCTGGGCTCTTCACCCCAGCCCTTTGCTTTGCCATCTTATAAGGTCAAGACACATCGATGAAAAGCTCAGTTATCGTGCACTAGTGTGAAGGTGCTGTCTGCTGCCCCATTTAGGCTGCATGGCTGAGTGACTGGGTGTTGTTAAGGGACATCCACAGCCAATACACAAGGTATTTTCTCTGAGCTGCCTGAGCAGCACTCAGGGGATTCTGACAGACTGAGCTGACATGATAACAATCTGATTGCTGATGGCAATGGTAGGAGCCTTCACGTGAGCCAAAAGAGTCCCCTGACCCTCCTGTCATCTACTTTCCATCTCTATCCTGGGACAGAAGCACTGCACAACTATCACAGGGAGAGGTGACATGGTGAAAATAACTTACCCACAATATGCGGAAATGTCATCTCTAATGTTATAGTTCCTTTAAGACAGACTATAATTTCTAATATAACTTTTCAGTTTTGAAAGGAAAGGGCACCAAGGCTGGGTTGACAGAAATAAATTATCCAGATAATTAAGGCTAACTACTCTACTTTCTCTTACTCTCTGGCCCGCTTACAGGCAATAATAGGACTCAATTATTTATAATTCACAAAATTTTTTTTTTCTTCAGTATTTTGGCTATTGTAAACAACAATAAACATAGGAGTGCAGATTTCCTTTTGAATGAGTGTTTTTGTGTTCTGTAAGTATATACCTAGGAGTGGAATTGGGTCTTACAGCAGATCCATGTTCAGTGTTTTGCCTCCACAGAGCTCTCCATAGGGGTGGGATGAGTCTACATCCCATCAATATTGTAAGAGATTTCAGATAACAAGGGCTGATTTGTTTGAAGTAGATACAGAATATTTTATAATCTGCATAATATGATATGATATAATATTAATATAATATAACATAATATAATATAATGTAATGTAATATAATGTAACTTCAAATAACAAGGGCTGAATTGTTTGAAGATAGATATAGGATATTTTATAAACTGTGTATTATATAATAAATGGGTGAGGAATGTCTTGTGAAAAATAATACAATACTGTTTTTTCCCCCTATATATAACATCCGCTCAAAAAAAGACCTTTTTCTCCACGATTGTAGTGAATCTCTGAAATTTAAAGTAAAATTTCCATTATTTAGGTAAAAAGATATAAGATGCTATACCCAGAGGGTAAATGTGTACCCTATATAACTTTTGTTCTCCATTTACACATCCTGTCATAAGTAATATTTTTCATTTCAAACTCTACTTAGACATAATTGACATCATATTTCATGAATTTAATAGGTATGTTGTGCCCACCCACAAACACTTCAGGTTCTTCATGAACTCTGCTATGTTGTTATTTTGATGATTCACATTTAAATCAAAGTTTCAGAGACAACCATCCAACTCCTACATTTCTGACAGGTTAATATTATTCTGGATACTTTGGTTTTTTTCTTCTTTGCTTATCTAACTGCACACCCAGGTATTGGCTAGGAGTGCACTCAACTCATAGGGGTGCCATAGAGTATTTTAAGTTATACAATTTTAAAAGTCTGAAAGAGTCATAGATACTCAACTCCTGTTGAAACTAAATGAATTATAAATTCCAAATAGTTCACAATTTCTCTATTAGATGGTGCTAATAGATAGGATTCCATCTCATTCCCACAAAGCCTAGGTTTTTCCAGTGGTTCCTGCAATAAAAAGAAAGCATCACATACACACACACACACATATGCACCTACGTTGTTTGTATAATATATATCAATGTAAAGTAGGGTGTGAATATGGTGACATCCATTCTGATTCCACTCTCTCAGATACTGCACAGTGCTACACAGATTCAAATATCTCATTCCTGAATAATTATGCTTTTTTAAAGGATGAACAGATTTTTTTTTTTTTACAATTATATGTATTACTTACATCTACTAAGTTGCTGGAACAGAAGTACTTATATTGTTCGACCCTTACTGCATACTAAATGAAATGTTATTTTCTTTTTCTAGGGACACTGTGAAGAAACTGATCAGGAAGATAAGAGGTCTGTGAGCAGAAAAAATACCAGAAACCTCTGTGACGGTCATTTTCCCTAATTTGTGAGCTTCCTATGTTTAGGGGCTAAGTCAATCTTGTTTACTGTTTCATTTCTATCACCTATTACTGCATGTGGCCTATCATTACCATTCAAATTTACATGATGAATGTTTTATTCAGTAACCAAATGACATAAATGGTCTTGATAAGTAAGCCAACTGCTACTAAGGCATGAAAAGCTAAGAAAATTAAATGTTCATGTTCAAAGACGTGTTTCTTACCAAAAATCAAAGATATGTATAAGTTTTAAGTAGAAAATAAATTTTGGTGAAGTCCTGCACATATTAAGTGAAATACTACACATTTTGATCTTTTTTAGAAATATGAGAAAGCAATTTTGGAAATCATTTTTGTGAGTGGTAAAAGACTCATCAAAATGAGAAATAAAACTATTTGAAAGTCAAAAAAGGAGGAGAGCAGGTAAGTTCTTGATTGTACATATGCATTTTTTTTATTCTTAAAAATGTGTCTCAAGTAAAATTCAATCTTTTGTTCTTACTTCATCTTTTCATGAAGTAACAGGTGGCAAATGTACCAGTAAAGATAACAAACTAGTTTTTTCAGTGAATAAGTATTCCAGTATTATTAGGAGATGATAACTATTATCTACTGCTACACAGTAACACTGCAAAATGTAGAAGCTTAAATTAAAAATTGACTGATGTTCATAAAATTGGCGATTGACTGGACTCAGACAGCCCATTCTTGGAGTCATTCAGGAGAATGTGATCAGGTATTGATTCACTGCAGGGTCAGAAGAGCTTCACTCCTACATCTGGCACTTGGGCTGGGAGGAGTTAGTGCTAGTTGAGGCTGTTCCTTCCCGCATGGTCATTAGGTATGTCTCACAATCTGGCAGTGTCCAAAAGTCCAGTATTTTACAAGCCTGCTGACTTCCTGAAAAAGTGTTTCAAGGAATCAAGGCAAATCCTGCATGGATTTTTTTTTTTAACAAAGTTTGATAATCACACACAATCAATTTCTGTTGCATTGTATTAGCTCTAAGTTGGTCACAACATCAGTCAGATTCAAGTTAGATTCATTATTTGAATTATGTTTTCAGCATACCAAATTACCAAGAAGGGACTTAAAGGGACTCACAAATACTGAGACTATGTTAATTTGTGATTATGAGGACATACTTGAAGATAAGCTTGTTTTAAGTGCTCATAGAATAGAGGGCTATGGCGGTAACATGTGTCTTATGCGTTTGAAAGTATGCAGTCTGAAGAAAACCTGGCTAATCATTTATGTTAAAGAAAACTAACATTATAAAGTTAAGTTCCCAAGAATGAGACATCCTATTTAATCTCTTCTAATATGAGCAATTAGCATATCTTTATGATTAAATAAGACCAGTCTCCAATTTTGTACAAACATGGTAGAAAATAGCCTTTTCATATTGACCAAATATTGAGAAAAATTGTTTTGTTAAATTACTTTACTGCTTGCTTTAGTTTTCTAAATTTGATAAACTGGTCTCTACATGGGTTAGAATTATCAAATATGAGAAATATGGGTTTTTCAGTGGGGAATAAAATGGTGAAGCTTAGTCACATGTTAAAAATATACTTATCTCCCAAATAAAATTTGACATTTTAATTATCATGACAAATAGTGGCTGAGCACATAGTAGTTAATCTAAAATATAGAGATAAAATTAGGGAACAGCATTTCTGTAGGTACATTTGCTGTGTTTTCTTCTCATTACTAATGTGCTATTAGGTCATTAGTTAATGTCACATTACTTTTATCTCTTAGAAGAAATCTATTCCTCACCTGTCTTAGATAATGAATCTACTTTTTGCCTGGGTCAGATAAATATTTCTAGACCTGCTTTGTTGAACTCTCACTAATATCATGAAGGCTGCTGAAGAAAGCTGGTGGATTTCAGAGACAACCCAAGAACTTCATGCTTCAGAGCATCCTCATCATGGCTGTTGGACAGTAGGCTGAGACAGAGACAGTAGGCTGGGTCAGAGACAGTAGGCTGGGCCATAAGTTGGCTATCTCTTTGCCTTCATCTTTGCCTTGTTCCTCATTATTTGTATTAGTCATCTTTTCAGCCTATCAAATTACCACATATGTAAAGTTTATACAATATGATAGATGATCTCAGTTCCTGTGGGTTAAGTCTGGCATAATTTAGTTCTTCTTCTACTTAAGAGTCTAAAGGTGCTCTCAGATTGCTGGCAAAATTTATTTTCTAATAATTCGCTTCTTGGTGGCTGTTGGCTGTAGATAGCTTTTAGATTTGAAAAGATGCCCATGGTTCTTTGCTTTATGGACTTCCTCAAATGTCTGTTACTTTCTCAAGTCAGTAAGAAGATTCTCCTAGCATGTCTTTTACCAAAAGAGACATATGATATAACAAAACCACAGGGACAATCTACTATTGTGTTATATTCTAGGGAGAAGTAGCAGAGAATGTCCTGTCCATACTCAAAAGGAAAGGATTACAAAGTAGTATGAAGACCAGAAGGTGGGGAACAGGGAGTCGAAGGAGGCACCCTGAGACGGTCTGACACACCATTCTTTTTTTTTTTTAAAAAAGATTTATTTATTCATACAGAACTGGGGTATAGGCCAGAGGTGCTGGGCTGTGAGAGACCTTCACCAGAGACAGAGTGGGGAGCAGAATAGGACAACTGGTGAAGTACACTGCTGAGGGGAACAGCAGGCGGGTCAGGAGAGGTCAGGTGGGTTACCTCCGGGGCTGGGGATCAAACTCATGCTGAAGTGGCTTTAACTTCTTAGTGCTTTGCTTTAACCCATTGTGCCACCAGGGAGGGCTCTGACAAACCATTCTTAAGCTCCATCTATAATAGACAACGTAAGGTTCTATATTGTTTGATACGGTATTTTAATATATGTGCTTCTCCTCATTTTGATTATCATCTCTGTACATATTGCTAAGTAAGAATTCATTTATCCCACAAAATAAAACTCTCTTACATAGTTGAATAATTTTGCTGAACCCTTCCTTGACAAAAGACATATCACAATCTCTTGTTCCTCTTTTGGACCTTTTGCTTGTTTATTTTCCTTGACACTAATGATACATTACCAAAATTTGTTTAGTGGTATGATTCTTGCTTTTGTGGGACGCTACAAAAATGGGCTTATATCTTAACTACATTTTCATTTTCAATATTTGTCACAGAACCTAATGCCTAATAATTTGGTTTAATGAATACTTCACTGATATCTTGGAAGAAGAACTCTTCCAAATAGTCTATGTGTTGACTGTGTATTTATTAAAGAAGCAATACAATTCACCTTTACCATGCCAGTTTGCTTTACACTGGCAAATGGTAGATCCTGTTTCTATACAGCATTCTTCACCTTTACTTTTTTTCCTACAAACATAGGGGCACATTTCCTGGATATGACCAAACAGATTCCTTTTGTCATCTTGAATAATAAGAAATATTTCTCTACAATTACAGTTTGAGTAGAATGATAGCAAAAATTACCCTTAAAATAAGCTACCTCCCCTAACAAAATATGTGAGGAGTCAGACTCAACTCTGTCTCAAAAAAAAAACAACAAAAAAAAGCCATTTAAAAAAAATCATTAGCTTATTTTGCAAATATTCACAAAGTAAAGGGGGGTATATCTTCTTTTCATACCAGATTAGGCTTTGTTACAGCAACTGTTTTGAGATGTATTTCATTTAGATAATAGATACAAGAATCATACTCATTCTATTCATGGCTTCTTTTTAGGTTTTAAAGAAACATTTCCAGAGTACTCGTTATGTTCAATTCTGACTTTACTCATTGAATATGTGATAATAGAACCACAGGGGAAAAAAAAAAGATTCATATGAAAAAGCAAGAGGTATGTGTTTAAAGATTTGTTTGTTATCAGGAAATGTTAATGCTGAATAATAATTACCATAATAATCTGTGCTTTCTAGATACTGCTAACTTGTTAGTGCTTCTGGATATTTGAAATTACATTTTCTTAATAAATAAAATAGTAAACTACTTTTTTCTCATCTGTATACAGAATCAACTAAAAAATTATACCAGTAAAACTGCATATTGGGTACTCAAATCATTCCTAAAGCATTTATAAAACTTGGAATAAATGTTGTGACTTAGGTCAAACACTATCTCTATAGAGATAGCACTTACTAAAACCGTGTCTCTAGATCAAAGAATGGGAAAACATGTCTTTAGAAGCATATTCACTTCAAAGAAAAAAAAAGGAAGGAATAAGAAATTAAATATTCTCTAAATCAGCATTTTTGAAGAATTAGTTCATTTCAGAAGCTTGAATTAAAGGTTATTATCTACTGGACAGGTAATTAAAGAAGTTAATGAAGATATTTTCAGAGAAAAAACAGAAGGGAATGAAGCTTTCCTCCTTTCAACAGTGGAGGGGAAAACTAGAGAAAAGTTTATCCATCTATTGATAGTTTATTACATTGACTATACATTCTTTTGCTCTATCTGAAGTGCTCATCTAGTTTGGCGCTTACTGTTAGATTTGGGAAAACTACTTAACCTCCCTAAGTAGCAATTTCTCTATACATAAAGTGCTCATTAAAATAGTACCTACATTACAAATTTGTTGTAAAGATTAAATGATGTACTTCATGTGCACTTGTCATAGTGCCTGATTCATGATGAATTTTCAATATATAGAAGGGCGAAATAATGTCTGTACCATATGCAGGATGATCTCACAGGTACCAAAAACTGGGAAATGTTTGATCACTTGCATTATGAATTGTCTAAGCTATCCCTAATTTACTGATATGTGTGTTTGACATGGGAGGTTAAAGTACTGAGAAGAATTAGGTTAGTCTGTCATTAGCACTTAGTGTCTAGTTAAAAAAAAAAAAAATCTGACTCTTAGCCAAAAGGAAAATTACTATAAAAATAGGATGTTTCTTTGAATTCAAAAGAGGTATAAAGAAATAACCAGCTGCTGAGGGGTCAGTAATAAGGTGACATGTAACTGAAATGAAGGAATAAATATCAGCCATCTTTTTCCTTTGGATTTCTTGACTCTTTAAAGAGATAAAAATCTATTTGTGGTTAAACCATAGTCTTTCCTCTTGGCTTATGTGGGTAGTGAGAAAGAGGCTCTAAAGTTAATAGTTGAACTATAGATTTTTCCTAAAGAGGGGACTCAGCAATGTGATTTAGCAAATTTTCAAAATTACTCACAATGGAGAGGAAATAATTTTTCTTATGGGGATTGAGAGATGTTAGAAAGGTCTTATTGGTTCAAGCATGCCTGAAAGCAATATGTAGCTACAAACTACTCTGAAAACCTTGTGCTTGTCAAAGACCACTTAAATCCTAGATCAGATGATCTAATGGAGAAAGATCTTATGACTTCAACTAACATTGTTGTCAATATAAGTAACACTTTTAATAAAAGATTCATTTTATTTTTCCAAGGTAAAACTTTCTATTGAACAACACATTGGATCCTTTAGTACTTATATTTATGGAATGAAACATCTGTTCTTCTGTAATTCTGGTCTTACTCAGTTTCTAAGACTTTAATAGAAGAAGTTAATATCCTTTTGGGGGACAATATTACAAAAACGATGCTATGACTAAGTCTTCATATTGTCATTTCTCCTAGCATGGATTGATGGCGTGACTGATTTAGTTATTAGTTACCAGTTTGCCAGTAATTGGAAATACTGTGTTCATCTGTGTTACAAGGGAGTTCTTAGGGGCTTTATAGGAATTTACGATAATTGAAAACTGTCATATTAAGTCCTAACTAACTCTGTAAGGCTATTTTATTTCATGGAATATATTTGACCTTAAGATAATATCTCATTTTACTCTTTTGGTCTTTGATTTTTAATTCTTTAAAGTGCTTTAACTTTAATATATTAAATTTTTCCTAAAGTGCTCTTTATTAACTTCTTGGCTAACAAAGCGAGGGTGATACTGAAGAAACAAGTCTACATTATCTATTATTAAGTACATAGCACATTTTATTACTTATTGCAATGACTTTTCATGCACAGTTCAAGTGGAATAGATACAGTAATATTATTTTCCAAAATGTTACTTCAGAGAGTCATTTATAAAAATTGAAAAAGAAATTAGTTACAAATATATTATATATTTCAGTTAGATGCTACATATATTCTGTACCTTAGAGGTCATTCTAGCGTTATATTTACACTGCCAAAAATTAATATTTCTATTCAGACAAAACATTTAGGGAACTTTAAAATCTCTTCATCACACTCAATTAAAAACATTATGCCCAAAATGTCAGAATTCTTATCAAATGCTAAGTGATATATGGGGAAAGGAATGTCTGAGTATCTAAAAGCTAATCAAGAATTAAATTGCTCCTAAGCATCAAATAATATACAAAGCAAAATACCTTTGTTGTAACTATTTTCTTACTGTTTCAGTTTTCAAATGTTGGTTTACCTTTCCACTCACTTGTGGATATTCTTGTTTAAATCTAACATGAAATAAAAAAAACATATATAGAAATAAATCTTTACCTTTAAATTTTTTTTGTCTTTACATTGGGTTAAGATAAAATTGCTATATTCCAAATGTGGACTAAGAAGCTTAAAAATGCAATGGATTCAAATGTGAATATTTTTGTTGGTACTTGTGATGCAAAAATATAAGAGTCTTTGAATTGCCCCACTGTTAAGGGCAAAGTACTGTCGGTACCACATCCAGTGTGATCACATGAGTACTAGAAACTGGAGAGTTTAAAAGTCCCTCTATTCTTTCCCTTTCAGGCGCTGCCTTCAGCTTTTGGAGCCACACTTTCATGTGTCCAGCCAGGGTAGCTGTGTTAACATTAGCAAAATCCCCCTGACAGAAAATAAGCCAGATTTTTACTGGTGTAAACAGATTTAAGGGCTGACTGGAAATCCACTTGATAAAATAAATATATATTTATTTTCCTATCCTCATTTATTTCTCATACTTGTATTTTTTAATGACACAAAGGAACCCAAATCTTAATAATAAATGTAGCACACACACACACACACACACAAGACTGTTATTATCCTATAATAACAAAATCCTGTCATCACCATTTCATTGATGAATTATTACTAGGGTTGCATACATCTGTATTTCTATAAATGAGATCTGAAATCACACTTTTCTCATCTCCTTTAGCTTCCACAGCAACCCTAGGAAGAAGATATTGGCTCAACTTCACAGAAGAAAAAATGAAGCAAAGAAATATTCAGGAACATAGTCCAGAACAAGGATACTTAATATTTAGAAGAATGACTCGAGTTCTAACTTAGGCCCACTTCATTACAAGCTGAGTACCTTTTCATTATTCCATCTTGTCAACTGGATGTTTCTATCAGCAGTGTGTGTGTGTGTGTGTGCGTGTGTGTGCACTGACCTAGAAAACCATAATGTGTGTGGCCTAGTTAACAGTAGAGGATTTCCCCAGTTTGAACAGTTTCTGGTTTTAAAATAAAATTTAACCTATCTCTTCAGATGAAAGAGAATATATTTACATGAAATTACTACACAGTTGAATAATAAATCACAGCCAAGTTTTATACAACTTTACAGTTTCCAACATATTTTCATATTCAGTAATTTCATTTTCAAATATGTGTATATATATATGTATATATATATATATATATAAATATGCATTTTCAGATCAGATTCAATTAATGCCAGTAAGACTGAGAAGCTTACAGGTGGTTCAGAGTTAGTGGCTAAAAAAATATATGGGCCAAAGCAAATGAGAAACAGTATTATATTATAGTAAAAAAACTAGCAAAAAAAAAAATCTCTGAATCTGGAGTTCCAGAATTTTGCTGCTCTTTGTAGCTGGACAGGAACACAGTTCTAGAAAACCTTAGTCATCGCCACTCAAGGGAACAGTTTCTTCATCTTTAAATAAAGGAATTAAATTAGAGCTAATTCCACAAGATTCTACTAGCAGACGACCTCCAGATACAGGTTGGTCTGGATAATACTGTCTAGAAGTATGACTCTCTGCTCCTTTCCCAGCAGATGCCACTGCCGCCCCACACAATCCCAGACCATATTTTTCCTTGGCACGTAGCTGCCCAGGTTTCTCTTTGTATGTGCTGTCCTTGGGTGGCCTTACATCTACCAAGTTCTGCCCCTTCTTCAGCCCCAGCAATAATACAAAAGGTATAAACAATGAGTAAGGAGAAGACTTGCAGGTTTTGCTGAAAAGGGAGTAGGGGGGGGTCACAGGAGGAATCTCATAGTGCACACTCATGCACACACCCCATTCAGTCTCATATTATACATTCCTTTTCCTAACAGTCATGTTGGGCACATGCCAATGGCAATTTTTCATTCATCTGCCCACACCTACTTTCTCTTCCAGGTATTAATCAGCTCATACTGCCCTAACAAGATACCACAGACTGGATGGCTTAATGATAGAAATCTATTTTCTCACTGTTCTGGAGACTAGCAGCCGGAGATCAAGGGTGATTTTCTGGAGAGTTGCCTCCACCTGGCTTGTAGATAGTTGCCTTCTCACTGTGTTTATGGTTATAATCTTGCACATGCACGCACATATGGACACACACAGGAATATGCTCTCTGGTGTTTCTTCCTCTTCTTATAAGGGCACTGATACTATTGGATTAGTATTCCACCCTTATGATTTCTTTTATTTTTAATTATCTCCTTAAAGGCCCCATCTCCAAATAGTCACACCAGAGACTAGGGCTTCAATATGACTGGGGAGAGGGGAATACAATTCGGTCTGTAACAATCCATTATAAAATTTCTCTCAGCATTTCTTTCTCTTCTTATTTTTGTTCTAACACTACTGTGCTATGGCCATGAAACATCCAAATTCTTTTATTCTCAAAACCTTCCAGGATCTAATTTTGAAATGTATTACAAATTCATGGGGAAGGGAAAAGAAAAGAAAGGGAAAGAAACAGAAGGAAAGACAGACTTCCATTGTTAGGTCAAACCTCTTGAAAAGTAGTTTTATATAAATGACATTTTCTTTTTCTCTATTGCACTGGTTCTTAAAAGTACAAGAAAGTGATATAATAAATCTCCCAATATAAATATGTAAATATTGTTAGACCATCTTTCTCTTATAGGGTTTGGGTGACATAATGAAAGAATATAAAGAACTGTGAATTCACAGAAAGAATATTGTGATGACACAAAGGCTTCACTAATACAATGGCTAAAAAGTCTACTTTAAAACCTGCAAAGTATTAGTGGACATGCTTTAATCAGTCAGACAGAATTTTTACTTTCTGAATACATCATAATTTTATAATCATTGCAGTGCTTAGAATAGGGATGGGCAGATAAGGGTTATTTTAATCAATACTTATGAAATCAATGAGTTACCTTTCACACTGAAAAGCATGATTCTAAGTCTTAAATTTGTTAATCTTATTTTGCTATATTGTATACATACATATATATGTAAAATATGATACACACATACATATATATAGGTAAATTCCACTGTCTTACCTTCAGTCGGGCTTGTGGTAAGATACATGTTAATGCTTTGTTGACAGGCCACAATATAAATTAGAGGCATTATAGTTCAAAGAAGAGGAATTTACCTCCACTTTCCTTTTCCTCCACATTCCTCTGCATGATGCGTGGGTGTTGACATCCATTTGTCCCACCTGGGCCCAACTTCAAATATGTGTGGGTGCTTTTTATTCTGGATTGTATCCAGGTGGAGCGGATGACCAACCCACAGTTCTCTCTAGAGTGGGGATTTAGTAAAGAAGTTGAGTTACCCTCCTGGCACAAAGAATAACAACACAGCTGAGGAGGATTGATGTTATTTTTCAGCCAACAAGAGAATTTCCGAGCATTGCTTCTATGAGAAGCCTATGGAAGAAGTTTGAAATAGTTCATTCAGGGTTTTATGCTCAACATTATTTAAATTTTCTGGTTAAATTAAAAACATTAAGACCTGTTTAAAGGTCTCAAAGAAGTTTGGGAATATCAAAATAGTCTTACTAGAAAATGCTTGAATGGCTTAGTCATACATTTTCAAAAATATTTTGAAAATTTTCTTCAGAAATAATATATTTCAAGGAATTTTATTTTAATTAGCACATTCATTAGACCACGGGCCTCTGGTGTCTGTTTATAATTATATAATCAAATTTTAAGAAGTTATATCTTAATAGATATGAAGAAGAGACATTCAGTTTTTATAATCAATTAAGATTCACCCTGACATTTTACCTTTAGACAAAAGGTTTTAAATGATCTGTGCATAATTAATGAGTGGTCTGAATAAGGATTTAGGCAACACTACATACCCTCAGTTATGTAGCAAACACAAAGGATTTTACCAGTCCTCCATCCCTTTTCCTATGAAAATAGCTTATCTTAAAGTTTGTTTTTTCAGCTTCTAAAAGGATTTCTGATATACAATTCAGGCTCAAATCCTGCTGAATTATGCTCTAGCTGGGTGCCATTGTTGATTTATTTCATCTGTATAAGTATCAGTTTCTTCATTTGTTAGACAGGGAAGAGTGGAGCTAATAATAACCAATGCAGCAAGTTGCAGTGATTGCATAATTCAGATAATCGATGACAGGCACAGAGGCTTACTAAATGCTTGATAAATGGGAGTGGTGCTGTAGTTAAAGGGCAAGGGGCTCTATTTAGTGACGTCATAAAGCTGAGTCCTAGCCTTCCCTGCACATTAGACTCACCGGGGGAACTTCTAAGAAACACCAATGCCTAATTCCATTCCTGGAGGTTAATTAAACTTAAATCTCCTGAGGTGGTGCTAATGGACAGCCATGATTGAGATCCACTGCAATAGACCCTCTGCTTTTCAAATCTATAAGCACTTTTATTTTTTAAAGATTTGTGTTTATTTATTTATGCATACAAGAACAGGGTTATAGGCCAGAGGTGTGGAGCAGGGGGATGGGGAGGTGAGAGAATTCACTAGAGATATATTAGTGAGCAGAATAGGCAAATTGACTGAAATACAATGTTGAGGGGAGCAGCAGGCGAATATGGAGAAATCTGCTGGGCCATGTAGGTGAGCTCCCTGGCAGGGGCTTGAACACATTCCACAGTGGTTGGCAATAGCTTGATAGAGCACAGACTTTAACCCCAGTGCCACCTGGGAGGCCCTATAAGGCCCTTCGTTAGTGATAACAAAACCGATATTCTGATTTTACAGATTGAGGTAATGGCTGGTATAGTTCAATGATTTGTCAAGTAATTAAATGTTAGCGAATATGAGCTTCCTGATTTTAGTTCAGAGGACTTCCCTTCTGATGAGAAAAATAAAAACCTAATGTATGCCCATGATTATTTTACGGACTTTGGTTTATTAAATGACCCAGTGATAATATTTTGTAGCAAGTGGTTTAAAGAATCTTGCTGGTGTACTAGGCTCTTTTGATGGGATGTATCTTAGAGCTTTGTTGTGCTGGGTCTCTTTTTGAGAAGCCATAACATACAAGACAAATGGATTCTTTATTGGAAAACAGAGCTTCACATTGCTTACCTGCATATATTCTTTGGGACAATATTTATTCAGCTCTTTTGAGCATTTTTTTTAAAGATTTATTTATTTGTACTTACAGAATTGGGGTACAGGCCAGAGGCTCAGGGGTGGCGAGAGGCTTCACCAGAGACAGAGTGGGGAGCAGAACAGGCAGATCAACAAAGTACACTGCTGAGGGGAGCAGCGGGCAGGTCAGGAGAGGTCTGCCGCGCCATATGGTCACCTCCGGGGCAGGCGGGAATCGAACTCATGTGGATGTGGCTTTAGCTTCTCAGTGCAGTGCTTTAACCCGCTGCGCCACCAGGGAGGGCCCTCTTTTGAGCATTTTTAATCAGATTTTTTATTAAGTTGTTTCTATTGAGTCATTTATATATTTTGTATATTAATGCCTTACCTGTGACTATGGTATGCAAATGTGTCCTCCCATTTGTGACAACATGAATGGAATTGGAGGATATAAGACTGAGTGAAATTGGACAGAGAAAGACAAATACTGATCTCACTTATATGTGGGATCTAAAAAGTGAACTTGTGGAAATAAAGTACAATAATGGTTACCAGGACTGTGGGTGTAAGGGAAAAGGGAGATGGGGAGATTTTGATGAAAGGGCATAAATTTCTAGTTAGAAGATGAATAAATCCTGGGGTTCTATTGCAAAACATTGTGATTCTAGTTGACAATAATGCATTATAAACTTGAAAGTTGTGCAAAGGGTAAATGTTCTCATTACAAAAAGGAAATGGCAATTACATGTTGTGATGGAGGTGTTAGCTACGGTTACAGTAGCAATCATTTCGCAATATATGCATATCAAACCAAAACCTGTACACCTCAAACTCACATAATATTATATGTTGTATTTCAATAAAGCTGGGAAAAAATGAAAAAGGAGTTATGTGTTTGATCTCTAAAGTCATGTTCATATCCAAAACATTCTCCACTGTGCTGAGCTTCTTAGGTACTTAATGCAAGTACCCAACTGGCACTAAGCTCCAAAATTCTCCATCCATATCAATAACTGTACCTCTGTGAAATTCCATAGCTGTTGCCTCCCTCATAGCCTCCAGTCACACAGCTGCTGGAACAGCGCCACTAATTAGGTGATATTCCCCCCA
Source organism: Condylura cristata (assembly GCF_000260355.1). Classification (NCBI taxonomy): domain Eukaryota; kingdom Metazoa; phylum Chordata; class Mammalia; order Eulipotyphla; family Talpidae; genus Condylura; species Condylura cristata. The sequence goes on along the minus strand of NW_004567108.1, from coordinate 51,320,083 downwards.
GCATCTGGATGTTGCTGTGCAGTCCTTTCCATTGGGCTCTCTGTTCCCTTAGGGCTCATTGTGTGATATGCCCTTTCCACTGGAAAGGCTCTCATATGCCTTTTGGGGTGCAGTTGTATGGCAAACACCACTAAGGAAAGTTCAGGCAAGTGACTCTTGAGTGTAATGTGACAAAGGAAGGCAGAGTTAAACTGATCTCTTACATGACTCAGTTGGGATATCTTCTAGGAAGCAGTAAGATATAACTGTCTATAGCTTGGGGACAATAGGCAATAACCATGTATTGCTTGTTCGAAAGTTGCTATGAGAGTAAACCTTAAAAGTTCTTATCACGGGCCCTCCCTGGTGGCGCAGCGGGTTAAAGCGCAGCACTGAGAAGCTAAAGCCACTTCCACATGAGTTCGATCTCCGCCTGCCCTGGAGGAGATCCACATGGCGCGGCAGACCTCTCCTGACCCGCCCGCTGCTCCCCTCAGCAGTGTACTTCGTTGATCTGCCTGTTCTGCTCCCCACTCTGTCTCTGGTGAAGCCTCTTGCCACCCCTGAACCTCTGGCCTGTACCCCAGCTCTGTATGCACAAATAAATAAATCTTAAAAAAAAAAAAAGTTCTTATCACACACGAAAAAGTTTCCAACTATGTGTGGTGGTCATCTTGTAGTGTGTACTATTTATGTTGTACATTGGAGACTACTATGTTTTATATTAATTATATACCAATAAGAAATAATTGTGTTAATATATTTTCTGTGATAGACAATCAGAAGCATTTAGTGTTGGGTAGAAAGAAAGACCCAATATGTACATTAGAATGCCATTTCAAGAATTTCTGAATAGAAAACTTTTAACTCTTTTCTGTCTGTCTATCTATCTTCCTATCTATCTATCTTCCTATCTATCTATATATGTACACACACATATATACATATATATATATATATAGATATATATATAATCTCAAGAAAACATGTATCCTACTGCTTATTATTTCAAAAATATTAAGCTATATGAGATTGTGTGATAGGAATTGATAATTGAAATCATTTTTGGATGTAATAAAAAGTTAAGGTTTGGACAAACCGTTGCTCTCAAAGAAATTGAACTGCACCAGGACTAAAATTTTCAGATTCATCCTCCTTCTGCCAAATGTTATTAACACCAAGTTAAAAGTGGGCCTGCTGTCACTGTGACCTCAGATGACCTCTTAATTTCTTGAGTTCAAGTCCAATTAACCTTTAGGAAGAGGCACAACTGTTCTAACCAGACAAGTCAATAGAATCCAATAGTAATCATTTCGTTTTTCTGCCTTGTCAAAGGGTGGTCCTCCCACTAACCCATTTCACACAAAGGTAGTCATTTATCACCGTTTAGAGAACTGTACCGAGTGGTGTCCTAGCCCTGCCCAGAGTCCATTCATCAATTGCACAGACAGGAGCTGGGGTGTGCCCCGCTTTGGGAGAGCTTAGCAGAAGGGGCTGCTTGAAAACCTGCCTTGTCTGTCCAACCTGTTGGTGTGCTTTGCATTAATAGTACCTAGAGTTTGGACTCAAACTTATAATGGTTAATGACTAATGTATTTCCTTCAAAGCATGTCATTTTTTTCTTGATTAATAAAGTTTTTTTTTTCCCCCAGAGCAGACAGACATGGTTATAATTCTTTTAAAAATACCCACTTAGAAAGTAAATAGAGAAAATAAATATGAAAAAGGAATTGGTGGGTACAACCAAAGATAGCTACTACCTAGCTCCAAGCTGGAAAACTGAATGAAGAACATGACCTGTGCATATCACATGGCACAAAGTTTACTTTAAAGCAGTTGTAGACAATTGTTTAGAAATATTCTACCATGTTTGTTGTGATACATATATTTCCAGAAGTAGTTCTCTATTTTTTTTTCTGGAATAACTTCTTTTTCTCCAATATTGATATTTATAAACTGGCTTATTAGAATTTGAATTCTAAAAGAATCTAAGAACTAACTATGTTCAAATATTATCAGTACCTTCAATTAAATATCAGTGTGGAAGTCTACATATATATATACATCTATATCTATATATATACATCTATATGATATGCATATATGCAGAGTGATGCACATATATGCATTTCTAGACCATAAACATACATCTCAATTAGTTTTCTTTAACTTTGATTTTTATCATTTACATGAATGTGAAAAATTGCAAATAAGAATCTGACTTACAAGAAAAGATGTAGTGCCTCTACTAGGGTATTCATTTAAAGCTAATAGACAATTTTTTAAATACAGTTTTTACTTTCATATTGGATCTCTGGAAGATATGACTCTTTAATTTTTTATCAAAAATGCACAACTTTTGAGTTAAAGATGAAAGTCTTTGGCATCACTAATAGAGATCTTCATATTTTCTCTTTTGGTCGGTTTATTTTTCTTTTATACTTCTTCCCTTACTCAAGAAAATTCATTGTAAGATGCAGGCAGGGTACGAAATTGGGAGAATGAGCAATTCCAATCTCAGAAAGTAACTCAGCAAATGCAAGGTCACTAAACCTGTAATAAAACCTAAGATACAAGGTACATGGAACTGAGTTTTTATTTCTAGAGCAACATTGTTAAGTAGAACTTTCTGTAAAGATGAAAAAGTTTTAAAGTCCACTGCCCAACACAGCAACTACTGGTTATTAGTTATAGTTCCATTTGGCTCTTGAGCACTTGATTAGAACAAGTGTTACTGATGAACTGGTAGCACTTTGAGCATCACCTTAGTTTTCACTGGGTATCAATGAGTAGGCATAATTAATCTGTCGTTGTTATATGTATATATAACTATATATAAACTATATATATATGTATATATATACACACATATATAGTTTCAAATATACAATAAACCTTCAATTGTTTCTACTTTTACAATCTCATTAAATCTGTGGCTTTCTATTGTATATATACTTATCTGTGCATGGACAGAATATGCTGTTCTTAATCTCACTTAAGCATGCCTGAGCCTCAGCATGGATAGTAACAGACATACGTGGGAATTAGAAATGTCTTTAATAGGAGTTAGGACATAAAACTTTACGTCATCTCACGAACTTCCAGGAGGATAGTTACAATATGTGGGGAGCTTGGTATCTATGGATTAATTGGTAAACATGAAGACTTAAATGCTAGTTAACACAGGAAACTATTTTGCATCGTGTTTCATTCATATATTCCTTTGTGTTATGAGAATGTCTAATGAAAACAGATTGACACTGACAGTAAATAATTCGAGTTCTACAGAGATTGAAATAAGTAAAAATTCAAACAACTTTGAATTATTATTAGATATGAAATATTGTTTGCATGAATTAGCAAACTGTCTACCATGACTGTTCACATATATGAGATAAAAAACAGCAGTGAAAAAAATCTCTCTAATTTAGTTGTTCAGTTTCCTACCATCTTGTATTAAAAGCTATCTAATAGAATTTATAGTTGGAGAAACCTTTTAGGCAGCACTCTTTGTATTTTTTATTAAGTCCAAACTCAGAGAATCTACTTAATGTCAATTTTGTACAATGGTTATACTGCACAGCATATTTTATTTTAAATCTGCAGGACATAATGATAAATTGATAATTGACCCCAAGGCCATTATAAATAAAGAGGCCCTGTTTTTCATTAGTACAGTATTACCTACTCATAAGGGAAAGAAGACGAATACTAATTTGGTCCAGAGAAGTGAACAATCAAGAACTCATGATTTTAAAACACACATTTACAGGAGGCAAATTTCTAGTTGTGAACAGTAAAATAAAATGCAATTATAGGAACATATGCTTAGAAACATGTCCAAAACAGTTTGTGTTATGTGCTGATAAATAGAACATTCTTAATTGTGTTTACCTTAAAAAATGTCTAGCTGAGAGCTAAACTAACTAATGTCAAGTAATACAGTTCATGGGGGTATTTTTTTGTTTAGGGATATCCAAGTATAATTGTCTCACCTTGACATCCCCACTCTAGGTGAGAACAGTTTTTATTAAAGTTCATTCATGTGGAGAAGTCATTGAAAATATGCTGACCATATACTCTTACATCACCATACAAGGGCCACCTGGCTTAGATCTACTGCCTCTTGCTTCTTTAATAAGTCAACAAAATGTGCTTAGGGATTCTTGCTACAAGCAAGGATATCATGAAGATTGCAGTCTATAAAATTTATTCACTGATTTTGAAAATTCAAATATATAGAGAAAGGGCACTTCCAGACAGCAAAACATTATAATAGAAGCTATTAGCCAAGTGTTCTGTCTATGCAAAAATGAACAAATGAATAAAGAGATATTATGCATGTAAGAGAGCTAAAAGAATATCCAGAAATACATGGTGTTAAAAATATTTTTGAAGGGGCAGTATACTTTGTCAATCTGCCTGCTCTGCTCCCCACTCTGTCTATAGTGAATTCTCTCCCACCTCCTGAACCTCTGCCTGTACCCCAGTTCTGTAAGTATAAATAAATAAATAAATAAATCTTTAAAAATATTCTTGAAGGGTGAGCAGATCATCAACTTGGTAGGACACGGATATATTTTGTTTTAAGGATACTAGTAACACAACGAACAAAGTCTGGAGATATAATGGGAGAAATATCTAAAATTTGAACAATTAATAAGGAGCTAATATCTCTAAAGATATACCATTGTGCATCAAACAAAAGAAAAGATAGTCAACATCTTAGTTATATGGGAAGTCAAAGCCACAATAACATACCATTTCTTACATGGTATAAAAAATAAAAAAAGATGAACAATAACAGTGCTGGAAAGAATGTGCAGGAATTGCCGGTGGACTATCAAATGGGTAATTTAGAAATAACTTTTAGTTTCTAGAACAGTTAAAAATAGTTAACATGGACCCTCCCTGGTGGTGCAGCAAGTTAAAGCACAGCACTAAGAAGCTAAAGCCACTTCCGCATGAGTTCGATTCGCGCCTGCCCCGGATGTGACCACATGCGTGGCAGACTTCTCCTGACCCGCCCGCTGCTACCCTCAGCAGTGTACTTCCTCCATCTATCTGCCTGTTCTGCTCCCCTCTATGTCTCTGGTGAAGCCTCTTGCCGTCCTGAGGCTCTGGCCTGCACCCCAATTCTGTATGCACAAATAAATAAATCTTTAAAAAAATAAAGTTAACATGTAAGTCCTAAGTATTTACCCAAGAAAATTGAAAATATGTTCAATCTAGAACTTCTACATATTTATGTTAGATTATTTACAATAGCTAAAAGTGGAAACAACTGAAATGTTCATTAAGTGATGAATAAATAAACACGCAGATACATCCATGTAATGAAATATTATTTGGCCATAGACAAGAATGAATATAACATGATTTAGCTTTGAAAATATTCTTGGAAAAATAACATTTCACAAATTGCATGATTCCATTCCATAAAATATTCAGAATAGATAAATACATAGAAGCATAAAATAAATCTGTGGTATTAAAGAACAAAGAAAAGGAGTGAGTAGGGAATGATTCCTAATAGGTACAGAACTGCTTTTGAGGTGATAAAAATATTCTGAAATCAGTGGTGCTATCTGCACAGCTTTTAAAAATACCATAAACCAGTGAATTGTATACTTAAAAGAACATAATTTGGATAGGAGAATTATATTTTCATTTTTAGTAAAGCAGAGTGAGCTATAGATAGTGTGGGTGGTCTGAACAAAGGAGAACAAAGATTAAAAGGAAACATACCATATGTTATAATGTTGATGATAGTTTATGATACATGCATATATGTTATATGCATCTACATGACCATGTGTGTGTGTGTGTGTGTGTGTGTGTGTGTGTGTGTATCCAGTAGGAGCTGGATCTAACATGTCAGATAAAGGAAAATTCTGTGAGAACTCAAAGGGTAGGCAAAAGAGTTTGGCATTCACTCGATACTAATGAATCAAATTAATTTTGAAGTATTATTATTTTTTTCTAATTTTAAAGAGAAAAAAACTGAAAGAGTAAGATCAGCTACTATAATAATCAACAGCTTCCCTGAAACCTAAGAAAATATATCTAGTGGTTAAGTGGATGTGGAAAGAGAGTCATGAGGTGTGGTTGAGAGGTCAGGAATGGCTGAGAGTAGCAGTTTTCTTGAATCAGGAATTTCCTGCTGACTAGAAGGTTTCTATGTATGTACTAAGTAAAATGGAAAATAAATTTTAAAATACAAGAGGAAGTTTGAATTTTACATTAGAAACTTTATTAAGCATCAACTATGACCTCTTGAGATATTGATAATAATTTAACATGACCTCTTGAGAGATTGCTAATAATTTAGCAAAGTCTTTCATTCTTTCCAGAAAAAGTGACTTATCAACTGTAATAAAATTCAGTCTTAGAATTAGGGATTTAGCTAAATTTGTAAAGTACCTAAATTAAAGAGACTAAATTAAAAGTGGTTGTTAAGTATATAACATCTGTGGACAAAATAATTGCTGCTATATATATTAGATGTGCAATTTCACTTCACAATAAGAGGAAGTATATTAATGTTTACCTGTGGAAGATTTTAAAAAGGACATATACATGATACACCCCCCCCCCAAAATTAATTCTTTCCTCTTGCAGGCATCAGTGGTAAGCTGAATGGCTAATTGTCCTCTGATTTCCAATATTCACATTCCACACCCCAGTACAGTATTTTCCTAGTTTTGAATATATTGCTATGCTTAACAATTTTCATGGATACCAGTAGACAATAAATTTCTAAATTATTTCTGTTTATTTTTCAGAGAACATAATGGACAAAGACTGCAACAAGGACTGAGTTTGCTTGGGAAGAAGTCAAGGTCACTTTATGCATTAGAGAGCAAACATTATGAAGAGAGTATTTTGGATAAGTATATTCCATGCAGGAATAGACTTAACTTAGTAGGCATCTGACATAAGAAAAATCAAGTTTAAAGATATTTAGCATGGGCTCTACCTGGTGGCGCAGTGGATTAAAGCACAGCACTAAGAACCTTAAGCCACTTCAGCATGAGTTCTATCCTGCCTGCCCCGGAGGTGACCCACATGGTGCGGCAGACCTCTCCTGACCTAC
>NW_004567108.1:51301371-51312558 GCF_000260355.1 Condylura cristata | reverse complement strand
CAGTGTACTTCTCAGTCGGCCTGTTCTGCTCCCTGCTCTGTCTCTGGTGAATCCTATCACCCTCTGCATCTCTGGCCTGTACCCCAGTTCTGTATGTATGAATAAATAAATCTTTAAAAAAATTAAAAAGAAGTTGAATTGAGTAGAATTTGAGGAAGGCATTAAATGCAGCTGAATCTGATGTATGACAGTATCATATGGACAGCCTTGGATAACAGGAAGAATATCTGATGTGCTAAAGACAGAAAAGATGGATGAGAATAATGGAGGAGAGATTCCCACAGGTAACCACAAAGTGCTGTTTCTACGTGTCCAATAAAATGGTGGTGACATTAACAGAGAAACCAAACTTCAGAAAGGAGACACTGATATCATGTATTAGTTGATTCAACAAATACAGCTGATTTTCTTCTCTATCCCTTGCATTCAGTCAGTCATCAAGATAGCAGTGAAGAAAACAATAATCTCTGTTGTTCAGATATTCAAATTCACTGAGATTTTCTGTTACTGAAAATAACTGTAATAAAAGGTGATAAGCTAAAACAGAGCAAAGGGCATTTGGTGGAGGATGATTCAAAGAAACTATTGGAGAAGGATCTCTTTTAGGAGTGTGTTAAAAATTAATAGTTGCTCACGAGGTCAGATAATCTGAAAATGATTTTCAAAGTCAGAAAGTATATTTGCAGCTATAGGGAAACAAGAGGATAGGGTGCATTCTCACTAACAAGAAATCTGTTGAGGCCAGACCCTCAGGTACTAGGGAGGGAGAAGATGCTAGAAGAAATGGTGATAATACAGACTCAGTTTTCATTCCAATGATAATGGGGAGTGAGTAACATCTGTACAGCAGGAGAAAACCAGGATTATATTTACCTTCTAGAATGATTGATTTTATGGTGGGATTTGAAGGTGAAGGGGTGAGAAAGCTGACTAAGATTTTTGCTCTCTTTTGGAAGTGAGGATGAGGACTTCCACTGGGTCTAGCAGAGAGTATGAGAAAAAGGAACGAGTCAGGAGCTACTTAGGAGGTTGAGTTAACAGATATAAGTGATGGGATACAGGGAGAAAGTGAGAGGGAGTGGAAACTATCAAGGAAGACTGTGAGGTTTCTGGTTTATGTGACATAAAATGGATGTGTCTGTTACTGAGATATGGAAGACTGGAAGAGAAGCAGGTCTCCAGTGGAGGCGGGACAGACAATCAATTCACATTGGTGTATGGTGAAATACACTCCTTGGGAGAAAAATCAAGACTTTTCTTCTGCTTCATGTAGGTAGGGAAAAAGTGACTACCCTACACTTTTTGCATCCATGGTGAGAGCATGATACATTTTGTTCCACCAAGCTTCTTATTGCAATTTGTTTTAGAGTCTTTCAGCTTTTGATATAGACAATTTGGATCCCCCCAAAAAGCCATGCACATTTTTGCTCTTTTTTTTTTCTGTTGTTGGAATTGTATCAGTTATTAAATATTCTTTACTGAAGTAACACATGAGGTGAAAGGACTAGCCAGGTATTTGAAATTCATTATCTGGTTAATGATGTATGCTCAATGGGTCTAGCAATATTTACAGATAGCAAATCTAAAGAATGAGACTCATATTACAAGCTCCAGGTATTCAGAATATAGGGCTTGTTTTAGAGCCACTTGTCATAATCCAAATTAAAATTTGGCTTTGCCAAAGTGTATATCCAAATTTTGTGTTATTTCTTTATAAACATATCAAGTAATTCACTCTTTAGATAGTGCGATTTTACTCAGATTTTTTTGCTTCTTTCTCTCTTTCTATATATATATGTGTGTGCATATATATGTATATATGTGTGTATATATATATATATACTCACACATAATTCACAACACACATACATACACACATATACACATATATTAATTATGGCATTAATTTAAGTGATGGACATTTATTATGTTACACAAGTATATAGTCTTCAATTTCCTATCTGAAGACATTGATTTAAATTTATGTTATGATCAATTTTGTTGAGAAAATGGGGAGGGGGAGAGAAAGACTTCAGGAAGCAGGTACCTATGAAGGGGACAATAAATAAAAGGGAGATAATTGGACTAAGAAGTAAACTGCCATCTTCTAAATGCACATGTTTTTCTATGTCACCATTGACAGTATCTCTTAGTCTAGGTCTCATTCCATTGATGAAAGGGGGTTTCTTTACTTGTTTACTGCTTAGTAGAGGTCACAAAAGAGTGTTCAGCACATTATTTTGTATATGTTTGTGTATGAACAATTTAAAGAGATAAAGAAGATGCAAAATTAGTGAGAAAAGGCTAAGACTGGGGGTCTGAAATCCTGTTGCTGATACTAACTGCTGAAATTGCCAGAGCTTACATGATTTATCACTGGCAGTTCTCTAACTGTAGAAAAGTGCAAACAGTTATATATGAGGGAAACAAGGTGAGTAGCAATAATGGGTGAATATTACTTGAGGCATTTATAAAATACAAATTCTGGGTATGTTTTATAATATGTTTATGTGTCTTTTCAAACATTTTAAGGCACACATAATAGGGTGACTTTTGGTGCTGAATTTTTAAAATAGATTTCATTGAATTCCAAAAGTAACCTATATATATTACAGACTCTGATACCTAGTCCTCAATCTTTGGATTATAAAAGAAGAACAAATGAAGGAAAAAATAGAAGGAATGAAGGAAGGGAAGAGAAGGAAATGAAGGAAAGGTAAGTAAGGGAAGGAAGACAGAAAGTAAAGGAGGGGGAAAGAGGGAGGGAAGAAGGAAGGAAGAAAGAAAAGAAGGATGAAGGGAAGGAGGGAGGGAGGGAGGGAGAAAGGAAGGAAAGAAGGAAATATAAATTATTTGTTATGAAAATACCTTTTCTATTTGGAGTTCAAAGTACCAGCAATCAACTTATTAAATAGGTGATAGTAAATAGTAATTGAATTAAAATTACTGATTTGTATTAAGTAGCTCTTTAGTTAGGCTACTGCCCATATTCATTTCTACCGTGTCTCAGCTAAGCTGTTGTCACTGAAGTAAGTGTGAAATAAGCAAATACAAGCACATTTTCTATGGCAAACAGGCTGCCCAGAATCTAATTAGACAAAACTCTGCCCATCTGCTCTGCATTATCATGGGGCCTGCTCAAATGGATGCTGTTTCATTACTAAAAGGCAGAGAGATGCAAATTGAATTGAACTGGACTTCCTCTCAGACAGACACCGGGGCATGAAGTCAAACCCTTGCTGTGAACTAACAAAGCACTACTGGGAAAAAGGGGGATGAGAGGGGATTCCTTTTTCTAAGGCCACATGTCTAGTACTTAGTAGAGGCCATAAGGGAGTGTTCAACCCATTGTTCTATACAAGGCAACATGAGTTGCCACAATATAAACCTTGTTCACTATGCAAATTGTTGATTTTGGTACTTAGTCCCCTGTGACAGACGCCCTTTTGTGAGCTGTATGTCACGGCATGTTGAAATGCATTTAACATGAGCAAGACAAAAACTACCAGTACTGATGCAAGAGTTTATTTCATAAAGTTAGTAATTTGCATTTAGCACTCAGTGATACATGCGGATACATGAAAATACTTTGACAAAACTGTTGCCCAACTGCCCCTGGTCTGCAACTTACAGGGCCCATTTATGTGATGTTCCTACTGGGAGGTTTTAAACTAGTTTTGACAATTTATTAATAGGGTACTTAATTATCAATGTTCTCAAAAAAGATTGAAAAAAAAAACATCGGTTTAAAATTTGTAGATTTAGAGTAGCTAAACAGCTAATATATTGTATTAAAAGTTCCACATTTTGAACTTGGAAATAGGCTTTGAAATGGCATTTTTCTCCATATGATAAATTTGTGCCATTTTCTTCAGTAAAAGCTATTTTCCTGCATAAATGGATGCATTTTATCCTGGATTTTATTCATGCTTATTTTTTAAAATGTTTATCTCTTTGTGGAAATGTACTCTAATAAGGATCCAGCCTTCCTAGCTTCAATAGGAGCAAAAAAGGAAAAAAGAATTAGGTTTTATGTTAAAGTTTTTTCCTGTAAGTATTTTTTCTGGTAAATGGCTCCCTATACAAAAGAGAACTACATACAACTGGTTAAGATCTTAAAAACTGGATAACTATGGTAACGGATTCCATGTTTCTTCTGTGGCAGGTAAGACTGAAGTGAAGGGCGGGGAGGGAAGTTCTGTGCCCGAGGGCTTCTCTGACTGAGCTCTCTTCTGTACTCAAAGGGTTTGCACTCAAGTTGGTCTCAGATACAAAAGCCTTCACAGCCAGTAAATGCTAGGCTCCTTAGGGAAGAATATGATAAGCAGCTCTATCCTCCAAGAATAATTAATGAGGCTTAAGGTATTGTTTCGGGTAAGATTCTTTTAAAAGACTCAAATTTTACTATCTATACGTTGGAGCCATTATTTCCATGAAGGAAGGAGACACCTGTGATCTTGGGATGTCAAACACATGTGTCACATGACAGAGTTCAAAACTCCTGGTTGACAGTGTCTGGCCATCAATTCCTATTGATCTCATATGTTCTGTGTCCACTGCTATCACTGTCTTCTAGTAAGATGCAGATTTACTGATATCCTTTTTTTTGGTATCTAGAATACCAACCATGAGCCTCAAATGGATTGGTTGTTTGAGCTCCAGAAGAAGTACATCCCTTGGTTTGGCTGGAAAGTCCAGAAGAAGAGTTTCAAGGGATATCACAGTGGTGAAATCCTATTTAGTTAGATAAAATACACACCAAATAGTGTTCTGAGCAATCTATTTTGCTTACACAGCTCCTTTAGACCCACCCATAACTTTTGTAAATCTCTGTATTGTGTTACTTGTGACCTGAACAGCTGGGGTCAACATTACCTTTGGGATACACCATTTGACTTCTTCCTATTCATACAACGATGGTCAATCTGAACTCCATGCCTTTAACTGTCTGCTCAATTACTATACTCTATTCCCTTTTCTCTGCTGTCATAGGTGTATGCTGCTCCTCTTGCTTGTTCTCACATCCTGGTGTGTGCACATGTGTTTTAATTTATTTTGGTTACAGCACTTTTTCTTTTTTTTTTTCTTTATTGTGATGCATATAGACCTGTATCTAGTTACTTTGCTTACATAAGGCTCTGCCTACTTTGCTGACCAGATTGTTCTATTATGGATTTCAATGTTTCTATAAAGTTTCTTTGCGACTATGGTTGCTTTGTGGTAGTATACATCTGAAGGATGACATGAGTCATTTGCAGTATTGCAAACCAATACCACCTCAATTAAAAGAATATCTTATATTCTTTGTGGCCTGAACATAGTATACTTTCTGAATCCTTCCTGTTGACTTCTCTACTGCTTTGATTCCTTCCAATAACCTAACTCTTGTGTCTAACTTTTAGCAAAATACAAAGCAATGCTATGTTAAGTCCTGGAATGAAATTATAGTTTGGGCATAAAATGATGCTATGTATTAGCATTATTAGGGGAAATCACACCTTTGTAATGTCCTTGACATTGCCTTACATAAACAGCAGCCTATGCTACAGGGAATCAGCCTGTGGCAGAAGGAAGGAAAGATTGCAATCATTAAATTTCAGATGGTATACTCAGACATTGCCTATCTAATTCTATATATTTACAGCAAAAATATGGAAATAAAATCATGACTAACAAATGTTTGATTTAGAAAGTGGTTGATTAGTTAAAATTTTAACTACAAAATTTTATTTCTAGCATATATTGCACTGTCTTATAGATATTGCCTTCAATTTGTTTGAATTGTAAATGAACGTGTGATCAAACTTTTAAATATTTTGTTAACAGATATATTATTGCAGACCAGGAATATATGAAGAAGAATTGGGATATAGACAAGAAGAAAGTTACTCTTCAGGTGGATGAAAGACACATGACAATTAATTAAATATTTTGTGGAAAACTCTACCTAGGTCATGAATTTGAACCTCAAATATCTCAGGAGGCTGTCTATATGATGCTAAGTCTCATCTGGGTATTGACAAATATTCAAAATTGTTAAAACCTGGAGAAGATGTACCCTGCCTTTCAGTTCTACCTATTTATGGGCAACTTAGGGTATTTCAAAAAGAAGACTGAAAGTTAGATTATAATGTGAATGCATTATTTGGTTGGTTATTAGAATGGGCTACCAACCACACTGAAGTTATGGCCAAAGTTTGGTTGAATATGGGAAATGTGTTGCCTCTAGGTGGTTTTAGTGCTTTAGGCTGAAATTAGAGTGAATGAAGGTGAATGGCAGAAAATGGGACTAAGAGATAGTAAAGGAGTTATCAGAGTGCCGAATCTTAAAATCTAAAAGCAGTAGAAAGTTTTCTAATAGCAAAAAGCTTTGTGTATCTGAGAGAGTTGCTACAAAAATAGAATAATTTTTGGGTGGACATTTATTACAGAATTGTTTTTACATTGCATTATAATGGCTGATATCTAACAATTTTTTTCTGCCTTAATGACTGTGGTCATTCAACATATAAACCAGAAAAAAGTAGGATTAAAAAAATAAATATGAATTATTTTCATGGCAGAAAGAAATATCAGGGTAAATTATATATCTAAAAAGATGAACCATTCTTGCCCTTCAAAGTCTGTTCAATTTAGGGCCACAGAATTTCCTTAGATGTGGTTATTAAATGAAGCATAAATATGATATGATATGATATGATATATATATATATATGTATATGTGTATATATGCTTGATTTCTATAAAGATGTTTCATTTTCAAGAAATATATGCTACCTTTATTGAAAGTAATTCAATATCATATAGCAGCAAGACATAAAGGAAATGCAAAACTTCTGAAATCAAATTATAATTGTGTATCATAAGTAAAAATGACAGATAGTTTTTTACCTTATGAAATTTATTTTCTGAAAAAGGACTTGTGCTCATAGTTTAAGGGAAATGACTGTCTTTCTTTCTTTCTTTCTTTCTTTCTTTTTTGTACAAGAGCTTCTTAATAATGTCTAGGAACTAAGAATTGTAATGCCCAACTGTCTGACTAGTTATAAATTGGGAAAGTGATGGTAGATGGATAATACCACTAGTGTCTAGAACAGTCTATGTGATCAATAAATGTTTATTTCTCTAACTCACCTTCACTGTGGCGTCTTACTTCCCTGTACTATTCTCCCTGCCCCTTATTTGGACCATTTGTAGTCAGTATTTATAGGAAATAGTTATGGGTTAGTTTAAAAAAATTTAGTAGCTATTTTCCTGAACTATTTCTTCATAAGCAAGGTTATAACATTGTATTTATTTTACATGAAGAAAGAATCTTATACAATTCTTACGCTTCCAATCAGACAATTACACAGTTTTCTGGATATCACAAACGTTGTAAATTTATACTTATGATTATTCTCTCAATGCTTTACTGTCTTGATATTTGAAGCATGTGAGGGTACCTCATTTTTGTCATTTGTAAGATATTGAAATCATCGCTGATAAATAATGACATTTGTTTAAAATAAAGATGATTTTTCCTTTAAATTTGCATCTCTGGTGCTTAATACTAAGTGTAGTCTACATCATATATGCAATTATTTAAACTCTGATAGAGCTTTTGACTAATGGTGGGTGGAAATTCGATATACCATGTACTCCAGAGAATAAATCTTAGATTTATTCCCTTAGATTTAGGGTGATGTGTAATTTTCTTTTAAGATTTATTTATTTATGAATACAAGAACTGGGGTGCAGGTGAGGGGCGTGAGAGGATTGACCAGAAACAGAGTGGGGAGCAGAACAGGCAGATCAACTGAAATACACTGCTGAGGGGAGCAGTGGGCGAGACAGGAGAGGTCTGCTGCTCCATGTGGGTCATTTCTCTGGCTGGGAATCAAACTCATGCTGTAGTTGCTGCAGATAGCTTCATAGTGCTGTGCTTTAACCTGTTGCACTACCAGGAAGAGCCTGATGTATAATTTTCAAAATGCTAGTCAACTTCTTTTTTCTTTCCAACGAAGAGTTTGGGAGAGTTGTGATATTTAGAAATAACCATAAATTATTATTTTTTTTCAAAAAAGAGCATTTGCAAATATTTTTGTGACTCCTTCATACACATGTTTCTGAAAGGAAATGAGCATCAGGGAAATTTATCTGTAATAGTTAAGTTTCTTACGAATTTTGTAAAGAAATATGAGTATTGTTTAAATGTATGTCAAAATAATCCACATCTCTTAGAAATGATTAGGTCTTTCATTTTGCTATGCTGATAGTGCCATTTCATTTTTGGAAGTCCACAATGAATAATAAGGTACATAAAAAGTTCTGCAATCGAGGTATAACTTGTTAAATAGCTAACAAGCATTTGCATTAGCTTGTGTTAATTATAATCATCTCTTACCTTAGTCCTGAAGTTTAACTTATCTATATTTTCAGTTAAACCTTTGATTTTCTAATATTAATCTGTAATATCACCTACTAGAAGATTCTCAAACCTACTGAGAAAATAAGACTGTTGCTTAATTATAGAGGCATCCAGCATTCACCCACATAGGAGGGAGAATGGAGAAGCAATTACCTCCTTCAAATAAGTAAAACATTTTGGCAGTTTTAGTAATTAATTGTCCATGTGTATATTTCCACAATGATGTCTATGTTTCATATTTTTTTCCTGTCCTATAACAGAAGAGGTGACAGAACACATGATTTAATAAAACGTATCACCTATCCCACCCTACTAAGTTTAAGTCCTTTTTATGGTATTAGTCCGGACAGGTTAAGTTATGCCAATAATGTGTTACAAATCCAAAAGCTCAGCAGTCTATGACAAAAAAGGGCTATTGTTTGGTCATGCTACATATCTGTTGTGGTGAACTAGGGACTTCCTTCCACTTCCACTAAATGACAGGCTGATAGAACAACCACAATCTGTAAACTCTCACGTTTCTGCTTAGAAGTGGTATGTCACTACCACACACATTCTCTACCAAAGTGAGAAGCACCCACATGTAACATGAAAGGAACAACAGAACAGAAGTTGAAAAAGCTGTATTTATACAATGAACAGGAATCATGCTACCATATTAGTATTTATGATATTAAGTTCCAAATTCAAAATAATTACTTAAAATAAAATAATGGACTTATTTTTAAGGCGAGAATAAAGATTCAGTCAGTCTATCCTGTGGTTACTAGGAAGAAAGGCATTAAAATCTCAGAATAACAGTAGTAATAACTATATTACACATCACCAGAAAATTTTATAAATAAAATATGTTACAGCATACTATTGCTATAAACTTTCTCTGAGATAAGGTGTTCTGATTGCTTTAGCTTCTCGTCATAAAATCAATTTTTCAAACATCCTACTGAGAAACATTTTTGCCATTTTGTACATACAGTCTTTTCAAAATCTTAAACTGTTAAATTCTTTAGTGGATGAGATAGATATGGAAGGAAATCAGATTAAATCATTCAAATGCTTTGCCTTGAAAATATTGCAAATGCAGTGACATTTTACAGGCTCTCATTTACTCTTTTGAAAGTGTCATAAATAGATCTTTGGCAAAGAGAAGTTTCTAGTCATAGTACATGAATAATTTGAGAAGAATGATGAAGACAGAACACTAATATAGCTATAGACATCTTACAAATGACAATGAAATTGATATGAGGGTCCAAGAATGACTAACTTAGTTTTGTGAAGTAAGATAGAGTAAAATGGAGTCCACTAACGGGGGAAAGCGATCTGATTTATAAGTACGAGCATGCTCTTTTGCTAAAAGTTCTTAACTTTTAGAGGCGGAAAGTGTGGTGTTAATTTAGGCAAGCAGCATATCCCCAACTGAACTGGGACCCCGGTTTGCCACATATTCTGAGGAAATATCGCCACCTACTGGATTTGCAACACCAGTCCCTCAAGTTGATGTCAATATATTTCCTTTAAAATGAAATACTTGAAAAATAAAACTCCTGTCTGTCTGCAAAACTTTACTATATTTTTCAACAGATTTTCACAGATGTTCAATAATTTTAGTCATCATATAGAGAGAGCTGAACATGAGCTACTTCAATATTTGACTGCCTCTACTCCTTGTTTGGAGGTCACCCCTCACAGTCATTTGAGGTTGCACCATAGAGTTTTCTAAATGTCAAGTAGAATTCAACCCTCTATTCTAGCTCAATCAAATCCAAGTGTCACACTGGACTTCCTAATTTGAAATAAATAAAAATAAACATTATACTAAAAAATTATCTGACTGAATGAAGCAGTTTCTCATCTGCCCATTTTTCTAATCTTCAACTGTTTAGTGGACTACCTATTGCAGATAACTGAAAATAAGAATAGCAATGTAACTTAAAATATATTAATTTGAGCAGAAAACAGTGAGTGATTACTCTTGACAAATGGCACAGAACTGAAATCATATGTCTTCATTCAATATTCACAGTATGGCCTTTTGTATGTATAAACAAGAGATTTTATTCTCTATTTTTTGACATTGGTGAAAGAAGGGTAGATTGGAGGCAGCTTACAATTTCACTGTCAGTTTTCAAGGTAAAATTGTTTAGAATATTAGTGAGTTAATATACTTTGATAATGTTTTAGTAGATGTACATGAAAAACATGACAAAGAAAAGATTTGACTGCATCTAGTAGGAAGCTTTCCAAATGGAAGAATAGATCGAGAATGAGAGACTCAATAAAGGTGAAGGAAAAATGAAAAAAGAAGTAAGTAGTTAAGAATATTCACTAGAAATGATGATAATAATTGGGATAGTAGAAAAAAAAAAGTAGAGAGGCTTCTAAGCAGGAGACTATCAATACAGAAAAAGCAGAAAAACAAAATCAAAACTTTGGAATTACATAGACCAGGTGTCATTTGCAGTGATTTTGTGCAGATTATTTAACTTTACTGAAGATCATTTACAACTCCTATAAATTTAGGAATAATAGTTGTCCTGTTTTTCTTTATTAAATTAGATGATACATATACAACATACAAGGTCCTAAAACATGTATTTTCTCATTGCACTATCCTTTTGGCAAGATTAGAATATAATTAGAAAAAAATAATAAAGACTGATAGGATATGATAGCACACACACGTATTACAAAAGGGTGGCAATTAAAAAGCACCTAGGGGGCCCTCCCTGGTGGCGCAGCGGGTTAAAGCACAGCAGAAAAGAAGTCAAAGCCAC